>NC_056739.1:1951084352-1951684352 GCF_019279795.1 Protopterus annectens
CGATGTTATGGTCACAATGTTATGAAATTCAACGTTATGAAATTTCAATGTTATGAAATAGACCCCTGCGTGTGTGTGTATACATGCAAGATTTATAACATTAATATGCATTGTTAATACTGTGAATGCTTACAGGTACGTTTAAAGTATTGTTTGAAACTTGGGTGTTAATGGCACCCCCAAGACTTTATTTTCTAAAGTGAATTTTCATTTACTGTTGCTAACGTACAATTTATGAAGACAATTCATAGCTGCTAAATCCATCAAGGAAGACTGGGTGTTGTCACATCATTGCCAGTCATTTTTAACTGATGATACCTTAATATTTCAGGGTGGCATTTTAACTCTGCAAGTAAAAGTCATGCTGCATTTTGAAGTGCTGTCTTTTAGCAGCTTATTATACTCAAGTATGGCACTTTTGCATACCACCCAAAGCTTCTTCTAAAAGGTTGGTTGCTCAGTAACCATTTACCTTATACTGGATACACTGAATTTTGGTGGACAAAGTGGGTTGTCTTGCTATTTGAATTTTAACAATATTTATTTATTTTTTTCAAGTAGTGGCTTCTAATAAAGAGGGAACTTCTTCTAGTTGATCTTCCAATTCACATTGAACAAGCAGATAGTATGTGATATCACAGGGCAACAGTTAGTTTATGCCACAGAATTTATAATTATAGTCAAATAATCCTTGCTGACTGACTCATCAGTACTTTTTTTAACTTTCATTTGCTGATTTATTTAAAATATGACAAATGACTATTGACTGTTAATCATTTATCTCAATGAGAACCGTAGAAAGGGCATAATATCACTCCTTATATGTCAATATCACTCCTTATATGTCAATAGCGTTATGGATTCAACCCGGTGGCTGTACTTCTTCATTAGTTATGTAGCCATGAACTTTAGGCCTATGTTCTATGCAGTACAATCATCTTTATTCATACATTTGGGTACTTTGTTGTTAAATAGGATAGCCTGTTGCATTTGACTAGGCTGCATTTTGCCTGTCACTGTTAAGACTGGCAGAGTTCTCGCACTGTAAACTTTGGGCTACTATTCTGAACTGTTAACTCAACATTTACCTCATATTGTGATGCAGTATTCCTTGATGGGTAGATGCTTGCAAAAACTTGTCATTTGAGTTTTAACAGCATTCTAGTCTTTGGGCTCTATTTATAAACATTGTGCATTATGAAGCAAGGCTATTATTCCATCCTATGGTGTACCAAACCCCTATGTAATTTAAAGTATATGGTATACAATGGGTCAAGACCCTCTATGCAGTTTTATCACACTGTGTATGGTGCAAACATGCAGTTGACCCCCCCACTAATTGCACACAGTTCATGAACATAACATGATTTGGATATGGGCTAGTCCTGACCAGGTAACATGCAGAATTCCAACCCCATACAGTCAGGTGATGTTTCATCCGTCAGTGCAGTGATCTCCATTCTCTGCTGACATGCCAGTCAGCCACCAGAATCAGTGCAGCAGGGGAAAATATTCTGCAATTCTGCATGGCATGAAAAACCCTACCAGCAACAGAGTTCCATGTGGTGCAGGCAACCCTCCTACTATAGCCAAACCCTTCCCTACCCTCAGACAGTGACACTGCAAAACCCTCACCAATGACAGCTCCAAAAGCACCAGATCCTTTTATTTTCATAATATCATTATGACCCTAGCTCCACTGTCATGCCATGGGTGAAAGATTTTTACAGATTACTCTTAGGCCAGATAGTGGAGCACAGTGCAACTTCGAGTAGCTACAAGTAGCTACTTTGTAGGGCATATACCATTTACAGTTTCTGCTTATTAATAAGCTATGTAGCACTGTCATGCAGTAGTCATGCGATGCAGTGCTTCCTGCACCCTCCCTCCTCATGGGGGGAGTGCAGTGCTTCCTGCACCCCTCCAGTAAGAGTACCAATGCATGTAGCACCACCATGTATTATGCACATATGCACATGATTCATATAAGCCGTCTGACTTTTACATGACACTGTCCAGTGCCACAAGCCATGTCTATAAATTGTTACAGTGAATGATGGCACACTAAACATAATGCACAGATTACTATTATACAACCGTGTAATACGAGTGTGTCTAACCCATTTTTTGTTGTGTTTCATCCTATCAGAGCTAGTATTTTTTACCAAATTCATTATGAAAAACTGATTCTTTCAGTCCATAACTAACAAATAACCTCCCTGTTATCACAAGTTTGTATTTCAGTCTTTTTCACAGACTCATCAAATGCAACAAATTCTAGTACTTTGTCAATGGGAGATTTAATTTTTGAATCTCTTAGATTTGTATAAAAGGTGTTGTGACTGTCGTCTGTTAGGGATTTAGCTCATGGTTAGCATTAAAAATCAAATAATTTAGTTAAGATTATAACTGTGTTTCTTCTTCCTGTCATACCACTTCTGTAATAGTGCTGTTGTGAATTTCCAGCTTGTACTTGGTAAAGTTCATTCAGCTTTGTCCAAATACTGAGGTGCCTTGTTTTAAGTAAAGAGTGATGTCTGCTGTATTTGGCAGCAGTTTGATTAAGGTGCTGTTACAGATGAAATCTGGTGGGCTGTACAGTGCAATAGTGAAGATAAGAAAACCACAACCTCCTTCATTGAGCCCAAAATGGCTATACTGAAGGCAACTAGCAACACTGATAACTAAAATAAAATATTTTCTGCATGGGATAAGCCCCTGATGCTGCTCTCACATGAGGGTGTTTCACCCCCTTCTTTCTTACTTAAATATACTAATTCCATGGTCACACAGCTATGGACACAGAGAAAACTCAATAGCAAAGAAATGTTGTACATTCTCTCTATCGGCAGCATTCAACTGCTAAAAGCCAAATACCCAGACTGCACCAGTAGTTTACAAATTAAACAGTGACAGCAAATTTAATTCTGTACCCAAACCAAACCCTAAAAGTACACAGTAAGTAACATGGTACCCCAAACATTGAATTACTGCATGCTTCCAGGCAGGAGTGCTTTTATTCCATTCTGGCTGGAACTTTGTACTGTGATTTTTTAACTGATATTCTGAATATTTCAGCTGTAAATTGCCATATATAGGAGTACAACTTTTTTTCTTGATGTGTCATAGCTTATTGGAATAATCATCAATTCAGTTTTACCAGCATTCTTAGACTTTCCCCCGATTTACTATTCCTCCATTCAGGACTAGCTTAGTCCTGCACAGAGGCGGCTGTTTAAGACCAGGACGGCAGCTGGCCATGCATATTAATGAGGCACGCTGCCTAAGCTAATAAGCTTACACGGAGCATGTAAGAGTGCAGGGGCGTATCTGAGAGCAGAGCTCTCAGAAGATACATGCTCCTGCAATGAAGAACAGCAGAAAGGGTTAAGAAATGAATGAGACCACTCATAGGTGTCAGCAAACAAGTCTTCACAATAGTAAAATCAAACTGAACCTGTGAAAGGAATCAGTGTACAGACATATGTGCCTCAACCCACTCATCATCATCTTCTTTCGGCTGTTCCCGTTAGGGGTCACCACAGCAGATCATCTGTTTCCATTTCTTCCTGTCCTCTGCATCATGCTCTTTCACACCAACCGCCTGCATGTCCTCTCTCACCACATCCATAAACCTTATCTTAGGCCTTCCGCTTTTCCTCTTACCTGGCAGCTCCATCCATAGCATCATTTTCCCAATATACCCACCATCCCTCCTCAGCACATGTCCAAACCAACGCAATCTCACCTCTCTTGATTTGTCACAAAACTGTCCAACCTGAGCTGACCCTCTAATATACTGATTTCTAATCCTGTCCATCCTAGTCACACCCAGTGCAAATCTTAACATCTTTAACTCTGCCACATCCAGCTCTGACTCCTGCCTTTTCATCAATGCTACCGTCTCCAACTCACATAACATAGCTGGTCTCACTACCCTCTTGTAGACCTTCCCTTTCACTCTTATTGGTACCCGTCTGTCACAAATCACTCCTGACACTCTTCTCCACCCATTCTACACTGCCTGTACTCTCTTCTTCACCTCTCTTCCACACTCACCATTACTCTAAACTGTTGATCCCAAGTACTTAAACTCATCCACCTTTACCAACTCTACTCCCTGCATCCTCACCATTCCTCTACCCTCCCTCTCATTTACACACATATATTCTGTTTTAGCCCTGCTGACCTTCATTCCTCTCCTCTCTAAAGCATATCTCCACCTCTCCAGGGACTCCTCAACCTGGTCCCTACTCTCACTACATATCACAATGTCATCTGCAAACATCATAGTCCACGGGGCCTCCTGTCTAATCTCATCTGTCAACCTGTCCATCACCACTGCAAATAAGAAAGGGCTCAGAGCTGATCCTTGATGTAATCCCACCTCCACCTTAAACGTATCTGTCACTCCCACCACAGTCCTCACCAATGTCACACTACCCTTGTACATATCCTGTACCACTCTTACATACTTCTCTGCCACTCCCGACTTCCTCATACAATACCACAACTCCTCTCTAGGCACCCTGTCATATGCTTTCTCTAAGTCCACAAAGACACAATGCAACTCCTTCTGACCTTCTCTGTATTTCTCCAACAACAATCTCAGAGCAAATATTGCATCTGTAGTGCTCTTTCCTGGAATGAAACCATACTGCTGATCAATAATCATCACCTCCCTTCTTAACCTAGCTTCCACTACTCTTTCCCATAACTTCAAGCTGTGACTGATCAGTTTTATCCCTCTGTAGTTACTGCAGCTCTGCACATCACCCTTAGTCTTAAAGATAGGTACCAAAACACTTTTTCTCCACTCCTCAGGCATCCTCTGACTTTCCAAAATTTCATTAAACAATCTGGTTAAAAATTCCACTGCCATTTCTCCTAAGCACCTCCATGCTTCCACTGGTATGTCATCTGGGCCAACAGCCTTTCCATTCTTCATCCCCTTCATAGCTGTCCTTACTTCCTCCTTGCTAATCTGCTTCACTTCCTGATTCACTATCCCCACATCATCCAACCTTATTTCTCTCTCATTCTCTTCATTCATCAGCCCTTCAAAGTACTCTTTCCATCTACTCAACACACTCTCCTCACTTGTGAGTACCTTTCCCTCACTGTCCTTTATCACCTTTTACTTGCTGCACATCTTTCCCAGCTCTGTCCCTCTGACTAGCCAATTGGTACAAGTCCTTTTCTCCTCTTTAGTGTCCAGTCTCTCATACAACTCTCTATATGCCTTATCCTTAGCCTTCGCCACCTCTCTCTTTGCCATGCGCCTCATCTCCTTATACTCATGTCTACTTTCTTCATCTCTTTGACAATCCCACTTCTTCTTCGCCAGCCTCTTCCTCTGTATACTCTACTGTACTTCCTCATTCCACCACCATGTCTCCTTGTCCTCCTTCCTTTGTCCATATGTCACACCAAGCACCTTCCTAGCAGTCTCCCTTACTAGCTCTGCTGTAGTTACCCAGCTATTTGGTAACTCTTCATTGCCTCACAGTACCTGTCTTAACTCTTCCTGAACTCCACCTCACAATCACCCTTTTTTACCTTCCACCATTTAATCCTTGGCACTGCTTTCACACTCCTCCTCCGCTTCTTGAACACCAACATCATCCTGCAGACCACCATTCTATGCTGCTTAACTACACTTTCCCCAGTCACCACTTTACAGTCTCCAATCTCCTTCAGACTGGCCCTCCTACATAGGATATAATCCACCTGTGTGCATCTTCCTCCACTCTTGTACATCACCCTATGCTCCTCCCTCTTCTTAAAATACATATTCACCAAAGCCATGACCATCCTTTTCGCAAAATCCACAATCATCTGACCTTCTGCATTCCTCTCCTTAACACCATACCTACCCATCACTTCCTCATCCCCTCTGTTCACTTCACCAACATGCCCATTGAAGTCCGCTCCAATCACCACTCTCTCACTCTTGGGTACACTCACCACCACTTCATCCAACTCACTCCAACATTTTTCTTTCTCATCCATTGCACACCCAACCTGTGGAGCATATGCACTAACAACATGCCTCAACCCACTACATAACATAAATATGTGAACTGGAGTACAGCAGTAAGCCCAGAAGACAGGTGTAATTGTAATAGAGTGTTGAAGTCCCCAATAAAACACAAGGACCCCATACAGTGTACGTACATATAAATCATGGATTCCAGGCATACATATAAGGTGTAATGAATAATAAATCAATGCCAAAAAGGAAATATACTGCAAAGTCTAATGTAAGCAATGCAAAGCATTGCACAGGCCAGCTTAGGAGGTGTAAGGAATGTGTAGGCTAGCTAACTCAGTGTGCCCAGAGGTATACCTCTTTAAACGATGCCAACCCTAGGTAAGCAGGTTTGCCCATAGCTTAGCCTTTTCAAAACCAGCCAATCACAGAAAAGTGCAGGAAATCGGCCCTAGTTAAACCTAAGAGGCAGGAATACATCTCATAACTGGTTGTAGCTTCCCCTTGCAGGCACCATGTCATGGAAGAAAGTGTGTACTTTCAGGCGCAGTGCTGGTGCATCCAGGAGTCATGACAGGACTCCTTGTCAAAAACCATGATCAGAGACTGCTGCAGGGCCAGTACCAGGGCTCCCAATATAAGGTGGAGGCCTGGGACCATCTCACCCATGACCTCACCAGTGTCACTGGCATACCCTGAACTGGTGAGCAGGTCAGGCATCACTATGCTGACTTGAAGCGGCATAATTGGGACCTCTTGGACCAGTGGATTCAAGAGGCTAGAGCGGAAGGGGATGTCCCAGCTGTGTGTAAGTTTAACCCACTATGTGTGTAATAATTGCCAGCTCATATATATCATGAATAGGTATAGCTAAATATTCCTCTTATGTCCCCCACAGCTGAAATGGAGTGGGCCATGAACCAGGAGGCCTACGTCAGTCGCCTGGCGAGGTTGCAACGTGAGGCAGATCAGTAATACTCATGCATTTACTGTCAATGGAAATACAACTGATTGACACACATCTATGAGAACAAAGCTGGCACACTAGCAGCTCCCCAAAACCATATGAGAGTAGGAAGCCACATGTGTCCCATTTACACCCCCATGTTGTCAAGCTGTGGCCAGAGTGTGTACAGTAACAGAGTGAGATGTATGTGCATATTAGTAATGTGTAATCTGGTACTGTGAGTGGCAACATTCAGGTGGTGCTAACAAACAGTTCTCCCACATGTCTGTCAGATACCAACACTGTGCCCAGAAATACAAGAATGTTACCCTGCACTGGTACTGTTTACATTGGTATTGTATGGCATTGTGACTGATGCAGTTGCTCTGAATAACAAGGTAGTGTGGCAACAATCAGGTAGTGCTAACAATCATTCCTCCCACAGGTAAGTTGGATATGAACACTGTGCCGAGAAATAAAACCCTTCATACCCTGTACTGGTACTGTTTACTCTGGTATTGTAGGGAATAGTGAGTGTTGCAGTTTCTCTGAATAATAAATTATCACTGATCACCATCACCTACACTGTGCTACATAATATAACTGTGTAGGAAAGCATGTATATGTGTGTGTCAAGTCAATAAACGTTGAAGTGGGCAATAGTCTAGATATGTCCTGGTACATCTGCATGTGGTCAAGACATGGCCAGAGTCTGTGCAGAAAGAGTTGGATAGCTATGTGCACAACATCAACCTGGAATCTGGGAGCATGTGTAGAAACAGTTAGTGTTAACAAACATTTCCTCCACAGGTATACCAGGTAAGAGGTGTATACTGCAGGTAAAACCAGTTCATGTATAATGATGACAACAGCCATATCACTGTCCAAACTAAGGCTATAGGGTAGTGCAGTAATACTTGTAAGGTACAGATAACAGCACCGACTAGGAAAGTAATGTGGACTACAGGAATATACTAGTTGTTAATTGACATCTTTCTGTCCCCCCCACCATATCTCCAGCAATAAACTACATACCCACCCCAACTGGTATGTAATGTCCCCAATGTTCTGATTATGCCATATTGGTTAATAAATATTTATATTTGTTTCTATGCATGTGCTATATTGAATTATTCCAACATTGGTGGCATGGTGCCATCAATGCACCTGCATGCTGTTGTTATTACCACTGTGGTCCCATATATGCATGTGTTCTGTTTGTTATGCAACTGTTCCATATCTGGTATCTGGGTTAATGGGAATATCTATGCATGTTGTTATACCTAACCCTGGAATGTGTTGACTATTACTAACCCACATATGATGATAAAATCTAAACACTATAGCACATTTGGGAAGGCCGGTCCCAGTGGACCCACCTGTCCCACCTCAGATGGCCATGGCACCACTCCTCGTCCATTGGTCCTGCACCACCTTTGGGTGGAACCACCTCAGGGGATGAGGCTCACCCCCTGGGAGTGGGCACGGACAGGTACCTGTCACCCATCACCAGGTCCTGGTGCGTAGAGAGCACAACCAGCAGCTTGGTGATCTTCTACTCCAGCTCAAGGGCTGTGTGTCATGACTAGAGCATCAGTCTGGCTCTGCAACTAAGCCCCCAACACAGCCACCATCGGGGCTGTGAAGGTGCAGTGGTGACTGCCCATGGGTGGGGACCTCAGTCCCACTGTTATCACTAGGGGGCTCATGGGATTCCAATTTCCCAACACCCCTCCCCATCAAGGTGACCCCCCCACATGTGTCATATACCACCCTTGTATGCGTCTTGTTTGTCTTGTCTGTTAATCTACCCAACCTACCTCCCCACATATACCTACTACCTCTCCCCAACATCCCACTCTCACCTAAAAAAAAAAAAGGGCAGTCTGTTCCCAAAAAAAAATCACGCCCCATACATAGCTGTCCATTTCGCACACATGTCCACTGGACACATGTAATCATGTCTAATTGGCATCACAACATATTATTGTTGTCCTCACCCCTCTCTCTGGGGTTTGAGTGTCCAAATCTACTTCCAAATTCAGTGTATATGCACAGCTATTGCTGTTGAAGAAATGGGCAGCTATGGACCTTCCCTACACCCTTCCTGCACATCCCTAACTATTTTCCCTACTGTCTTTCCCACTTTGTGCCCCTTTTTCACCACTTTCCTATCAACCCTTTTTTCTTTTCTTTTAAAGAAATTAGCACGGGGGTAAGTGGGAGTAAGCACTTTTAAGCAGCAGTAAACGGGTTTAAGCCTGTTTGCATGGGGGTAAGCAATGCCTACACAGATTAAGCAATGTAGAAGCTGAGTATAAGAAACCAGAAGTTAGCAGTGTTTACCTCTGTGCAAACCTGCGCAAACCCTCTTACAACTGCTCAAAAGTGCCTTAATCACTCTATATCCAACGGCCCTTGTTTTGGCTAGCAACAAAATAAATAGCCTCAGCAAGAATCAAACCCAGGACCCAGCACACCGTAGCCAAAGTGATTTACCACTAAACCATATCAGATATGCATAATCCTAATGTTTTCACAAACATATCATCCAGCCCAGTCATTCAACAGTACAGGGAATGTATTCCAACATGTATGTGTGTGCGTGTGTATAGATATTATTATCTAAATAGATATAACATATCTATATATGTAGATATAGATATAATATCACACACACACACATATATATATAAATGTAAACATATATACATACAAATGCATACATCTATAGATATATATATATACATATGTCTACAGCTATATGTCTACATATATACAGCAAGTTATATATATATGTAAGCAGATATATGTATCTACATAGATATATATGGACATACATCTGTAAATAACAATGGGAACATGACCTAAACATATATGTCCACATGCACCACTACTGGAGTTGAGAGGCCCCAAACAACATATGTCTTGTACGATTAGGTATCTCCCCCCACAGTCAAACACATCTGCCCTGCAATACACTGCCAACTGTTGCAGCCCCGATACCCAGGACCTGACATGACAGGGGCACAAGATGTTAACAGTACTCCATCCCACCTGTATGATGTCAGGCTGGTATCAGTAACATATCATGTAGTACATTCTGGCTTTCATAGGGAATGTACAATGTGGGTGCAATCAACATCCCTAGGATACATATACACAGACACATATATGCAGATACAGATATACATATATGTATATATATATATATATATATATATATATATGTAACTACACATACACACGCAGAGATATATATAGTAAGATACATATGGTGAAGGTGCACACAATATGGAACAGCCACTATTCCTACAGTTACCACCTTACCAACTGGAGACTTTATGAGCCACTTATACAAATGACAATCATTGCCTCCAACATATACCCACAGAGAGATTAAAGGATATAACACCACACACAGGTTTGCATAAATGGGAAAGCTGTATTTGTGTACTATTACAGTTGTATATGCCATGTCATATAGCTGTTTAGATACGGACATCCATATAAACTGAGTAATGCAACTGAGAAACAGTTATACTAATACAGTAGTCTTGCAATGTTAACAAATGTTCCTGTCCAGACCAAGGCCATCAAGTAGTACAATAGTAAAGACAGAATGGGCCACAGGATACCAAACAATCAACAGGAAGTAATGCGGATGTATAGTTCAGCAGCCTCTATCTACACTCTGCAGACAATCCCTAGGGGGTAAAGACCTCACTTGACACAATGACATGTAACTGTTACATAACAAGGCATAACTGATACCATCACAAGCACACTGACAAACAGAACAGTCTGCATGGCAGGTGGCAGTAGGCCTGCATTTACCCAAGTTGGATTGTATGGTAATGTACATACATATACCTTAAGGCATCTCACCCCTGATGGTCTTCAGGATTTTGGGCTTTCAGGATTCTGTAGCGCTCCCATATACATATACATATATGTATATATAGATATATGTATATATAGATATATGTAAATGTATATATAGATATATGTATATATAGCCATATATGTATGCACATTGTATGTGCACATTTATGCCTAGTTATGTTGGTATATATGTAGATATCAGTAACTATGTGTGCATACATATCTATTCTGATATACCTACTACTGTCAATATATATGTAGATATCCATATGTATATGTGCATATGTATCTCTATCTGTATATGTGTAGACATATATTGCTCTGTATATGTATATATCTGGGTGTTTATATGTATATCTATGTACATATACATATCCATCTATGTATGCTGATATGTATGTGTGTATGTCTATATAGATATCTGGATAATTATATATACATATATCTTCACCATATGTCATGAACATGGAGTGTAGCCCTACCTCAGCCCCTATAGTCCCAACTTGGTGGTGCAAGGGGATGTCAGGTATGTATAGCAGGTATATTTGTAGACTATTGCTACTGTAATAGGAAGTGTCTTCACAGAGATGGTGTGTGTGGGAGGTCACATTTGCATTTAACATGTGTGCCATTGGCTACTGACAGACATCCTAAGGACATCATAGTACAGTACCACTGCTAGCACATAATGCTCCTGTTGTCTACAGCAGAGATAATGGTCAATATATGTGGACAGTCTGACACACTCTGGACAGTCCAGTGGTATACACATAACCCCTTAGTGCAAGACATGTGGACCAATCCTGCCAATGTGGATGTTAACAGCTATGTAGATGGGTATAACATGTAACTACTGGTATACATGTGCCCCCATAGTTTAAGCATTCACACATCCCTGTCTGTCCTGCCACAAAATAACCACTGGTACAGAGGTGCCATGGCCACATACTACCCACTAGATATTGACATACATCTGTACAGCATTTCATTGCTCTGTCTGACATACATGACTGTTATAGTGGCCTGGCAGCAGTACATCTGGCAAGTATCTGGACATTACATCTCACTGGGTAAGTACAGTAAGCTGCTAGGCATGTAACAAAGCACTGTGCAGGCTACAGGCAGACCGGCTCAACACTGGCCTACATTTCCTTTGGGGGAATGCACATGTACCTGCATATATAGCAGGCTCTACAGGCATGCCACAGCACAGAGTAACATGCACCTGTATGAAAGTGCATAACCACAACCAATGTGAACACAGCCACATATGGTATGCAGCATAGAATCTGTTCAACACCAACCTCATATGTACCACTCACTCACTCATCATCTTCTTTCGGTTGTTCCCGTTAGGGGTCGCCACAGCGGATCACCTGTTTCCATTTCTTCCTGTCCTCTGCATCTTGGTCTGTCACACCTGCATGTCCTCTCTCGCCACATCCATAAACCTTATCTTAGGCCTTCCTCTTTTCTTGTTACCTGGTAGCTTCATCCTTAGCATCTTTTTCCCAATATACTCCGCATCCCTTCTTAGCACATGTCCAAACCAATGTAATCTTGCCTCTCTGGCTTTGTCTTCAAACCTTCCAACCTGGGCTGACCCTCTAATATACTTATTCCTAATCCTGTCCACCCTAGTCACACCCAGTGCAAATCTTAACATCTTTAACTCTGCCACATCCAGCTCAAACTCCTGCCTTTTTGTCAATGCCACTGTCTCCAACCCATATAACATAGCTGGTCTCACTACCTTCTTGTAGACCTTCCCTTTCACTCTTATAGGTACTCTTCTGTCACAAATCACTCCTGACACCCTTCTCCACCCACTCCATCCTGCCTGTACTCTCTTCTTCACCTCTCTTCCACACTCACCGTTACTCTGAACTATTGACCCCAAGTATTTAAACTCATCCACATTCGCCACCTCTACTCCTTGCATCCTCACCATTCCTCTATCCTCCCTCTCATTCACACACATATATTCTGTCTTAGTCCTGCTGACCTTCATTCCTCTTCTCTAGAGCATATCTCCATCTCTCCAGGGTCTCCTCCACCTGTTCCCTACTCTCACTACAGATCACAATATCATCTGCAAACATCATAGTCCATGGGGACTCCTGTCTGATCTCGTCTGTCAACCTGTCCATCACCATTGCAAATAAGAAAGGGCTCAGAGCTGATCCTTGATGTAACCTCACATCCACCTTAAACGCATCCATCACTCCCACCACAGACCTCACCGCTGTCACACTACCCTCGTACATATCCTGTACCACTCTTACATACTTCTCTGACACTTCTGACTTCCTCATACAATACCACAACTCCACTCTAGGCACCCTGTCATATGCTTTCTCCAAGTTTACAAAAACACAATGCAACTCCTTCTGACATTCTCTGTACATCTCCATCAACACTCTCAGAGCAAACATCGCATCTGTAGTGCTCTTTCCCGGCATGAAACCATACTGCTGTTCACTAATCATCACATCCCTTCTTAACCTAGCTTCCACTACTCTTTCCCATAACTTCATGCTGTGACTGATCAGTTTAATCCCTCTGTAGTTACTACAGCTCTGCACATCACCCTTATTCTTAAAAATCGGTACCAAAACACCTTTTCTCCATTCCCCAGGCATCCTCTCACTTTCCAAGATTTCATTAAACAATCTGGTTAAAAACTCCACTGCCATTTCACCTAAACACCTCCATGCTTCCACAGGTATGTCATCTGGGCCAACAGCCTTTCCATTCTTTATTCTCTTCATAGCTATCCTTACTTCCTCCTTGCTAATCCATTGTACTTCATGATTCACTATCCCTACATCATCCAACTGTCTCTCCCTGTCATTCTCTTCATTCATCAACCCCTCAAAGTACTCTTTTCATCTCCTCAACACACTCTCCTCGCTTGTGAGCATGTTTCCCTCATTATCTTTTATCACATTTACCTGCTGCACATCTTTCCTAGCTTGGTTCCTCTATCTAGCCAATTGGTACAGGTCCTTTTCTCCTTCCTTAGTGTCCAACCTTTCATACAACTCTTCATATGCCTTATCCTTAGCCTATGCCACCTCTCTCTTTGCCATGCACCTCATCTCCTTATACTCCTGTCTACTTTCTTCATCTCTCTGACAATCCCACTTCTTCTTTGCCAACCTCTTTGTCTGTATACTCTCCTGTACTTCCTCATTCCACCACCATGTCTCCTTGTCATCCTTCCTCTGTCCAGATGTGATACCAAGCACCTTTCTAGCCTCCTTACTAGCTCTGCTGTAGTTACCCAGCTATTTGGTAACTCTTCACTGCCACCCAGTGCCTGTCTTAACTCATCCCTGAACTCCACCTCACAATTACCCTTTTTCAATTTCCACCATTTGATCCTTGGTGCTACCCTCACACTCCTCCTCCTCTTCTTGATCGCCAATGTCATCCTACAAACCACCATCCTATGCTGCCTAACTACACTTTCTCCGGTCACCACTTTACAGTCTCCAATCTCCTTCAAACTGGCACTCCTACATAAGATATAATCCACCTGTGTGCATCTTCCTCCTCTCTTGCATGCCACCCTATGCTCCTCCCTCTTCTTAAAATACATATTCATCACAGCCATGTCCATCCTTTTCGCAAAATCCACTACCATCTGACCTTCTGCATTCCTTTGTTTAACATCATACCTACCCATCACTTCCTCATCCCCTCTGTTCCCTTCACCAACATGCCCATTGAAATCTGCTCCAATCACCACTCTCTCAACCTTTGGTACAGTCATCACCACTTCATCCAATCCACTCCAAAATTTTTCTTTCTCATCCATTGCACACCCAACTTGTGGAGCATAAGCACTAACAACATTCATCCTTTATGAATATGAAAATACCACCACCTTTGGAGCTTCCGTCCATGTTCTGCAGCCAAAAGTTGTGGAATTAATTATAGGTTGGTACTGCATGGGTGCTTCCTGCTGTCTTTATCCAGGTCTCTATTACAGCACAGATATCATTGTTCTCCATTTTAAGGAATACTTCCAGTGAGTGAGTTTCCAGATTTAGAATTCCCAGCATGACCCTGTATATATATATATATATATATATATATATATATATATATATATATATATGGGTTCCCTTCAGAAGCTTGAAATACTGAAATCTCGAATTTCAGTATTTCGAGCCAAGAAGCCAAATCCACATAATAGCAAAAGTTTAGAATACTGTAGATTTTGAATTTTGCGCTTCTAAAGTTCTGCTGTAGTCATGTATTCAAGTAAGTGTGTGTGTGTGTTAAGGGGTTTGGATAAGGGCTGTGGTATGTGTCAGTGTGTTCTATTGCTGTGATGTGTGTGTTCGAGGAGAATGTAGCTTGTGTGGTGGTGATTTGTGTGTGTTTGTATGTAGTGCGACCTCGGAGTGAGAATATTTAAGTAGGGGGTGTGGGGGGTGCAGCCCCCCATATGGGGGGGTGCTGGGGGTCTTGCCCCCCATTTTTTATGTAGTAAAGTGATTGTGTGTGTTTGTGTGGTGGATGGTGTTTGTGTGTGTGTAGTGAAACCGCGAAATTCAAAATCTGCTGTATTCTAGGTTTTGAATTTCATGGTTTTTAGTTTTTGTTGTTTTGTGGATTCTACTTCTTGGGCTTGAGATACTGAAATTTGAGATTTCAGTGTTTCTGGCTTCTGAAGTGAATTCATATATACATACATACATACATATATATATATATATATATATATATATATATATATATATATAAATATATATATATATATATATATATATATATATATATATATACATATATATATATATATATACATATATATATATATATATATATATATATATATATATATAGATAGATATATCTATAGAGATATATATGATATACATATATAGATACATTTTCCCTTTTTCCCTACTGCTGAATGACTGTGCTGCATGATATGTTTGAAAAAACATCAGACATATCTACAGCTCAGAAGGTTTAGTAGTAAATTGGTGTGGCTATGGTGTGCAGGGTTCTGGGTTCAAGACTTGCAAGGGCTGATTGTTTTTTTGCTGGGCAGAACAAGGGCTGTTGGATACAGAGTGATTAAGGCACTTTTAAGCAGTTGTAAGTGGGTTTGTGTGGGTTTGTGTGGTGGTAAGCAATGCTAACTTCTGGTTAAATATGCTTACAGACAGTTAGCCTTAAAAGTGCTTAATCTGTGTAGGCATAGCTTAGCGCTGCACAAACAGGCTTAATCCCGCTTACTACTGCTTAAAAGAGCTTACTCCCGCTTACCCTCATGCTAATTTCTTTAAAAGAAAAGAAAAAAGGGGTGATAGGAAAGTGGTGAAAAAGGGGGCACACAGAGGGAAAGAGAACAGGGAAAGTAGCTAGGGCTGTGCAGGATGGGTGTAGGGAAGTTCCATATTTGTCCATTTCTTCTACATCAACAGCTGTGCATATATACTGAATTTGGGGGTATATTTGGACACTCAAACCCCTGAGAGAGGGGTGACAACAATAATGTGCTGTGAAGTGAATTAGACCAGATTACATGTGTCCAGTGGACATGTGTGTGAAATGGACAGCTATGTATGGGGCAATTTTTTTTTTTTTGGGAACAGATTGCCCTTTTTTTTAAGGTGAGAGTAGAATGCTGGGGAAGGATAGTAGGTATATTTGGGGAGGTAGCCTGGCAACCCCAGTAATTGTGTTAAAATTTGTAATTAATTAAAATAAGAGGTTAAATTAATTAATTTGGGGCTTGGCTTAGGTACTTTTTATATAAAACGCCATGAGAAGTGCAAGCAACGTTTTGCATGAAAGCGCTTACTAAGTTTAGTAAAGGAATTTGGTTCATATTTGGGGAGGTAGGTTGGGTAGGAAGACAGACAAGACAGCATACAGGGGCAGTGTATGACACGTGGGGGTAAACACCTTGGATGGGGAGGGGTGTTTGGAAATCAGGATCCCATGAGCCCCCAAATGGAAATAGTGGGACTGAGGTCCCCACCCATGATCAGTCACAACTGCACCTTCATGGCCCCAAAGGTGGCTGTGCTGGGGGCTGAGCAGGAGGGTCAGACTGACTCTCTAATTGCACCACACAGCTCTCAAGCTGGCTTAGCAGATCTCCTCACTCCTTTTGGAGCTCACTACACACCAATCCCTGGACCTGGTTTTGGGTGACAGTGTCCTGTCTGCTTCCACTCCTGGGGGGGACAAGCCTCATCCCCTGAGGAGATTCTACCCAAAGATCATTTAGGACCAGCACATGAGGAGGTCCTGGGGTGGGTCCCAGATGTGCTGGGGCCCAGTATCACGGCCAGATGAGGTGGGAGAGGTGGGTCAGCTGGAACTGGCCTTCCCAAATGTGCTATGGTGTTGCAGTTTTAGAACATATGTGGGTTAGTAATAGTCAAAACAATCCAGGATTAGTTATAATAGCATGCATAGCTATTCCCATTAACCCAAAACAACAGATTTGGAACAGTTGCATAGCAAACAGAGCACATGCATATATGGAACCACAGTGGCCATTACAACAGCATACAGGTTACATTGATAGCAACAGGCCACCAATGATAGTATCTCAACATGGAACATTAATAGAAATGCATTTCAATATTTGTTGAACAATAGGACATATGTCCCAACAGTAGGTTTGGTGTAAAACATACCCACTGATTTATGTGTTTAGATTATTGTTGCAGATATGGTGGCGGGGAGGGAGAGATGTCAATTGGCAACTTGTATATCCTTGCAGTACTCACAACTTTAATGATCATTGCTCTAATTATTACTCTACAGGTTTTATTACAATACCTTATGGCCTTGGTTTGGCCAGTGGTATGTTTGTACACAGTGTATAATTCAACCGTCTTGTAGCTACTTTCTACTTCTTTTACCTGGAAGACCTGTGAGGGGAATGTTTGTTAACACTACCTGACTGTTTCTACACATATTCCCAAAATCCTAGTTAAAATTATGCATACAGCTTACTACCACTCCCGGGATTCAAACCATGGCTGTGTCTACTAAAAATACAACAATTTGTGTTTCATCAGAGAGAGCTATTAAGAAACTGTTGCATCTTCTTTTAGTGTTTTCTGTCTAAGTCTCTCTTGGTTGTACAATCTGTCCTTGTAATTACAACATTCTTATACAGACATTCCTAGACATATTTTTTATGTAGCACAGTGTGGGAAACACAGCATTACTATTTAGATATCAGATCTTGGTGAATGCAACATGTCAAGCCATACAATACCAGAATAAACACAACCAGTCCAGGCTTTAGACCTTTATTTCCAGGCAGTTACAATTCTCTTATCTGGAAGACCTGTGGGAGGCTTACTACCACTCCCGGGATTCAAACCATGGCTGTGTCTGCTAAAAATACAACAATTTGTATATCATCAGCATGAGCTATTGAGATATTGCTGTCACTTCTTTCAATGTTTTCTAAGTCTCTCTTGGTTGTACAATCTGACCTTGTAATTACAACATTCTTATACAGACATTCTAGACATATTTTTATGTAGCACAGTGTTGGAAACAGTGGTTAACACAACATTACTATTCAGATATCATATCTTGGTGAATGCAACATTTCATGCCATACAATACCAGAGTAAACAGAACTATTCCAGGATTTAGAACTTTATTGCCAGGCAGTTACACCTTTATTTAAATATGACCTATATGGGACTATTACTGTCATATTGTCTGGTTTATTCAGTACAAACCATACATATTTTTATACTGCCAGGTGGCATTTTACTCCTTTATATTTATTTAGTATGACTACTACAAGCAGGATTGTTAC
This sequence comes from Protopterus annectens, assembly GCF_019279795.1. Taxonomy (NCBI): domain Eukaryota; kingdom Metazoa; phylum Chordata; order Ceratodontiformes; family Protopteridae; genus Protopterus; species Protopterus annectens. The sequence continues at coordinate 1,951,102,998 of NC_056739.1, forward strand.
TCACCAGCCTCACAACTCAGCCTTTGTAACCTACTGGCATGGACTTCCTAGTTCACAGCCCACTCAGCTGGAGCTGTGATAAAAATAGAGAAACATTTAGGCATACATATCCATCATATACACAGGCTCGGTTTTGGTAAACAGTTATTGCTATGAATACTTACACACTGCTGAGACATCTCCCCTCTCTCTTGCTTCTTGGACCCACTGTTCCAAGAGCTCCCTCTTCTTCCGTTTCAAGTCAGCATAGTGGTGCCGGACCTGCTCACCAGTCAGAGGGATAACAGTGGCACTGGTGAGATCATGGGCGAGACTTTCCCAGGCTTCTGCTTTGTATTGGGAGCCCTGGTACTGGTCCTGCAGCAGTCTCACATCATGTTTTTTTACCAGGAGTCCTACCATGACCTTGGACTCCTGTATGCCCTAGTGCTGCACCCAAAAGTGCATGCCCTCTCCAACGCCTGCCATACTGCCTACAGTGGAGAGCTACAACCAGTTATGAGCTGTATTCCCACCTGCAGGGTTAAAATATAACCAATTTTCTACCCTTTGCCATGATTCAACGTTTTTGAAAATGCTGAGCTAAGCTAAGCTACGGGCAAACCTGCTTAGCTATGGTTGGCAGTGCTTAAAGGGGCAGGTTCAGCATTGCTTACCAATGGGCAAATCCACTTAGCTGGGCTACTCATTGCTTAGTATTCATATGCACACAATGCTTACACCCAGTCAGCATAGCTGTGCAATGTTTAGCATTGCTTATGTTTTATTTTATTGGACTACCACCTGTACGGGATTGATTCATCATTCATTGCATAATATAGATTTATTTATCTTCCCTGTCATCCCCCAATGTGCTGTAATTACATTTATTCTTGTGTGGCTATACTGTATGGGGCACTTGTGTTTATATGGGGGTTTCACTACTTTATTACACTTACACCTCACATTTGGGCCTAATACACTACTCTGGTTGAGAAATATAAGTTACTTCCTAGATAAATATACAAATAAATTAAAATTGTAATGTTTACACATATAAAATGGAATGGCGCTGGTGAGGCTTGAACCATGAATGACTACACTATGCTTATGCTGGATGTCTATTGCTATTTAACTTATCATGCCATTTCAGCTGGGCTAAGCAATGGGCACACCCATGCAGCTACACTTAAACTTTATTGCATATGTGAAAAAAATATATTTGTTGCGTTTTTTTACTTTGTACCCTTCAGAATATCCATGCTAATGCTAAACCAGTTATTCAATCAACTTTCTGGGTTTGTAGGGACAATTGTTTCTTATGGTTTTGTCCTGATTTCTTACTCTAATGAGTTGTGAGGTGTGCGTTGTGTACTTCCTACCCCGCTTAAAATTCATGCTAATGCTAAATATGCTATTCTATGACCTTTCTGGCTTTGTAGGGATGATTGTCCCTTATGGCTTTGTCCAGATTCCTTACCCTGATGGGTTGAGAGGTGCACATTGTATGCTTCATGCCCTGCAGAATATTCATGCTAATGCTAAACCTGTTATTCTATCAGCTTTCTGGCTTTGTAGGGACAATTGTCCCTTATGGGTTTGCCCAGATTTCTTACCCTGATGGGTTGGGGGTGTTATGAGCATTCTTGCTCTATTTAAATTGCCATATGGCAATTCTGGTATGCAGGGGGTATGTGTATTGTGAGAGCACTGCTCTCAGACACACCCTATGCACTTGTACACAGAACCATGTCCATTTTACAGCATGGCAGCACGCCTTCATAGATATGCATGGCGCACTGCTGTGCTGCACGGGAACGGTCTCTTCTATGCAGGAATAAGCTATTCCTGCACTGAAGCTTACTGAATCCTGGGGACTATCTAGAACTAGATGTTTTTGTATTGTCTTGGAAGTGCTTACTATTTTATGACTTCCAGGATCTGCCTTAGATCTAAGAAAAGCCCGTGTTAATGTATTTTTACAGGTAGATATGAAATACTACTAGCTGGCATCAATGGTTGTCTTGAGCCTGGGAACTGAAGTCAGATGACAAGAAATTATGTCATTCTGCAAATATCCTAGCAATAATTGGGATATTAATTTGAGAAGTCTCTGAGAGAGAGATAGCATTCTGCATTTTGACTTTGACCTGACAAGAAGATCCATTCACCACATCGGTCTAGTTGCTCTGTAAGTAAGTTAACTAAAGTATAATAATTTCTCTTAGATAACAGTCAGGAATATAGTGAAATATAGCTTAAATGTTTTCTTTATTTATTTGAGACTGTCCTACAATGTTGTTTTAAATATTTCCTGTGATTTTGAACTCAGAAAATGGACAGTTCAACCTTTCCACAGAGTACTTAAAGATCCATCTGGAGTTAAAGAGACTTGAACTGGAGGCCAAACATTTGGAAATAGAATCAGCAGAGCAACTCAGACGTCTGGCAGCTGAGAAGAATGAGAGGCAGAGGCAACGCAAAAAGGAGATGCTGACTCTTTGTCAGGGTAATGGAAATAATGGGGAAGGGAGTAATTGAACCCCAGAAGCAACAGAGGTCAGTAAATTTCTTCCACAATTTACGGAAGGTGGTAATTTAGATAGTTTCATTCATATGTTTGAAAGAGTATGTAAACAGTATAATGTTGACCAAGGGCTCTGGGTATGGTTTCTGACCCCCTTACTCCATGGTAAAGCTGGAACTGTTATTTCTAAATTGTCTGATACTGATTGCTTAAATTATAATATTGTTAAAATGGTCTGTTAGAGTGTTTTAAGCTAACACCTGAAGCTTATAGGAAAACGTTTCATGAACATAGACACAAAGCAGATGAAGGTGTGTGTGAATATATTGCTGAACTAAGCACTTATTTTCAGAAGTGGGTGAGTGGGTGTCGGGTCACCACTTTTGAAGGGCTGGCAGATATTTTGGTGAGGAAAGAAGCCCTTAGCACTTTGCCTGAGGACATGAGAATCTAGTTGGCAGACAAGGAATGAAGGACCGCAGATGAGTTGGGGAAAAAGGGAGACCTATACCTGGCAAGCAGGGCATAACTGCACAGGAAAGGAATAACCAGTACTGCTCATGGGCCAAGCGAACCCATGGTGGGCAGCCTAAACCACCCCAACAGAGTCCAGCAGTAATAGGGGAAGCCACTAGTTGAGGTACACAGTCAGGACCAAGGGTTAAATGTTTTAAATGCATTGGGGCCATGTAGCCTATAGATGTCCATGAAGGCAAGGTGGGGAACAAAAGGTGGGAGAGCCAGTAAGTGGGAATGACAGAATGCCAGCAGTAAGTTGTCTGGAGACAACAAGGGTACCAAACTACCAGAAGAGGTTATATCCTATCTTAGTAGATGGGAAACAAGCCATTGTTAAGAGAGACACAGCCTCTAACCTAACTATTGTGAAGCCTGCAATGGTTAAAAAGGAGCACTACTTGCTTGGGCAGTTTACTCCAGTCAGAACTTTAGGAGGGATCCCATTCCAAATACCTTTGGCCAGGGTTGACCTGGACTGGGAGGGGGGGAAAGGATACAAACAAGTAGGTGTGTTTGAGGATATCCCTGCAGATGTCCTGATAGGAATGATTTTGATAATGCAGTACCTTGTGTGCATACAGTGACATGCAGTCAGGCTTGAAGGAAAGCATGTGGGTCTGGTAGCCTGGGGGGACCCAAACAGACTGCAGACATGAAGCCAGGATTGGTGTAATGGTTACTTCAGAGAGCGATCTATCCAGTAGCAGTGAGAGTGAAGGTGAGCCACAGCTGCTTGTGGGTACTGATGTTCCCTTGGACAGAGTGACTGGAAGAGCAGAGGTGAGTAGTGGTGCCCAGACTGACAGTGAGGAACCACTGTCAGAGAATACCAGGCTTCCTGTGAAAGGTGAGCTGGGAGGAGTTACAAAGAGACAGTTGAGACAGGCTCAGCTCTCAGACCCTACATTACAAGGCCTGAGGGAGGTAGCCAGTGAGGCACCTGATTGTCAAGGAAAAGGGGAATCTGAATACTGGAACAAAGGGTTACTATATAAAGAGTGGACTCCTGAGGGAGGGCTAGAGGGTGAGAGAATACAGCAGTTGGTAGTGCCCAGAGCCTAACATCTGGCACTTCTAGCCATAGCCCATTATATTCCCTTTGCAGGTCATATGGGCATAAAGCATACCAAGAGACGTATTATGCAGAACTTTTATTGGCCTGGAATTTCCAGAGATGTAACAGGGTACTGCAGGACATGTGAGCAGTACCAAAAAGTAGGCAAGGCAGGAGGCCAGCTCAAGGCTCCTTTGATGCCTTTGACTATGATTGAGGAGCTGTTTCAGAGGGCAGCTATGGATCTTGTGGGGCCTCTGAGTACCCCAAGTTCCACAGGAAAAAATTATATTGTAGTGCTAGTAGATTATGCTACCAGATACCTGAAGTGGTGGCTCTATCTTCTATTGAGGCAGAAAAGGTGGCAAATGCTTTATTATAGATTTTCAGCAAGGTAGGTTCCCAAAAGAATTACTGACTGACAGAGGTGCCAGTTTCCTGTCAGACCTGCTGGCTTGTCTGTGGAAACACTGTGGGGTGAAGCACCTAAATACCACCCCCTCCCATCTCCAGACTAATGGTTTGGTTGCGAGGTTAAACTCTACACTAAAGACCATGCTATGGGCATTTGCAGACCAGTTTAAGAGAGAGTGGGACAGATATTTGCCCCATCTGTTGTTTGCTTAGAGAGAAGTGCCCTAGGAATCCACAGGTTTTTCACCCTTTGAGTTGCTGTATGGGCATAGGGTGAGGGGACCTCTAGACTTGATTCATGATGAGTAGGAGAGTGAATGTGAATCCGACAAGGAGTCTGTTGTGGCATATGTCCTGAACCTCAGGACAAGACTCAGGGAATTCACGGGCTTGGCAAAAGCCCAACAGCAGTAAAAGGTCTGGTATGACAGGAATGCTTGAGCTAGAGAGTATACTGTGGGGTAGCAGGTTATGGTTCTCATTCCTGTCAGACACAAAAAGCTGCAGGCAGCTTGGGAGGGACCCTTCAAAGTGATAAGAATGGTCAGTGATGTTAACTATGTGGTAGAACTGCTAGGTAGGAGGCAGGGGTACAAGCTGTACCATGTTAACATGATGAAACCTTACCATGATAGGGAGGTCCTGGTGCTAAGTATTTGCAGTAAGAGGCAGGAGAAGTCTGAGGGGGATCAATGGCTACAGGGAGTCAGCCAGCAAAATCCCAAATTACTATGATGGAGTCTAGGGTTGCAGGCATATGATAGGACAGTGCAGCACAGTAGTGGGGTCAGCAATGCCAAGGCAGCTGGAATCTCAAGACAGAGAATGGGGTAAGGTATTCCCAGATAGGCTCAACCCTCTCAAGCAACGTTTCTCAAGGGTCACTTGAAAAACTATTTTGAGTCTTCAAGGGGGGTGGGGGGGGGTCACAAAAGGAGATACTGCCAGTCCAGCTATTTGGAATTTTGTAAATAATTATATGTCATTTGTGAATATCAGCATGATTCCTATGCTTGTGTTACAAATGTATTAGAATTGTATGTCATATAAGATGGTTTCTACAGATGCCTGCTGAACAGATATTTTTTAAAGTACTCAGCTTAGAGGTGTGACCACAGTGTACCCTGCTGGATTAGAAAAAAGTGTATACACTATTGTAACTGTTTAGATGTATATATTTTAACAATGGAAACTGGAACACAAGAGGTTAATTTCAGAAAAAATAACTGAAAATTTAAATTACTTTATGACCATGTAATAAAAGGATGTTATCTTTCAGTTTTAGTGCAATAACAGACACAATGTCTAGAACTAGAAGTTTTTTGGATCTGCCTTAGATCTAAGAAAAGCTTTTGTTTATGCATTTTTTAAAGGTAGATGCTTAATGCTGCCAGCTGTCATCAGTGGTTGTTTTGAGCTTCGGAATTGAAGTAAGATGACAAGAAATGATGTCATTCTGCAAGTATCTCAGCAATAATATTTGGGTAGTCTCTGAGAGAGAAAACATTCTGTTTTTGACCTGACAAGAAGATCCATTCACCACATTGGTCTTGTTGCTCCGTAAGTAAGTTTACTAGGGTACAGTAATTTCTCTTTGATACAGTCAGGAATATAGTGAAGTATAGCTTAGATGCTTTCTTTATTTATTTGAGACTGTCCTGCAATGTTGTTTTAAATATTTCCTGTGATTTTGAGCTCTGATGTAATTGTGATTATTTACTGAGTATTTTCTTGTTCTGTTATTTTTTATTATTAAATATATTTAACCCTTTCATCGTGGGTGATATTTGTGAGACATATTTAAGTTCTGAGATTACTTGCATATGTATTTGGTGACACTGTGGCCCACTTCTGTTAGCCTTGCTGTTGGTCAAACTACCATTTAGATTAATTAACATTACACAGTAAGATTAGGCACCCTTGGTTAAGGGCCTTAAAGTAGCTGATAAGGATGTGTCTAGTGGCAGTGATAACTACCTTATAGTCTGGGCAGAAGGGGACATAGCTAGTTAATCTGTACCAGCCTTTCCCAGGTGTGTGTGTGTGTGTGTGTGTGTGTGTGTGTGTGTGTGTGTGTGTGTGTGTGTGTGCACATGCATGCGCGAGTGCACACGGGTGTGTGTGTGTGTGTGTGTGTGTGTGTGTGTGTGTGTGTGTGTGTGTGTGTATAAGTCAAACCTCAAAGTGTGTGTTTGTCAGATACTTGGGCATGAACACAAAGCAATGGTTGGACAGAGAGGGTGCTGGAGCTCTTGGCTTGGCCACTCTTCAGAGATCTCAACTCTATAGCTGTCAGCGGGGAATCTTATTGGGGATCTGGAGAAAGAGGGAGAAACCACCCCCAGACTGACTGTGGTCTCCGTGTGCTCTTAAGGGAAATCTGAAAATACTGTGTGTGTACTTGTCATCCCCCAATGTACATCCCCTACTGGTGCTAGTGGTGAAGATTGAGGCTCCTCGATTACTGGTCCAGTGTTGGGGCATCACAAATGGATAATGTTTTCATATTACAGGTCTTTGGTCAGACCATACCTTGAGTACTGCATGCAATTGTGGAGGCTATATAAGGAAAGTGACATCAAACTGCTATAAGGTATTCAGAGAAAAGCTATCAAAAAAATTTATGGGATGAAGGGGAAGAAATATGACCACAGGCTAGAAGAGCTACAGTTCTTCATGCATGAACAAAGAGATGAGGACATTATACTGATGGACATAAGCATATCAGAGAGATGTGAAGGAGTTATTCTGAGCAGAAAAAAACAAAATGGGAAAGAAGATGTATGAGCATCAGATTTCATTGACAAACTACTCCCTGGACCACCAAAACTATTTTTTCTCATATATGGTTGTAGTACCATAGAATAGCCTACAAGAATGTGTCGTGGAAAGTTACTCCACAGAGGCATTCAGCAGAAACACAGGAACATAGAAACAATATTAGACAAGTGATCACAAAGATCGTAAGTTGCCTAGCCATATACACTATTAAGTAGCCACTTAAAAGTTCATGATTCCCTTTTCAAGAACTTAATAATGCTTACCTCCCAAATCAAGTTGAGATTTACATCACAGTCTTGGTATAAATGTGTGTCTACCCATCCAGTCATCAAGACTACCTTCAATAGTAGTCAAAGTGGTGATAACTTATTCCATAGGTTAGACATATGCTGAGTTAGGAACCTATCGTTCTAGAGAGTCTTAGTTGTTTGCTGGTGTAGATTTAGGTGCCTAGTGTGGATGTTTGTAGAGCCACTAATTTTGCAAGAAAGAGAAGTGCAAATAAGATGGGGTTTGTCACTTTGGACAAGCCTGTAGGTTACTGAGTATAGTGCTTGTTATGCTGATCTAGTTGGATAGTTGAACGATTTAAAGCCTTTGAATATTTTGGTAAGGTATCTTTGGGAACTTTCTAATTGAGTAATATGCTTTTATTTATACATACCAAAGGTGACATTGTATTCAATAATGGGTTTGATAAGGGAAGAGTAGAGCGGCAGGATGACCTCTTTGGATCTCAAAGACATAGGAAATTAACTGGGCTCTACTGATGGATTTTATGACTATGGTAGAGGAATTTTCCACATAAGTACCCAGGTCCTTTATGGCCATGTCTGTATGAAGGGGAGTACTGAGTACCGTTTAAAATATATGAGGTAGGTACAGCTTTTTTCATTGAATACTACTACACTTCACTTTCCGTATTTAACTTAAGACCATATGCAGAACACCTGGCATGTGCATACTCTGCTGCTTGCTGGAGCAGTTTAGTATCAGTGGATGAGTAGAAAATAGTGTCCAGTTGCAGCCATCATCACATTTGATCAACCACATTTCTGTGACACTGGACTGGATGTTTGTGAAATAAATGCCAAAGAGGAGAGATTCCAGCATTGATTGCTGTGGTACTCCATGAGTTACAATTTTACATTCAGAGTATGAGCAGCTTTCACAACCTGAGATGTATTGGATAGCCAATTTGCATTCAAGTGGGCAACATAAGGTTTTATTTTAAGTATTTCTCTAAATTGTTTAACAATACCAGCATGGAGATAGACAAAAAGCCATCATCATATTGAGGTGAGATAAGCAGTGTGCACTTTTCAAAGAAGCTTACTGGGTTCAGGAGACTGGACTTGCCCTTCAGAAAACCAAACTAATCTGGGATCTAGATCTATTAAGCTGCCACTGTTTGCATAAATGAGTGATTCCAAGATATGTTCCATACCTTTGCTTAAAAGGCTAATGGGTCTAGAATTGCTTCAATATGTTGAGAGGCCACCCTTGCATAGTATTCATTATTCATGCAAAAAAAATCCCATATATCGTAGAAGTAAAACTGGAAAAAAAGCTGAACAGACACATTTCAGTGTGATAGACGTGAAGCAAGACAGTTTTAAAATAAGTAAAAATGGTAAAAAATCCTAAGGATTTAAATAAGTGGAACAAACAGGAACATTATTCACTTAAAAAATATTGAGGAAATAATTAGTATGCCTAATGCTAAGGTCTTTCCTATGATAGATGCTAATCGTGTGTTCTCAGAAATTAAGTTTGAGAAACCAGACTCAGAGTATTATACATTCAACACCCATTTGGACAGCTAAAGATTTCTGAGCTCACCTTTTAAAATATTATCAGCTCTGAAGAATTTCAAAGGGCAGTAGCTGAAAAGATTGAAGGCTTGGAAGGTGTACCTAGCACAATAGATGATCTGGTGTTAGGAGCTACCAGACAGGATCATGGCACTTGATTTATTAGGGTATCTAACAAGTTGAGATAGAAAGTCTTGAAGCAAATATCAAATCTTTGTGAATACTGTAAAGTAAATTGGTCATGTTAATGTCATATTTAACATGCAAAGAAACCCATAGCAAGTTATCACTGATGAAGTTACTAATTATGATACAATATCTTTCCACATTCATTCAAACTTCTCAGATATAACAACACCATTTTGGATGTCACTGGACCATGATACTGTATGTTTTAGCTATAGAAAGAAGACAGAATTTTAAGATGTTAAAAAGGGCTTGTTTGCAGAGGTTATTACTATACATTTCTCAGTGTTTCACAACCTGTAATATTTCAAGTGGATGTTAGCCAACAAATACTTGCTATGGTTCTGACCTTTCACTTATACCATTTTATTCAGTGCTTTCTGATTTGGAGCATATAAAAGCTCTCTTTCATTACTTTGTAAGTTGTCCCTCTTCTTCACAATTGAAATAAGTGGATGATGTTGTAGATGCATTCCAGTCATAAGATACATTAAAACTGTTCTAAGGCAATAACCTCCAAACCATAAAACAGTTTAACATTCCTGATTTTTTTCCCTTCTGTGTCTCATGGAATCATGTATCACTATGTTAGCTGCTATGATGATGTGACCTTATTCATGTTTAGCTGCTCAGCTGATTACTGAGCTGTAAGAGCTGGCTGAGAAGGGGAAAATTATGTGGAGGGAGATTCAGAACTTTTAATTATTTTCTTAGTAAAAGCAAAGTAAAAGTATTTTTATGAAAATGCATTTTTTTCTGACTGAATTCTATATTACTAATGGACAGCTGTGGCTGCTGGAGAAGAAATACAGAAACAGAAGGTGGAGACAGTAGATTCAGCAGATCATCATATAATCTGAAACTGGACCTTTTGTAGACATGTAAATTCATTTTGTTTTTCTGGCAGCAGGCAACCAGATATTATCTGAGGGTCTATCTCAAAGTGACAATATCAAATATGATATTGCCGACACTAGAATACTGAAAGTGCACTGCATTGAACATTTAAATGGAAAATTTCCGTAGGGGAGTTTTCCATTTACTTCAATGTAGTGCGTTCTCGGAGTTGGTATATTTAAGTAGGAGGTGGGGCTTGCTCCCCTGCCTACACACTATTTAGTTTTTTTTTTAATTTAGTATTTTTTTTTTGGTTTCGATGGTTTAAGACTTCGATCACCAAAGTTTGATCTTTAGTGATTCGAAGTTTTAAACCTTTGAGATTATAATATAGACATATTATCTGTTGCAGTTATTCATAGTAAATGATGCTTTTTTAACCAGTGGGACAATAATAGTTGATTTATAAAGAAAACAACTTTTGGATGTGACAAGTTAACATATAGCTAAGTATTTTGCCAAAAAGCAGACATTCTAGCTTTGTATGTAAAACATTCACCACATTCAATAAATGTGCTATACTGAGTTGCTGTTGAGCACTGCACATTTCAAGATGTTTCAATCACTTTCCTTTAACTAATGTGCTTGTATCGGTATTATCATAGTTGTCAATGAAACACAATACGAAGAAACAGCACTGTAACTGATACTGGAGAAAAAAATAGATATAATTTTAATTGTAGTCAAACATTTTACTTGACTTTTAACATTTAAAGTAATTTTCCTTTGAATGATATTTGATACTATATTATATATAATGCTACTTGTAGGTAGACTGGGCTTTGTGTAATTGCCTTATTATAATTGATGCATTATTTGCATACCACATGCTGGATGGACTTGTATGTGCTAAAGTTACTATAAGACTGTGTGCTTGCACATAGGACACTTTTACTACAATGTTGCTTATCCTGTTATGCCCATCAGTTCTTTCTTCCCCTCCATTTATTTGTCATAATTTTTTCTCCATGCTATTATCAGTACTGTTCCATCTCTCACATTGTTTTTTCTGTTCCAAGTTATTCACACTGACATTGTGTCTCTTCCTGATATGTGTCTAAGCACTAGCAGTCCTGAGAACAGTAGTACAGATACATATTATGACCCCTGTATTCAGGTTTACAACATAAAATCATTTTCTCTGCAAATGTCCTGAAATTCCTTATGCCAGTTTTACATATATTACTACCTGTAACAAAAGAATATTTTATTGTAGTCAATGTGGTTGCCCTCAGAAGAGGTGTTCCACTGGGACAGTATGTGTGTGAAAGGTACTGAGGTTAATTTTTGCTAAATTTTTAAAATGTAGAGAAGATGCAATCTATGTTTTGGCTTTCAGGTTGTTGCACTCTGTGTCTGTGATGGTTTGACAGAAGGTGAGGCCAGAATATTTTAGTGACCCATTTTCTTTCACTTTCTTCAGAATTTAACATTAGTTAGGGGTAAGGAGTGATGTTATATGTGAAACCATAGGTCTAAGGAAAAAAATATAAAAGTAAGAGAAATATTGATTAAAGAAAAAAGCCATAAAGGTGACACAGAGGACTACTGAGGAAAAGAAGGAAATGATGTATTGTCATTATTATGCAAGAAGCCCAGGATTTCCAATAGAAGATATTCAAAAAAATTAAGGGAGAAGTTAGAGGAAAGAAAAATAATTACACAAGAAAAGCTGTCAAAATCTTCAAATGCAAATTTGTGTTCATTAATACAATAAATTCATGAAAAACATTATACAGACCAAGAAACAATGGACTGTGAGATTTTTGTAAGGTACAAAAAAGAAACATGGACATGGGAAAGAAAGAGAGATCTGATATGGTGTAATGTTTATGGGAAGGAAAAAACAAACTAATTAATACAAAAAAGCATCTCCAAAGATATTTAAAGAGAAATACAGGAAAAGATACCCAGATATGAAAAATTTCACAATACAAAAAATAAGATCATAAAGGGGGAACATAGAATAGAGGTTAAACAAATAAAATATGAAGTTATGGAATTTCTACAAAGTGAAAGAAGTCTAACAGAGGTTATGTCACAGCATGATGGAACAATGAGTCCCCAAAATAAGAAGAAACAGGTGGAGAGGGAAACATCTGAAGAAGAAATGTGGACATGGGAAAGAAAAAGAGATTTAATATGGTGCAATACTCATGCAAAGGAGAAAGCAAAACTTTATCAACATAAGAAAACAGCACCAAAGATATTTGAAGAGAAATACAGACAAAGGCATCTGGATATGGAGAATGTCACAATACAAAAAACAGGATAGCAAAGTGGGAAGCAGAAAAGAGGATTGGTGATAGAGAAGTTAAAGAAATAGAAACTGAAGCTATGCATTATCTTTGAAGTGAAGGATTTAGTGAAGAAAATCCAACTCTGGTTATGTCACAGCATGATGGAACAATAAGTCATCAAATTAAAGAGAAACAGGTGAAATGGGAAGCATCTGATTACTTGCCACATGGAGGTGCTCTGGAGCCTTCAGTAGGAAACCAGTAAAAAAGTTCAGTTGGAATTGCACATCAAAGGAAGGAGAAGGAAACACTGGCAACTCTGATGCAGCCAATGCTGTGGAGAGATACACCAGTGAGTTCCCATATGAAAAAAAATGGATGACACTGGATACAAATAAAGAGAATATGTCACAGAAAGATATTCTGAAACTTTCTGTAGAATGCCTGCAGGTAACACAGAATAAAGTATGTGCCCTCAGTTTAGAAGAAAATGATCTAATGGAAGAATTGTTTGACTTAATAGAGATGAATAGACATATTAAGATCAATGAAAGAAATAGATTATAGAAAGTTGATAAGACCCAAAACTGTTAGAATTGTGATAAAACAAATGAACACAGTAATTAATACTGTTAATAGAAATTCATGTGATATTACAGAAGTAAATAGGGGTTTATATCAGAAGATCAAAGTTTCAAAACTTTGAATCTGATATGGCCGACACCATATGATCAAAGTCTTGAAACTTCTAATCTTTTAATGGAGTTCTCCATACAGTGAGGAAAAGGAAGATTTCACTTTTCTGCACTGTAGTGCGATCTTGGAGTTGGTATATTTAAGTAGCAGGGGGTGTGGGGGCGCTGGAGGTCTTGCCCCCTGCTTAGAGCATTTAAATGGTTAATTTGTGTAGATTGTTGTGTTTTATTACATTTTCGAAGTTTCAGAACTTCGATCATATGGTGTCAACCATATCAGATTCAAAGTTTTGAAACTTTGATCATGTAATATAGACCTGTAAATAGGATATATTACTGTGCATTTAAATTAATAACAGATAAAGTCTTACCACAAAAACACAGAGCAACAGGGGATAGGAAGAGATGTAATCAAATGCCATTATGGAAGTATCAGACTGTAAAACTGTAAAACTATTAAGACAGTAAATGTCACTGTAAGAACAGTATAGAAGAGGGAACGAATGAAGAAAAACACTTAGAAAGATAGAAATGATAAAAGCAACGTGCAGTATTAGAACAGGCCAGGATCTATTGTACTCTATTGCAAATAATAAAATGAGGATATCAGCACAGGCAGAAAAACTTAGAAGATATGCAGATAAATATCAAGGCAAAGTACAAAACAAGCAATTTATTGATGACTGAAAAATCATTATAGAGAATAGGGAAACAAAGCAAAAGGAATAGAAACATCACCAAAAAAGAAGAATTAGATACATTTTGGAGAAATATCTATGAGGACTCTGTGGAACATAACAAATATGCTAAATGGATAAAGCAGTAAGAAGTTCAAATGTACAGGATATGAAATGGGATGAAGAAACAGCCAGAGAAATTGAAACAAAATGAAGAAAAGCTCCTAAGTGGAAAATCCCAGGCACAAATGTAATATCTAACTTCTGGTTAAAAGTATTAACATCTTTACATGAAGATTTATCCTTAAGTAAGAACTATTTATATGTGCACCCTGAACAAACAACAGCCTGGTTAACAAAAGGAAAACTGATACTCCTCCTTAAGAGTGAACCTGCAAGCTATCCTAAAAACTATAAACTGATAACTTGCTTTCCAATAATGTATAACTATGCAGTAGAATTGACCCCGATAGAGTTTATAGTCATTTAGAAGAAAACTCATTCATGACAATAGAACAAAAGGGTAACTAAAGAAAGTCATATGAAACAAAGGATCATTTGTTGTTAAATAAAATAATAATGGAGAATTGTAAAAAGGGGAAAATCTAAGTATGGCATAGATAGATTACAAAAAAAGCTTTTGACAGCATCCCACATTCATGGATAAAGGAATGCTTATAAATGTATAAGATGTACCCTACATTGATCAATTACATTACAGTGACAATGAAACAGTGGAAAACCACTTTACAGCTAAGCCATTTTAATGAACCAGTTATTATTCTAGGGATACAAATTGAAAGTGGGATATTCCAGTTTTATTCTTTGTCACCACTGCTCTTTTGTCTTTCCCTTAACCCATTAACCTATCTACTTAGATTAGGTCATAGTTACAATTTGGCTCCCATAAAACAACAAAATGTAAAGACCTTTCATCATCTTTTTGTGGATGAGTTAAAACTGCATAGTTCATCAGGTGAAGAACTGAAAACATAACTGCACATGGTCAAAACTTTCTCAGATGATATAAGAATGTAATTTAGTCTGATAAATATGCAAAAGCAACCTTTAAAGCAGGAAAGCTGTATCACCAAGAAAATATTAGTCTCAGAAAAGAATGCGATATAAAAAAACTTGACCAAGAGGAAGCATACAAATATTCAGGAACTGATGGAGGATCAACAATAAAACATGAACAAATGCAAATAAAACTTAGTAAGGAATATTTTGGAAGACTAAAATTATACCAAAAACAGCCCTGACATCTAGGAACAGAGTCCAAGTTATAAACCAATTTGTTCTTCCTATTCTAACTTACAGTTTTGGAGTGACTGATTGGCAGCAAAAGGTATTGCATCAGTTGGACAGGAAAACAAGAAAAACGTTTCATGCTTATCAAATGATATAAAAATCAGTGTGCATACCAACATTATATATTCCCCATACCAGGATTATAAATTCCTCATTCTGAAGGAGGTATGGACCTCCTCAAAATTGATTACATGTATAGATCTGCAGTTGTAGGACTGCATTCATATTTGCTGACTTCACTAAATCCAAATATAGTGAAAAGTTTTAAAACATAAAGAGAACAAATCTAAGATGACATCCTTGCTTAGTTTAGCAGAAGCGTATCATTGTCAAGCAGGAATGGAAACCAAACCAGAAGCAGAAAAAAATCAGGTAGCAAGTGAATGTGCCAAAAAACAAAAGAAAGAATATAAAAGGAAGAATCAGATGAGAAGACAAGAAATGTGGAAAAGGTATAAATATAGTTGCAAATACAGAAAACCCCTGAACAACCATATGTCGATCAGGATCTGAAGGAGGAATGATTAAGGAGAGGGGAATTTAAACCAAAAGATGCAAGATTAATATTAGTGGCCCAGGACAGTGAAATACATACACATTGGTTTACAAAGTCCATTGAACAAGTAGAAGAAACAGACATATGCAGGTTTTGTAAAAAAGTACTGGAAATAGTCATGCATCTTATGGCTGGGTGTGCTACACTAATGGCAGAGGGTCTGTATACTGAAAGGCATAATAATGTGGAAAAAACTGTTGCATTGGGATTGTGCAAACATTATAATATTGAAGTAGCTGAGAAGCATTGGAAATATAAGCCACAAAGCATTACAGAGAATGATGAAGTTTATATCACATGGGATTACCCATTACTAACACTTCCAAAAAATAGATGTGAGAAAACCAGATATAGTAGTCCATGAAAAGAAGACAAAAGTAGCATTGGTTACTGAAATTGCTACACCCACTGAATATTGTGTCTTACATACAGAGAGACAAAACGTTATAAAATACCAGGGTTTGCAAGCAGAAATGAGGGCAATGTGGAAGAAGGATTCACAGACATTTCCAATATATGTGTGAACAATGGGACTTAGAAAAACAGAATTTATAGTCTTATTTAGATATGCAACCAATACATGTAACTCCATATGAATTGCAGAAGGAGCCAGTTCTGGGCACACTGTGGGCCCTGCAAAGAGCAATTTTGCTCAGCATCAAAATTTGAAGCAACACTAATTTCATAAACTTTAATCATACTTTGACTTAGGAATGGGGTCCATTCCTGTCATGGTCTTAGAAACCCAAAAGACTTGGAGAAGTTAAACCACTAGAAAAGGTAAAATTTCAATAGTGGTTTGGTATCATAGTCTGACATTATGGGCCAGATTTCAAAAGTTTCAATGTGGCAGAGTGCAGGGCCTCTGAAATCTTGCACTCACTACACTGAAATAAGATTCCTGTCCCCTGAAATGAAATCATTCCAGGGGTTCATCCATAGTCTTCAACCAATCAGGAACACACTTCATCATAATCAGGGACAAATCCAGAAACCATCCGAGACAATCAGGGACACTTTTAAAACATTAGTACTATTAATTAAAGACATTGGCAGAATAAGAGAATGTGAATTAATATACATTTTCTGAAGCAAAAGATTTTTATGACTAACTATTCTCATTAAGTATAATTCACCACATTTTCTTCAAAGGTCAGTAGCTTTAGGAGGGATTAAGAGAGATAGAGCTAACATTTGAGTAAAAATCAGGGAAACCCATGAAAATCAGGGACAGCTGAGAGGCATGGATTCAACCATTTCAGTACCTTGCATTGCAGAAGAACAAAGTGCCAGGAATACATCTACATCAGGAGGAGGTAATGAGATTCTATATCATTCTACGGTAATTATTTTCATTACCTATGCCCTACACAGCAGAAACTTACCTGAAGACTCAACAAGGCTGCTTTGTTCGGGTGCACAGCTCCATCTGTATTGCAGACATGGTATTGCAGGCTGGGAGCCTGCTTGCACTGTCAGGTGTGCCAGATAGGTGGAACTCCATGGTCATAATGTCACCCAGTGCAGGAGCTTTACCTGTACTGTGAACTGGTGAATATAGGCATGCCAGCTAGCATGACCATCATGCCTGCATTCTATTCATCCATAGCAAGGGAATGGCATGTGCAGTCACTATCCCAACCAGGAATTCAATCTGTTTTTAATTCCATGGATACTGTGAACCACACTCTTCCTCTGAGCTTCTTACTGCAAGAAATCTGGACAAAGTCAAAAATAATTTGGGACAAAGGCCCAAAAATAGGGATGGATTTTAAATATTGCTCTTATAATTTTAGAAAATTGCTAGAATGACAGGCATTGTATTAACAGTCATTTTCTGAGCAATATCAACTCTGACACTCAAATGCCTGTCATTATTTAGTGACTTTAATCTTCAGTTATTTATTTATTTATTTATTTACATTTGTTGACTGGGAATGTCTGACTGGACGCAGGTCCATTTTCAGCAGAGGCCTGGGGAGAAAAGCTCCACAAATTAAAATATTACAGACATAGTTACAGATGAAGAATCCTAGCAATTAAAATATTACAAACATAGTTACAGATGAAGAACATAGTACATTCAGTAGATAACTAGCATCTGTTCTATCCAGGAAGTCATAGCAGATATTAACAATTGTTACAATAAGAAGTTACTGCCATATAATAAGTAGATAGGCATGGAAGTATCAGAGCTTGCTGTAATCAAAGGTAGTTTGTGGGGTGGAAGGGAGGTAGAGGGTAGATGGAGTGGGAGAAGTTAGAGGGGAGAGTTACAAGGGCTTAGCCAGTATGTTTTTAGGTGAGCTTTAAGTAAAGCTTTGAAGTGGGTGCATGATGGTAGAGAGGTTATTGTGGGGGGAAGGGTGTTCCATAATTTGGCTATAGCACTGGAGAATAGTGCTTCAACAGCAGTGTTATTGGCTCTAGTAACCTGTAATTGATTTTTGTTGCTGGATCATAGTGGTCTGGTGGTGAGATAGGGTTGGAGTAGATACTGGAGGGATGGGACCTTTAGAGGATGGTTAACCATTTTGTGGGTGAGTGCGAGCTGATACCATTGAAGGAGGTGAGGGAGTTCTAGCCAGCCTAGTTCAGTAAGTGAGTGACAGTGGTGACTGTGGTAGGATGCCTTGGTGGTGAATTTGGCGATTTTGTTGTAGCAGGTCTCGAGTTTATTTTGATCGCATTGCCTTAGGTTGGTATTTATTGGAGAGGCATAAAGTAGGGTGGAGATACGGTGCGAATTTGCAACTGAAATCCTAGCTGCTTTGGTGAGGAGTTGCTTATTTCTGTATAAGGCTCCCAGTTTTTGGTGGACTTTGTTTATGGTCATGGATATGTGAATGTCAAATGTGAGATGGTTGTCTATTTCAACTCCTAGCAATTTGATGTGATCTGTTGGGTGGATAGTGGTGTTGTCTTTTGCTGTGATGTTAAAGTGAGAGTTGTTTTGAGTATGTTGGATGGGTTGGAAGATGAGGAGTTTAGTTTTGTTTGGCATCGGCTAGCCAAGTTTCAACAGAGGAAAAGGCATCCTGTGTGACCTTTTGCAGTTCGGGTAGGGGCTGGGCTGAGCAGATAATGGTTGAGTCATCTGCATATTGTATCAGTGTGCCATGTTTGGTGGCAGAGGCTAGATTATTGGTGAAAATAGAGAAGAGTAGGGGTCCAAGGATGGATCCTTGGGGAACACCAATAGAGACAGGTAGTTGAGGAGATATGTCATTTTGCCATACAACAGATTGCTGGTGGTCAGACAGGTAACTTTGAAACCAGTTGGTGACTGATTGAGAAAAGGATAGGTTATTGAGTACAGAGAGGAGTTGTTTGTGTGGGACCATGTCAAATTCTTTAGATAGGTCTAGGAAAGTAGCAGAGGAGCGATGGCCATTGTTTTTATGGTGAAGGATAGTATTAGTAAAAGAGAGTAAGGCAATGGTGGTGCTATGGTTTGGTCAGAAACCATGTTGAGTATTAGAAAGGAGGTTGTTAGTAAGGAGGTAGTCTGAGATTTGAGAGTGAATGCATCTCTCTAGTATTTTGGAGAGTGGAGATAGAATCGCTATGGGGCGGTAGTTGGTTAGTTCTGCTGAGGGGCCGACTTTGTGAAGGGGAATGATGTGTGATATATTCCATAGTGTAGGGATGTAGCATTCTGACAGAGATCGGTTAATCAAGATAAATACTGGGTAGGCTAGGGTGTCAGCTGCAATTTGTAGGAATTCACTTGGGAGGTTGTCTACTGCTAATTTTGTGGGTTTAAGTTAAGAGTTTTCTTATGTTGGAGGTAGGAATGGGAGAAAATGAGAAGAGTTTGGGGAGATTACTGGGTGAAGGTGTAGGGTGTAGGGGAGGGGGGTTGTGTTGTCTAGCTAGTGAAAGTACGGTTTGTGTGAAGTGTGTTTTGAATGAGGTAGCAATATTTTCTGAGGCGTGAGGAATGTTAGGTGTAAGGGTATTGATTTTACCTGGGTGGAGGATGGAGTTTATGGAGGCCCAGAATTGTTTGGGGTTGTGTTGGGAGGAGATGAGGGCAGACTGGTAGTATTGAATTTTGTCCTCCTTTATTAGCTTTTTGACTCTGTTGCGTAGTTCTAGGAATTTCTGTCGAGCTGAGCGGGTTTTGGTTTTGCGCCAGTGTTCCCAGGCTTTATCTCGGTTTTTCATTTCTGACCTAGTGGTTTTCTGTAGCCATGGGGAGGGTTGGGCTTTGGTTCTGGTAAGTCTTATGGGGGCATGGTTATTTAGGATGCTTAGGAAGGTAGTATTGAAAAATTGGACTGCATCATCTAGGCTGAGGTAATTTAGAGGTAGAGTCAAACTGCAAACAAACTACTGAAAAACAACAAAAAATATTCTTAAACTTTTATGGTTAGCGCTTTAGTCAAGTATTCTTACACTCAGCTTAATCAGACACTAGTTAAAAGAATGGTAGCCATATTTAAAAATCATTTAACTATTTGGGTTGAGACAATACTTGAGATGTGGGAGACCTATTCACTACAGCGACTGTACATGCTATAAACTGAATGTGACTATCAAAATATTCCTTTTTTACCTTATGTTCAGTACTGATAATTTCAGTGTTCCAGTATATTCTGATTCTCTATTATTGTATTGCGCATGACATGGTGGTATATATACTGGGTTGAGCTTTTCTGGTTAACTTAATCTTGTATGGAGAATATTTTGTTCACTGAACTACTATGTGTATCTGAATATGTTAATTACTATGGGATACTGCTATTGCTTTAAGGTAGGAATGGAGGTATAATTCTGAATAATTACTGGCAAAATTAGACAGATACACCAAGGAGAAATGTTAACTCAAATGTCTACAGTCCTCTTTCTAAGGCTGTTTGCAGTTAGGCTGACACTGTATTAATGATGCCTCTGTCAGCAAAATGACACAAGCAAGCTTGGTAAAATATCTGGGTTATGTAAGACTTCATGCCCAGGAAGCATCTGATAAGTGTCATGTATATAATTTAGTGTCACAGACATAATTATCTCCTCTGAAACTTCCATTTACTTCAGCAGCTTCCAGAAATGATTTAATGCATTACAAAAGTGTGCAAGATTATATATTTCAAGACAATACACTCCACACTGTTCTGTGCTGGCACAGTGCCTACGCTGTAACAAGAATAGTAAATCTTTAGGGTAAGTGATAATTAACTTGGTTTTAACAACTGGCTGTAACACAGACTTGTTTGTTGTTCAGCTGCCAGATGTCTCCTTCTCATACAAACAACTTATCACCCTTTGCAGAATTATCTTCTTCCAACAGACACTATAATGTATGATTATAATATTACATCATGTTCAGACAGAGTGCTGTCTGGACTGTTAACTGTATCATGACTCACAAGTTTACTCTACCAGTGACAACAAATTACTTTTACTTTGTTCACATTTTATAAAACTGTCAAATGATTTACATGGGTCTGACTTTCAGAATTCTGCTTGCTCAGGCAAAATATACATTTTCCCATTTCCACATTGCACTGTATATGCCGATGCCAAGAAATAGAATAATGACATTCGAAGAAATTTCAGCCCTTTCTATGTTACTAAGTCAGGTACAACAAAATCCATTGTATATTTTAAAGGACTGGCTAACAAATGTCAGTGTCTTCTGTAAGTCTGTGAATCTACCATAATGCAATGCATTGTTTTCCATTATGCATCGTGTGCTATGAGACTTGTGTACAGGTAATATTTATAATGAAAGCTTCCTTTGCCACACCTCATTAGGTAGCAGTCAAGGATTTTTGTTAGATGAAATGCAATAGAATCAAAAGCAGAAACTTCCATCATTTTGTCTGCCAAACTATAGCTGCAGCTTTTAGTCTACCCTTTGAGTGTTTATAAGGGGATAACTCAAGCAATTCTTAAATCGACTGCTTGATCTTCTAAGCCTGTGGCAACATTTGGGGAAAAAGCTACTAATTAATTTAAAGCTTATCAGATGGTAAGGGGATAATGCAGACCAAGCAGGCTGCTCTGTTATCTGTTGCTTGAAATGTATGAGTTAGTATTTTGTACAGGCTGCCAAGGAAACTGCTGTATTTCTAAAAAGGGCAGATAACTCTTTCAATGGACCAAGGTTTCACAGATGAAAAGCAAATGCAAAGATGAAGGGTAGCCTAACTACAAAGGATCTGTTTTATCTTTACTGGCACAGATTTACTGAAGGAAGAGCTACTTCTTCAAAATGTTGCAACATTATCAACGGCTGACTGCTTGAGTGGATTTCAGGAAAGTATTTGCTGCTATGTTCATAAGAGGCCAATTACAACACTATGGTCTGCTTGGAAAACTAAACATGAATAACTGAAAATGCTCTTCAGCACTGAATAAATTTTAGTATTAAAAAAAAAAAACAAAGATCAATACTGCAACTAAGAGAAACAAAATATGTCAGTGTCATTTTAATTCTCAAATTTGGTGGCATATTTAAAACATAATACAAGTAATCAAATACCCTTCCTATATTGAGAGTTGAGTCCTATACTGTTAACAAAGGGCAGGTTAGCTTTGATAAAGATTGTAAAGGTACTTTAACACAGCAGTACATCACTGAGAATGTAATAAACAAATGCATGCCACACATAAAGACCTTGAAAAAGCTGACTACAACAACAAAATATTCAGCTAACAAGAATAGCTTCTGTCTTACTTCTCATCCTTTCTCTAACTGGCTGTGTCAACCACAACGATAACCACTGCTGCCAGTAAAAGTTGGGTGCTCACCAACACAACGTGGAACTATAGGAGAGGACTCTTAAGTTAATTCAGTTGTACTTAGTAAGGGACTGCTGCTGGTAAAAGTAAATGTAGTAACTGGAGTAGCTGTAATTCTAAACTACCTGAAAACTTTCAGTATAGAAATTCTCCTGTACTTCAGAGTGTTGAAATGTTTCCTTGGCTAGTGATCCCAGTACCATACTTTGCTTGAAGACAGAATCCATTTTAAAAACAGCATCCCAGTGACCATTCTTTTCTCTCTGCTGCCATAAGAAGCAGGGGTGTGGGAATTCACCCCCCCCTCCATTGGGGGTGCAGGGGAGCAAAGCCCTCTGCAAAACAGCACTTTGGCTATCTTTATGAAAATTTACATTTTTGCAGAATTCATTGCTAGTCATGCTTTCACTTTGAAGTGTCAAAAATTATGACTTGTGGGTTAGTCAAAACTCCATCTAAAAGACCACTCCCCAAATAGCTTAAAATGTAGTATGTCATCCACAAATGTTTACAGTATTATTTTATATATACCACATTTAATAAATGAGGCAGAACTGTTAAGTGATCTATCATACTTACTCTGTGTAGTCATGTGAAGCACATGGGGAGGGGTCTTAAATCCACACCACACCTGTGCATTACCTTCTTCCAAAGCTACTTCTGTCCACTCATATCTTCTTAATTCAACCTAACAGACTAAATACAGAACCAAATACAAGGTAATAAAGGTAAGTGTTCAAACCATGAAATGTTTATATACACCAATCAGTTAAAAAGATAGAACTACGCAATTTTCCTCCTTGCAATGAGCAAGGAATTAGCTTAACTTGGAAGAACAGCTATAAGGCTTATGAGCTATTATTAACTACAATTCAAATAAATATTATTTTAATCAGTCTATTGCAACAAAATCTATCAATAATAATATAGTTGTCACCAAAATCTATCCTAAATGAGCAAAGTCTGGTACAGAAGTATCTGAATAAAATTACATGATACATTCCACTGTTCAACAAACTGATTGCAATATATCTGAAAATGAAATAACTGAAATTAATCATTCAGCATGTAATGAACCACGTCACAGATATGAAAAGCTTCTACATGTAATCCCATTAGTAAACAAACAGCCATTTTTTCAACTAGCACATATTAAAATGGTATAAATACTGGTTGCCTCTGTGGAGTAGAAATATCATACATGTTTTCATGTTCAGTTTGCTGAAACAAGGTTGACAAGTTTGAGAGCATCTATCAGCTCAGAGTTGGGTACCAATAAATGTCACTACCACATGTCCTAACAATAAATGTACAGTTGCATTAGGTGAACTCCTAACCATAAGGTTATTCCATCTCTTTTACCTAAACTCGTCAGTTCTCATTTAAAATATATATATATATACATTGGCACTAGATGATTGTTACTGTTGATGTGACACCTCAACCCAATGTTCAAAAATGGGAAAAAGGGGGTTATGAATGGATGGATTTACTTGCCTCAGAAATCAACCTTTTTTAAAAAATACTTGTGAATTAGGGGTCTTCCTCAACCATCATGAAGACCAAAACTAAAAAGGTAAGCCAACTCCTCTGCTATAGAGGGATGAAGCCCTGACTATGACCCAGGTGATCTGAGTTCAACTAGTAGCTCTGGGAACTGATAGAGCTGGTGTGGACGGAGAATAGGAATGACCAGTCTTAGCCTGCACAGCTTTCGTGGGGAGGGGCAGGAACATATATGCATGCACGATCTTCATGACTGAAGTCCAATTGAAGAACAAATCTTAAATGAGGGGAGTTGCAACCTACTAGGTGGGCAGGGCCAACTGATTACATCATGCAAGGAGATATAAATATACACAGCACAAAGGTCCATTCCAATCCAATACTTTTGGTGTGACCATGTATGCACTGGGGAGGCTAGGGCTTAATCAAAAATCCAGATATCCAGCATGCTAGTGACTGCTTCTATACCTGGCTAGCTTAACTCTCACCCCAGAAATAAATGAGCCATGGGCATATCACCAAGGAGGAATGAATAAGTCCACAGGGCAGCTAGGAGACATAGCATAGTGATCAATGCTACTTCCTGAAGCAAAAATAAAGAATTAATTAAAAGAAACAGAAGTCAGCCATTAGTGAACATTTCATTATTGGCCTTCTCAAAGTGTTTAAATTGAAGAGCAAGGGAACAATGCCTACCACGTTCCATTTACACACTCACTCTCTCTCTCTCTCTATATATATATATATATATATATATATATATATGTGTATGTGTGTGTGTGTGTGTGTGTGTATATATATATATATATCTATATATACATATATGTGTGTGTGTGTGTGTGTGTGTGTGTGTGTGTGTGTGCGTGTGTGTGTGTGTATGTGTGTGTGTGTGTGTGGTAGAAATAAACACAGCTGAAGAGTTGTAATAAAATCATTCATCACTGCTACAGTACAAGATAATTTATCACAACTCCATTTGTGTCTAATGTCTGTCACCATGTTGCCAATATCCTCAGCAGTTTATCAAGACTGTACCCAGACCATCAGTAAATAGACTTGAGGCACTCTCTTCTACTAATCCATACACTGCTGAAACCACACTACGAAGGTTATAGGGTGACATTTAATGGTGTTTCACAAAATGCTGTCTCCCTGGTAGAGCCAATATAAATAAAGCCTCATTTTTGAGTTTAATGAAGTTATTTGAAGTGATATTTATGACAGGTTGTGATGCCTGTGCACTGGCCCAGTAATCAAGGACTCTTAATCCTCACCACTAGCACCAGTGAGGGGCATGCACATTGGGAAGAATAACAAGTACACACACAGTAAAGTACAATTTCCCTTAAGAGCACACAGAGATCACAATCAGTCTGGGGCTGGTTTCTCTCTTTCTCGCCAGATCCCTAATAAGACTCCCCACTGGCACAGCTATAGAATGGAGTCCTTAGCCAGGGTTCCAAGCCAAGTCCTCCCAGCACTCCCTCTGTCAAACCAGTGCTTTGTGTCCCTGCCCAAGTAGCTGACACACACACACTTTGAGATATGATTTATATGCAAACACACAGACACTTCTTGGAAAGGCTGGCACAGGTTCACTAGATACGCCTCTTCTGCCAATGCTATAAGGTAGCAATCCACTGCCACCAGAACCCCTACTTATCAGCTACTATAAGGCCCTTCACAAAGGGTGACCAATTTTGCTGTGTAATAATACTGTTATCCAATTAGTACGTGTGACCAGAACTTTTAAGGCTATTGGAGTGGCTTAATACAGTATCACTAAGTACATGCAAGTACTCTAGAGATTAAATTATCTCTACACAAAACAGCCACAGCTGAAAGGTTTAAAAATATTTAATAATAAATAATAAAAGCAAAAGACCAATCTCCACAGTTCAACACAGTACTAGTTAAGAGTTCAGACACAGGAACTTTAAAACAATACTGTACGATAGTCTGACATAAACATAGAAAACAGCTAGTCTAATCTTACTATTTTCTATCTATTTCTAAGAGAAATACTAAAGTCTAAGATCCTAATTACATACAGAGCAAGCAAGTGCTGATGATGTTGACAGTTCTGAAGACCAATGCAAAATACTATCTCTTTCTCTCTGAGATCTCTTAAATTGACAATACATCACAGCTGACTCATTGTAGATTATATCATTCTTAACACTTCTCTGGTTCCCAGACTAACAGCAACTCAAAATTTACATTTCTCTTTGTAATCTTACACCTGGCCAGGAAACCACAGCAATAAAAGACATTATATATGTAAAATCTAGCAATTAACTCTGGTCTCAAAACAATAGAAGGAATTTCTTTGTCCAGACATTCTGTCTCCGAGCTTTGAGATTAAACAGTCATAAAATGCTTTACTTTATCAGCTTTCTTCCAGCAGGGTGCACTGTGGTTACATTTTTGAAGTTCAGAACATATAACACAGTTTTTCTTTCATTTAGTTTCCTTACATTTGTAAAACAGCATGTGGATTATATTCATATTTACAATGTCATAGAATTATCTACAAAATTCTGTCTAGCTGGGCTGGCAGCCTTTCAGTTTTTCACACAGCTGTATGCAAAGGTATCATTTAGCAAATAGTGGTAGAAATGGAAAGTATGATACAAAATATGAGTTTGGATGAAGAGATGAATGCTGTTGCAGATTCAGCAGTGAAACCCAAAGTTAAAGGGTATGATGTCTCTAACAAGAATATAATTCACCAGTATGCAAAAGAAGTTACACAGGTTATGGAACAAATTCAACATAAATTATGACAATTGACAGGAGTTTTTGTCATGCTATGAAAAGTGAATGGACATAACTGGAGATGATGCTTTGTTTCTTCAAGATAAACAAACTGCCATGATACTATATAAACAGTGAATTGCTGAGATTCTTGAAAATGCAAATTAAATGGTAAGACTGGTAGAATTAATGGAACACCAACTGCTTGGAATGGATGAGTTTAGAAGAAAAGTATGAGACTGACTATAGTGCTGAATGGGAAGGAAAACACAGATTTAATAGTGCATGTGAAAACAAAGATGGCACAGTGGAGTGGTTTTATGAAAAACTTTGGGATTAAAAAGTGCTATTATTAATATTTACAGAAATTGCTAAGAAATATGGAAAATTGGGACTTTGATTCTGTTTGTGTCATGTTATAAAAAAGGAAAATGAATTTTCCATAGTGATGGCAACTGGGAAAGTAGTTTGTAGCTGCTGTTTGACCTGTGTATGTCGAGCGCGAATAATAAACAGCAACAATTCAGTAAGGAATGCAATGTGTAGACACCATCTGAGAATGTAAAATGTATCAACTGAACTATAAACTGAGTGTTTCTGCAACACTGAAGGCTTGGCTTGTACTATGCCAACTTTTACAAATATACTGAAGGCAATGGTCACGATAAAAAAACATCTTCATTCGTGTGCTTCTTATAAAGAATCTGCTGTGAACTCTTTTTGGATTTCTAAACCCGAGGGGTAATATGAGATCCACAGAAGTAGAAAACAAATGAGAAGAACAAGAACACTAGTAGAAAGAGAAGACATTTTCTGTTCTGCTTCTGGTACATGATGTTTTGAGAAAATGAACATTACTACTTGATATGACTGAAATGGAAAGGGAAAGTAATGTTATTTTATATTGCAGTTTGTATATAAAGGCCTAAAAAGAGAAGATTTATATTTAGATAAGTAAGGATTAGGTGATGTACAATATCTGAAAACACTGACTGGATTTAACATATGAGGTTTATATAAATATATCTTATGTCTAGCACACTGATAATATACAAGAAATACAGCTGAAATAGCTGGGTTACACCCATAAACTATGTTCAGTAAATGTGAGTTAAAGAGTGAATCTCCCTTTTCAAAATAAGGCATTTCTTACTTTATAGGTCTGTGTACTGTGTTTCATAAAGGTTGCTACAATGTACGTTTATGGTACAAGAGAACTGTGCTTTAATTTTAACAAACTGCAAATGTATAACATGTTGCCTGACACTCACAGCTGGGGGTTATAAAAAATATTATATTACTAGAAGATAGGGTTGTGAAGCAAATTATGATTACAATGAGAGTAAACTATTTATAAGTGCAATTGAGGATGATGCAACCTTAAGCATGGTACTGGAGGATATTAACACTGAAGTAATAAATAACCAATTTTTTTTCCTTTTTAGAGATTCAAATATTAAGAATTATGTCAGCCAGTGCACATTAAGCTGATTTCATGCCTGTCCCCCCATTTTTCTTCATTACTGAGTGCAATTAAGCTGTTAACGTGAAATTATAATAATATTATTTATTCTTGTTCTTTTAATTTGTTACTATCACTGGAGTACTGTGATAGTATGGTAATTATTTACCCTCTGTGGCCGGGGAAAAAAGAAGAAAACTCTTAATTAAAAATGTTAATATTATACTGTTTGATATCAAGAAGATGTCTGATGTTATGAGCATTTTTATAAGTAGTCTAATATGTTTGATTTGAATTGTGACTTTCATAAAGGACAGGGAGAACAAATATGTTATAAAGGCAGTGCAACTTAGGTTTGGAATAGTTATTGCATGACTTAGCGATGGATACACTTTATGGGAATGGTAAGGATGATGAAAGCATATATTAGCTTAATCAAAGTGATAGAAATAAAAAAAAATGAGAATGTTTTTAGACTAAAGAATTGGGAAGCTCATTTTGCCCTGTTTGGTGAACATTGGTGGACCAATGGGTGTTATGAGTTTGTCTGATTTTAGGATATGATAAATAATAGTGGATAGCAGTTTAAGCCAGTCATGCATTATTAGCTTCAAAGTAATTAATTAGTTAAATAAGTAAACAAATACATAAATAAACAGTAGGTTGTAATAGGCTTGTATATTTGATCCTGTAATTGCTGGTATTTTTTGAATCAGATGTTCTTCTGTTGGTTATTCTGATGGGTAGACTGGGCTATTTGTTGGGCAGAAGCAGAGGCATGGTGTGAACCTCCAGAATGAACAGCTATGAAACGTCCAAGTGTATCTATCTAATGTAAACTGGATATGATTAAGTATAATAAATATATTTAGTGGTGTTTCCAAGATCGGGTTTCAAGAGGCTAAAAAGTATCTTACAATATATAGTGTCAGTCACTTGCTTTGAAAAGTCATGGAAGACATGAATTTAAAAATGGAGTTCACAAGAAGAAATAAAGGAAGGTGGGCAAAATGGAGAGATTTTAATGAAAACTGAGACAAAAGGAAGGGAGTGAAAAGGTAGATGTGAATTTTTTTTTTAGCATTATATCATGTTGGAGTAATAAGTCAGTCAAATTTGTTTCTATGGCACACTGAATTAAATCTTTGACAGTGGCTGGTGGGAAGCATTGGATGTACTCAAGCATATGAGATAGGAAAATCTAGTAAATAGGAAGGCAGTGGGCTGGGACTGCAACATGATTAGACAGGGAAGAGACAAACTGAATATGGTCACGCATAGTAAGAGGAGGTGAAAAGGATCAAGGATTTGGATAAATAAGATGCATCCACCTTAAATGTTACATTTGTCGATGGTAATAGTTAAAACACAAACTGAACATAAATTTGTAAGTACATTTAACATGCAGTTCAAGACTGCAAAAGAGGATGCCCTTAATATTGAATGATAAGTGCAATATGAAAGCAGTACTACTTATAATTGCATGATAACGTCAAAGTTTATAAAGGGTAGCAAGAAATTTTAAAAGTGGCTATGTATAAAGGATCATGCTGCATTCCCTTGAGATCATGATCATTTTTTTTAAAAGTCTAACTGATATGGATACTACCATGACTTTTTGTGTGTGTGTTCTTAAAATATTGGTTTAATGATTAAAACATTTCAAAAAGTACAGGACCATAAATAATAAAAATGATCATCCATATAGGAAAAAATAAAATTCCAAAAAGAACTTTAAAAATCACTTGATTACAGCAAAGTAAATACTCTTGCTATACGCCTTATAAAAAATGCATTGCAAGCCCTATTACTTACTATAAAATGCAAAGATAAAATGTGCAAGTTATTTACAAAATCATTTAGATAATAAAAAAGCCTAAGAAATATTAAAAAAATACATAATTTCAACAGGAGATTATTTAAAAAGTTCAGCTAGACTGATCCAAAAAAAAAAACTCAAAGAAATCTAACACTACTCATAAACAACTGACTTCCCAAATGAAAAATAAACAAAAAAAAAAAAACAGAATAAATGAAAGAGTATAAACCTAGAAAAATGCATCCACAGTGTACAAACTGCTTACCTATACTGTAATCCGAACACAGTAACTTTTAGAAGAAAAAAAAAAAACAAAAAAAATCACTTAATGTCACATAAAGGATGCAGTAAAACATTTAAAAGATATATCTTACTTCTTACTGACCCTCCACCAATGGAGAAACCTGATTCCAGAGCAAAAACAGAACAACAAAATAAATAAACAAATAAATATAGGTTTACTATCAAAATGCTGTATGATAGTTACACAGAACTTGGAAGGTCAAAATCATGGTTCCAAGTTTCTGTAACATAAATCCGTACATGTTTGAATCTGCAACAGCGAATGCTAGTGTGCATTCGCTCATCTGAGGTCAACATTTTGATTGGAGATCACACTACAATGATGATAGGCAAATTTACCCTTTTCCTTATTGTAGTGTGCTCTCAGAATTTGTATATATAATAAGCAGGGAGTGTAGGAGGTGAAGGGGGCTTGCCTCCCTGCAAAACATTGATAGGAAATTAGCGGAAGTCAAGGTACATTGGGTAATGTTGATAATATTAAATTTCGAATTATCCACATTACCACTTTCATTATTTTGATTAAATAATGTTTTTATTTTCAATTTTTTTTTTGAGTAAGTCAATACTCAAAAAAACATATATATATATATATATATATATATATATATATATATGTATGTATATATATCTTCTTCTTCTTCTTTTGGCTTTTTCCTGGTTAGGGGTTACCACCAAGGATCACCTGTCCGCTCATGGTTGGCAGTAAAGTTTTTACAGTGTCGAATTGCCAGCCCAGCCTTCCACAGAAGGCACACACACACACGCACACACACACATGCACACACACACACACACACACACACACACACGCATGCACTCACACCTAGGGCCAGTTTAGAGTGTCCAATCCACCTACAGCATGTCTTTGAGATGTGGGAGGAAACCGGAGCACCTGGAGGAAACCCACATGACCACAGAGAGGACATGCAGACTCCGCACAGAAGGCACCCCAGCCGAGGATCGAACCGGAGGACCTCTTGCTGTGAGGTGACAACGCTAACCGCTGCACCACTGTGGCCACCCTAGATAGCGTATAGTTGGATTTTTAACAGTTTTTATGTATTTTGTTCATACATGTTTTTTTTTGAAGGATGTTTTTTACTGTGGTTGTCTTTTTAAATAGCTCTCTTCCTGAGCACATTTACTACTTTTTTACATATCACATGACTAATTATTGTTAATTGATGGAGTACTTAAACTTGTGTTTTTTTGGTCTTTTTGTGATCTGAAGAAGCAATTGTTTGAATTGTGAAAGCGCTCATCTTTTTTATTAAACTTTTTGACTACATTGGATTTAGAATTTCGTCTTTTATCAGCTGTGGAACTGTACTTTGCTTGTTTTTTACCTGTTGACTGTTTGGTTTTGTGCATCTAACCATTGTGAGCTATTTATATTTTCTTGATATATATATATATATATATATATATATATATATATATATATATATATACATACAAAAACTCTAATAAACAAAAATAAAATCCCACATACTTGTTAAAGTGAAGGCATCAGATGAGTATCATGTCCCACAAAGCTTTCTCTGATAGCCATAATCTGTTGCTGATTCAGAAATGTTATAGGTAGGTATAAGCCTGGTGTACAATGCATGCTAATGATTTTTGATTCAGGGTCAGCCCTCCCATGGTAATGCACCACTTTATGGTGTGGCACTGTGGTGAGTTGGCTGTCTGGCCTACCAGAAATGATGAAGAGGCATCCTGGGGGGGCAGCCTATGCCAGTTACTCATGCACTGCTCCACTAGAAATGTATGCGGTAAGGAATTTACACATCTGAGTGATTCAGAGAATTACTTGGTTTTATTACTTGTCTCGGCCAACCTTGTTTATGAACACACCCAAGAGCTCACTTTCCCTACTGTTTCTAATTGGTGAGATTTTGTGAGAGTTAAGTGCCATGGAGTTTAGTGGTGGTGGTGGTGGTGTGTGTGTGTGTGTGTGTGTGTGTGTGTGTGTGTGTGTGTGTTAGACAGTGAGTGGGTGCCTATACCAACATAATGTATGGGCTGCCAGTGGTGACTAGCTTAGGAAAGCCATGATTTGCATTTGTGATAGTTAAAGGTAATTCAGAGACATGCAGATTAGCTAATAATGAGGTCTTTCTTCATTGCAGCTAACATGTCTATCACATTTTTCTGCACCACAAAAACAAACCTTTTTGGCCATGGCTCTTACCACTCAAGGAGGCTCTTTCTCTATCCCTGGGCTTGTCTGAAGTCTTGTACTTCACACAGCAACCCTGACTCAAGTATCTGTCAGTGTACATAGCACCAAGATCTAACCGCAATACCTAATACATGCTGTTACAACAAGACCTGTAAGAAAAATTCTCCCCTAAAAGTGGCCCTACCAAATATTATTCCTAAATCCAATAAACCTTAATGATAAACTAGATTAATTAACCCAAAACTAATAATTAATCTAAAAAATTACACTTAACCTCCAACTTTACCCATTACTCCTGAGGCTGAAATGAGATGAAAACCTAATAAAAAACATGCTCTCCCTCCCAAAAACTGGACTTAAACTACACTCAAATCTAAATAAAAATGCAAGGACAAAAGGACAAAAACAAATAACCAGTCATAAAAGCATTATTGTATCTTTTGGGAAGTCCTATACCCCAGAGAACTACCACATTGACAGTATGCACCTAAGAGTTCAACTAGTTGTTCAGGGTTTGGAAACTTATGTGGAGAGTGACCTAACTTTTGACCATGTGGTCATTGTTATGAGAAAGTCCTTCTATATTATACAGCTTATAAACAAAAGGATTGTGTCTAGATAAAGGGATGTCATTATCCCCCTTTATACTGCCCCATTTGGCCAGTCATTGAATATAATGCCCCCTTTGGCATGTATCTATCCAGGCACATGCAACAACTGGAATGTCCACAGAGGTACCTTACTAAATGGATACAAAGCCTAAACAACATATCCTATTTGGACTGACTCAGAACCCTGTCACTATACTGAGTATCATACAAACAGCTACGAGGTGACCTGTGTCTGACATGTAAGGCATCCTTAGACCCAGTACTGATGGCTTTACTGCGCATCAGCAAGTCAAATGACATTAGAAATACTTGGTATAGGGATCTAAACCTTTTCAACAATAACAGAATGGTTTTGAGGGATAGGTATATCTCACAGAAAATACTGCTGCGCTGGGACAGATTACCCATCCTAATAAAACAAAGTTCATCCCTGTCCATATTCAAGCATAACTTGGATCTATGGATGGGAAACCGAACATTTACCCCAGGACTATCACATGCATTACTAATGGACAGAGGCACCTCCTAAATGCTTGATTCCATGCATGGGCCCCTTCAAATTATCTATGGTATGATCCCAGCATACCTTTCAACTGTCCAGATTTTTGCATCATATTTTGGTCTGTTCTTCATAAAATTTGTGATTTTCTGGCAAATCACTGGGATGATCTGAGGAATGAAGTCACAAATAATGACATGCATTTGAGTTATACACTTCATATCCTTCAGAAAAATGCATGCTAAGACAGATCATGTTATTCGTGTAACTTTCTATGTTTATAAGAGCAATGTTTAAAATCTGTCCCTATTTTTGGGCCTTTATACCCCCATTATGTCAGGCTTTGTCCAATTTTTTTCAGCTAAGAAGTTGAGAGGTATGGATCCCAGTTATTCTCATTAGGGATAATATATAGTTATTGATCATGGGATGGGTAAGGCCAATCTCTAACCAAATGGGATAGGATAATTTGAGCACAAAAAGGTAAACTGGTTGGCTTAGCATGAGCAGCAAGTCTAGTACTTACCCATGAACCTATGAACCAAATATATACCTAAAATGAACTCATATAACCTAAGCTGAGTAAATCTGACTCCCTAGGCTAAAGCCAATCCAAAAAACTTACTGTCGTGATTATTATGGTTATTGTTGTTAGCACTATTCCATAAAGAAAACAGTATGTGACTTCAACCAAGCTGAGTCAATGGGGAAATAAAATCTTCTTTTTAAAATCACAGAAAACATGTTATATTCCAACATATTAACAAGGATCACATCTTGCAGAAGCTGTTGGATAAATGGAATATTCTGGGTTTAACTGTATGATAAAATTAAATATCTTGCACTGTATGGTTAGGGATTATGCTTTACAATTCATGGATTTGCCATTTACCACAAAGCATGATCCATTTAGCAATCACTGTAGAATTTATATCCAAGTATGCTTTATTTATAGTGAATTACCCACTTTAAGATTGAAAAGTGAGTATAATATCTGTATCAGCCATGTTAACTCAAATAAAATGGCTCGGAGTACTTTTTTAGACCATAAAGTCCAACATTTCTGATACCTGAGTTCACTCCTTACAGATAAGCCTGGTGTATCTCCAATATATTTCCTCTCTTTTCCAGAAAGGCCACAGTCTGCTGTACTCATCTCATTTTCTGCATTCCCCAGTCTGAGTAGCTATTTAAAGACACCAGCTCTCTGCCAGAGAGACCAGCAGGTCTCCCTTCCTGTCTCTGGTCTTACCTTTTATAAGAAGGGGATGCAGCCTTCTCCACTATGGGCAAGTGGGCAAGTAAATGGGATCCTTTTCACATACTGCTGAAACACTACAGCCCATTTACCCCAGCAGTCATTAGGGGGTACCATACCATATGGCATCCCCAGCTCAGACCTGTGGGAATGACTGTCATGGGTCAATCACAGCACAAATTGAATGGCCGTTAGATCTCTTGGCATAGGGTTATTCCTTCAGCTGTAGTATTATTTGGCAATATGTCTGAACTGGGAACAAGCACAGTAACATAACTGCCTAAAGCTATGCACAACTTTTAACTGCATGGACTTTACTTCCAGGTATTTCAGTTTAGTTGCTAGCTTGGAGATACTCTGTTTTCCTCTTGATACTGAGAGAAACTTTGACTTTGTGCAGTCCTTTCTCTGATCCTCAATACCTCTATAATGTTTTATAATTTCCTTGCATGCTGACCCATGCTGACGCTCATTTTCTGCAAATGTAAGTCCAAACTGATTCACACTGTTGTTTAATGTTTTTTATGTTTATTCTTGTGTTTCAGTTTACCATTTCTGCTACTCTAGTAATTCAGTACTGGCTTCTCCCACAGTGCTCCCAAGTACAGACCCACATGCCCATCAGCAATTGTGAGAGGGAGCAATCTAACACTATATACATATATATATATATATATATATATATATATATATATATATATATATATATATATATATATATATAGCTGTGTGTGTGTGTATACATATATATATATATATATATATATATATATATATATATATATATATATATATTAACACATACATACAGAGAGAAACATAGAGAGAGAGATAACATGTTGAGAAACCTGAATGATAAAGGGTGACTATATTTCAGCTAAAATAAAAGATCTTTAAAAACTAAATATAATATTACTATTTAGAGCCTCAAGTACTGGAGGAAATAGGCGCATTCTCTTTTTGTACAACAGAATCACTACATGTTGGGAGAAAACAAGAAAAGAAATGCTGTGTTGGGAGCGTCTATATTACATAGTCGAAGTTTTAAAAGTTCAAACGTCATATGGTTGACACCATATGACTGAACTTGTAAAAGTTTGAAAATGTAATAAAAAAAATAAACCAAAGAAAAAACCTACCTGAATGGTTTAAGGAGAGGGACAAGCCCCCCTGCACCCCCCACAGCCCCCCACACCTCCTGCTCTTTAAATATACCAAATCCAAGATTGCACTACAGTGCAGAAAAGGGAAATCTTCCCATTCTGCACTGTACGGGGATCTCCGTTGAAATGTTCAAAAGTTTAAAATTTCGATCATATGGTGTTGACCATATGATGTTTGAACTTTTAAGAGTTCGACAACATGATATAGACCCGTGATGGGACACTAACATAAAGCACAAAGACACTGGAACATAGGTGTGATATACCTTTTAATATTAAGTTTGACAATTACTTGAGTTTTCAAGCTGGTATGAGCCCTTCGTCAGAAGTTATTAAGTTACTAATGTTAAATTCAGTGCTTAAATTTTCACCTCTCCCTAGAAAGGGATGTACATAATTTATTTCCAATTGGCTAAAAAAAAACAAAAAAAAAAACTTGAAAATTATTAAGGTGGGAAAAAAACTGCAGCTCGGACTACACCTCAGAGACAGACACTCTGACTTTGTGTGTGTGTGTGTGTGTGTGTGTGTGTGTGTGTGTGTGTGTGTGTGTGTGTGTGTGTGTGTGTGTGTGTGTGTGTGTGCCTGAGTGTGTGTGAGAGAGACAGACTGAAACTATAGAAGATTGGGACATGCCATGCTATAAAAATCAAAGTTTGGCATATTACATTAAGTTAGTGGTCATGGAGAAGAGAAGAGAATACTCAGAAAAAAAATGCTCTGAAATTTAACTAGACAATGAATCTCAACACAAGAAATGTGTATGGAGATTAGTTAAATCCAGAGTGGGAAAACAAGAAGTTATAATTGGTAAGTTTCTAGTCTGTCTAAACAAGCAATCTTTCTGAGATAGATGTTTTGGATAACAAAAAATATAAATTAGCAATAATGTCCATTTCATGATGATGAGAAGGATATCTCTTGTTTTGACAATTTTTTGTCTAAATGTCAGAGCAGCCCCTATGAGTGTCATCTTCTCTGCTAAATGAACACTAATTCTAGTGTAACATGCCAAGCATTGATTTTTATAGCGTGGCATGTCCTGTGTTCTACAATTTCAGTCTCTCTCTCTCTCTCTCTCTCTCTCATCCACACACACACACACACACACACACACACACACACACACACACACACACACACACACACACACACACACACACACACTCAGTCACATCAATACACAAAGTGTCTACCTTTGAGATGTAGTCTAAGCTGTACTTTCTTTCCAAATTAGCATTTTTTAAATTTTCCTTTTTTTAGCCAGCTGGAAATGAGTGATGTATATCCCCTTATGCATACGCGAATATTTAAGCACTGTATCTAACATCAGAAACTTAAAAACTCCTAACAAAGGGCTCTTGCCAGCTTGACAGCTCAAGTAATGAAAAAAACTATGTTGGTCCCATAAACGATACTACATCATATCTGTGTTCAAGTGTCTGCGTGATTTCTATTAGTGTGCCAACACAGCATCTCCTTATTTTTCCTTCCATCTTGGCTGATATCGTAATTTGCCATATACTTTGGCAGCTGCATAACATCAGAAAAGAGGAAACGTGTCTTGATAGTGACTCATTCTTCTTATCCTAATAGAAGAAAAAGAACATTATTCCCAAAGGCTTATTTATGTAGAAACCCTTGAGGAATACCTATAACTCTTTGTGTGTAGAACAGCTCTGCAGAAGTACCTCTGAAAAATAGAGGAATAACATGATTCATACAATTTATGCAATCTCTTACAGCTGCAATAATGTAACACACTTTCCTGATAAGAAGGGATGTCTGCTTATCCAGATCTTTTCTTTCTGCAGGAAATAAACATGACGTATAGCAGACTATTAAGAATTCATCTGTTCAAAAAGAAGAAGAAACTACACAGCCTTCAACATGCCCTTTTGTTAAACAATCAGGAGATGGCTAACAGCATTGCAGGACAAGAACCCCTAACACTGAGGCATCTCTATGTTGTTAATCTTTCCTATGACACACACACTCCCAGAGAACTATTTGTCCTTTCAAGATAGCTTACATTTTGCCACACTAGACCATGTGATAAGAGTACAGTTTTTCAGAGAACACGAGCAAGATTTTGAATCCAGAAACAGTTATAAAAAATCTTTCACCTTCATACCTCCAAGTGAATGCAATGCAAAGCAGGACACCTATTGTGACTGTTTAGACAAAGTGCAAATCATCAAGTCTTGAATATACAAAGATAGTCCTATTATAACCTACTCCCTCAGAAAGAATGCCAAAAAGTCCTTGAAGTCAACCACATCATTATTATCAAAGATTCTTTGATCTGCAGAGTTATCTGGGACTCTGTCGAACATATCACAGAAGCCAATTGGCAGCTTTCTGATCCTGCTTACTAAGGATCCTACTCAATATGACACAAAAAATGTAAGACCCTTATTAAATCCTTCCCAGATTCCATCCACAGCAAACTAACAGACCTCATTCCAAATCAGCCTAGGCCACGAGTTTTCTTTATGCTATCAAAAAATTTCTTAGTCAGGAAACCCAGGAAGACCAAAAGTATCAGGCAAAAGAACCCTGACAAAAAGGATTCTGGGTTTGTGGAGAAAATTCTGAATCCACAAGTCAGTGCAAGGGACAGCAATATTCAAAACACCACATATTTTCTTTGCATTGTGTCAGGTTATCGCGACCTACACCCTAACACTGTTATAGCCACAATGGATGTCACACCAGTCTTCACAAACATCTCATATGAGAAGGGCATTGCTGCCTGTCTCAAGTACTTACAAGTGAAACCAGATCTTTACAACATTACTCCAGATATAGTATGACAACTTACAGAAATTATTCTGTCACATAACAATTTTAACTCTAATGGGAAGCATTTTGTTCAGAATATTGGCACTGAAATGGACACCAGAATGCTCCCACAATATAGAAACCATTTTATGGCAATCTTAGCAGTGGAATTTATATAACACTGCAGACACAGAGTACTTACTTGTTTCCTTTTTATTGATGATGTATTTATAATCTGAATACATAGGATTGATTCTCTTAAGAAATTCTACCAAGGACTCAACAGAATCTACCATCAATTAACCTCTCTTTGGAGTACTCGACTTGAAGCATAACCTTCATTAATACTAGGGTTAGTTTACAAATGGAGCTTTACAGATGTCAACAGGAAACCAATGTCAGACAGACAGACAGATAGACATATCTGGAGAGGAGAAGTAGTAATCACCCCAGCCATACAAAAATTCAGATAATTACAGTAAAGGACTTCAGTATCATGTATTTATTTTAGTGAGACAGAAAAAGACTCACAGTTATCATGGGTGAAAGAAGTTTTTCTTGCTCAAGGTCACTTTTTCAGAGATTTTTTTTTCAGAGCAATACAGCTATCATGAGAACAGCTACTTCAGTATAAAGGGAAGGAACCCCTGTTGCAGTGTTCCACTAGTGATAACATATAATTCTGATACTCTCCAAAATCATAAAAGCCTTCCAACCAATATTCAGTGAAGATGACAAACTAAGAGACATTTCTGAAGCATGGCCACTGCTGTCATTTAAACAATTACCAAAAATAAAGAATCTTTTTTGAGAAGCACATTTAGACTAGAACAGAACAGAATCCAATGTGACAAAAAAACCTGCAGCCATCAAAGATGAGAACATATCACATCATTTGTACAGCTTCCAACATAATTTCACAAAGTAGAATTTTCAAAGTAGAGGGTTAATTTATGCACACTTCTAAAAATTTGGTTTATCTAATTAAATGCAGAAATATCCAGAGAGAGGTTACATAGGAGAGACAAGTTAGCCACTCAGAACTAGGATGAATGTCCGAAAGTACACAGTTTCAAATAAAATGACAGACAAGCAGAGCCACAGAAGTGATCCCCGGGGTGTATTTCCTATTTCCCATCCACTCATCAAGATTTTTCTTGAAGAGTGCTAATGAGGAACTTTGCTTGACATAGATGGGTAGCTTGTTCCAGAGTATGGGAAGTTTCTGCAACAGGAATCTATCCCTCCAACATGTCCTGTTTATTGTGGTGACAAGGTTTAGGTCCCTAGAGCATGCAGCTCTGAGGGATTGGTATTTCTTTCGGTGTAGCATGTCCAACAGCTCTGGGTTTGACATAGCTTTCTTTATATGTTAGGCAGAGATCACCTTGGAGTAGGCAATATGCTACAGAGTAAAGCTGGAGTTTTTTGAGACGATCAGTGTTGGGCATCTGTTTGATGCCAGTAATCCTCTTTGTGAGGTACTTCTGTGGCCTTTCCAGCTGCTGCAGATGTCTTGTGTGGTACATTCCAAAAGGGGCGTTGTACTCTATAATGGGTCTAACGAGTGTCGAGTAGAGGGGAACAATGACTTCTTTTTTCCTGGATGAGAACCCTTTTGTGATGAGGTGTGCCATGTAGAAGGATTTACTGACTACTGCGGCGATGTGATTATCAAAGGAGAGACTAGTGTCCACCTGGGTCCCAAGGTCTCTTATCACACATCTGGGGTTAAGTAGACTGTCGCCTATGTGGTAGTTCATGGATACTGAGTTTTTACCAAAGGGGATGACAATGCACTTTTTGGCATTGAGCTTGAGGCCATGGCTCTGACACCAGGCATCTGTCTCAGTGAGGCCCTACTGTAGGATGTCCACATCATTTGGGGACTCAACTATGGCTCATAATTTGCAGTCATCTGTGAACATCGTTAGCCAAAGGCCTTCTGTGTTAGCCTGTACTTCAGAGAAGTAGATACCAAACAGGAGAGGTACCAGAACTGAACCCTGTGGTACTCCACTTGTCACTGGTTTGAAGTCAGATTTGGAGTCTGCAACTTTTACAGTGTGCATTCTGTCAGTGAACCAGTTGGCAACCCATCTTGTGATGTAGGGATTTATACCTAGTTTAGTGAGTTTAGCTATAATTCCATAATGGGGGATTGTGTTGAAAGCCTTGGCAAGGTCAAGATAGGCTGTGTGAACCACCTTACCCTTGTCTATGGCTTTGGTGACTGCCTCAAAGAAGTCAGTCAGGTTTAGGAGGCATGATCTGCCTTTCACAAACCCAAATTGGGTGGGGTCCAGAGTTTGGAGGTTACCAATGTCTTTGTTTATGAGTTCCATGATGATACGTTCCATGGCCTTACAGACCAGGCTCGTCAGGCTAATGAGGCAATGGAAATTAAGTTGATTTTACTACTAGTAGTTTAAACCTGGATATGATTTTTAAGAGACACTATAGTACCCAAATAACAGTGGACACATATAAGGTATATTGAAGAGCAACACATTTTATGTTTCTTTCTTTTTTCTGGTAATGCATGTTTTATGACGAATTTAGTCTGATTCCCAATTGCTGGCTATCACAGAATCTTAACAGTAACTGTTAAGCCACTGCAGTCTATGTTTTACCTCTTGTGTTTTATTCATGACAAGAGAGTGGCTACTTTCACATAAGGCAACATTGTGGTCAGAACAGTGGTAATCCTAAACTTAACATTCAGATTGTTTTCCTTCTATGGATTTTATTAATCTCCTTACACATTTGAGATTTGTTGTCTAATTAAATGTCCCTCTGGGCTTTATCTTCTCAGCTGAATGAACACTAACTGTAGTGTAACCTGCTAAAGACCAAGTTTTATAGTATGGCATGTCCCTATCTTCTACAGTTTCAGCCTCCCTCCTTCTCTCTCGCTCTCTCTTTCTCTCGCTCTCTCTCTCTCTCTCTCTCTCTCTCTCTCACACACACACACACACACACACACACACACACACACACACACACACACACACACACACACACACACGCACACGCACACACACACACACACACACACACACACACACACACACACACACACACACACACACACACACACACACACACACACACACACACACACACACACACACACACACTGTCTCTGATGTGGAGTTTGAGCTGCACATTTTTGTTCCATACTAGCACTATTCAAGTTTTCATTTTTTTAGCCAATTAGAAATAAACAACGTGCATATCTTTTTAGGCACATGTGGATATTTAAATGCTGTATCTAACACTGCTAATTTAATAATTCCTGATGAAGAGCTCATGCCAGCTTGAAGCTCACATAATTTCAAAACCTATGTTAATCAAGTAAAAAATATTACATCACATCTGTGTTCTAGTGTCTTTGTATTTTACATACTGGGAAACATTTATGTCATACAGAATATTATACAATGTCACACAAAGAATGGTGAGAAAATAGGCATCCAGTTTTGTGGCATAGAGGCATAAAGCCCTGAACCTGATGTAGGTGACCAGAGTTTATATAGTGACTCAGGTGCCTGTGGGAGCTGATGGATTAAAATAGGAGTTGCAGGCCACTACTGGCTCACCTTTCCTGGGGACAGTGAGGTGTCCTTGGCTTGCTGTTTGGGAGATGCCTAGTAGGAGCACTAAGCATTATCTATGGAAGCCTGTTAGTATGCACTACTTGCATGCATGTACATAAACCAAACACAGTGTGTGTAGGGGTGTGTTTCTTATGGCCAATAGCACAGAAGCAGACTACAGTGAGCTGTTGCAAGGAGAAAATGCTCTAAAGTGGAAGAGTAAGCTCCCAGTAAGCTGGCTTACTCCTCACCACCTAATTCTCACCATAATGGAATGAATAGATTAATAAGGTACCCTGGGCAGGAGAAATGTGTCACACAACTCTTGGCCATCCTGATGATGCCTGGAATGAGTAGGGAAGCTGGCCAATTGGTTGAAGGTACTGGTGCCACTGGGGAGGTCCAGTGGGGAACAATAAAAAAATGAGAAACTAATTATGGTTTGAGATGCTGAACTAGATGTGAGGATGTCTGATTATCATAGGCTTTTTATATGTTGTACTATAAAAGTCATCTTGGCTAAAGTGATATTAACTACTAGTAAAGCGGCCATTGCATTTTTTCACAGTAATGGTGGTATAGATTTAGTGGTATGCTTTACTTTCAGAAAAGATATAACTAAATAATTTGTGACACAAAATACCAGATTTCCTTGACCATAAAAATGGACATGCACCAAAAGGGACATTTCTATGCATTGCTATGCCCATGAATTTCTCATACATGAATCTATGTTTCTTCATAAATTTGAATACATCTGAGGTTATTACATCCCTAGGGTAACATCATGAGCTACAGTCTGCATTTTATTTTTTTTAGTGTAAAGGATGTTTGTTTTTTAAGGCATACCTCATCTATCATTCCCTTTGGAGTAACACGTTCCAAAAATGTGGCTCCAATGCAATATCTGCAACTCAATACACCTTAGGTCCAACAATGAAGTACAATCATCTTGGTTAATTTTTTACAGAAATCCTGTGGAACAATGATGTGCATATGGCTGGGAGTGCACAGAAAGCATTCTGAGATCAGTGCTCAACAAAATAATCTCCCCATTTATATGAAGCAGAGTTCTTCCCTAACCCAATTCAAGTGTAACTTTGACAATTGGATGGGGAACAGAAAATTCATCCCTGGTTTGGCACCAGTGTCTCTAATGAACCCAATCAGCCTGTAAAAGGTTTATCTCCTAAGCCCCTGCTTGTAAATATTTCATCTCCCAAACCCCTGCTTACACTTATAAAGGGTAACAAAACTTGTGAGGCATTTGGGATGCATGGCTAAGCTTAAAAAGGCCATTGTGGCTGTTAGCCAAGTAAATACCTATGAACCTCTGAAGAAACCCTCAATATAGTCAGTTCTGCATTTAACATCTGAACATATTTTTTTCTTTCCCTGAAGAAACTGGATCATTTATGGGAGATTACTATGAATTATAATTACTTGACATCTGTATTAGTTAAAAATAATTAAAACTATATAATTTATGACATTAATTAACCCATCTTCTTGCTGAAGTATAGACTGATACATGTTCTCATTAGCAGACTGCCATTAATGACAATAATACAGCAACATAGGATAAAGAGAAAGTCCATCAAAATATAAATTACAAATATATTGGAACACTGCTAAGAAAAATGGACAGAAAATGGATTGAGTTGTGTTATAGATCAAAACAAAAACTGAAATTCTTCAGTTGCAGTTTTGTTCTTGTTATGCAGAAACAAAGTTTAAGTATAGTAATTTCACAAAAGTTTGCTAAGGCTATTAAAATGTTCAGAATATAGAGCAAAACTAAGAATGTTCTCAAACCCAAATATTTACTTAGGAGAAAACTGTTGCTACAGATGCTGTATCCCAAACAAAAAGCAGTGTCTTCTTTTCTAATGATGTAGAAAGATTAACGGGCTATCAGAAAATTATAGGTCCTGTGCAGATTTCAGCTGATGTAATAAGGGATGAAAAATAAAATGAAAGCTCCATTTAATAAATTATTCATAC
Organism: Protopterus annectens; assembly: GCF_019279795.1. Taxonomy (NCBI): domain Eukaryota; kingdom Metazoa; phylum Chordata; order Ceratodontiformes; family Protopteridae; genus Protopterus; species Protopterus annectens. The sequence continues at coordinate 1,951,147,351 of NC_056739.1, forward strand.
CGATCTTCGAAACGATACATAGTTTTGAGCTAATAATGGAGAATCAATAGAATTTCAAGCTGGGGAAAAGAAAAAAAAGATACACATTAAATCAAAGTCTGATTAAATAATGATTACTAAATTGGTAAGATCAGATTACATGCATTTTGTGTTAAGGTAATTCTGCAAGAAAGCATTTTTCAAAATGTAAAATTAAATAATTCACTGTGTTTGAATGTAATACTAGCATACTTGCCAGAAGGATTTGTTTCTTTGCCATATGTGCTGTAGAGCTTGCATTTTATTTCATCTTTTCATTTTTTTAATTCCAGCCATGCCAAGTGTCCTGAGCTGTTTCTTTGAAAGTATAGAACACTTGTGTACTTTTCTCCTTAAAATAAATGTGAACACTGTAGAGCAATTAAAGTATATTAGTTTACATAAAAGAAAACTCAAGCAGAAGTAGGATTATGATGTTTACTTGGAGAAGATAGGGATGATTGCTTGAGATTTTTCTATTTTACATTTTCTAATGTCACATTAAAGTAATTTGATAATTAGATAAATATTCATCTGCTTTACTCATTTATTAAAGGTGCAGAAGAATAGAAAGCAAATGTAATGTTTTTGGTGTACACAACGCTACTACATTGAAGGTGGATTGTGCCGTGCGGTGGTTTCTGCATTATAAGCAAATGTAATTATTTTATTTTGCAAGGAAGCAACACAATTTAAAACGAGAAACTGAAATTCCATTACCTTAACCGCTGTTAACGGAAACCCTTCAGCAGAAGGCATTAAACATTAGTTACAAGATGCTTAAAGTTACTTTTTTGACAGACACATCTTACTTTAGCAATCGGCTTCAGTTTTTATACTTATTGGTGTAATCCACATGAATTAGTTAACCATTGAATTACATGGTCTGCTGCAAAAATGAAAAGGTCAGCTGGCCTTGAAAATGTAGTCCTAGTGAAACAAAGTAGAATTTTTCTATAGCTACATTGAGATTGCAAATACTGTGCATAAAGGAAAAGTAAAGATAAATACTTTGTAGGCATCTATTTTGTTTAAATGGATGTTACAGATATATTTAGTATTATCCCATAGTTTTAAAACAGCAAAGGTACATGTAATAATACAAAATATCGACTCTGCACTTTCTTTATATGAATGGTAGAGGCAAGCTAACACAGTTTTACTTTACAGTCCAACTTTTATTGGCTTGAGCTGTCTTTTTCTAGAGCAGATTGAATAGAACATTAGTATTACTTTACACTGATGTATTACCTGATTACACTGGCATGTTTTACAGGTTCACAGATTCATAGGTAAGCAATAGGCAATCAGTCTGCAGACTATTCCAAAGCTAGTCAAGAAACCCTATTCAAAATTCCCTCTAGCCTCAAGGAGGGCAAGACAAGATAGACTGGGAAAGAATTTGAGGCTGCTCATCCAATTATCTAGGTTTACATTGAAGGTGATAAGGGTGCTACTGTGTTTGACATGTAGTGGAAGTTTGCTCCAGAGGTGAGGGATATGTTGGGATATGAATCTATCACAACGACTTGTCTTATTTATCTGCTGATGAAGGTTTAGTTCCTTTGACTGTGTATTTGATGTACCATTAATTCTGAGAAGGGATGGGAGATCAAATATGGTTGCATCTTTCATGGGACAAAAGCCTAGACATAGATCTTCACAGATTAGTCTGTAAGAGACTGAGCACAGAGAAAGGGCTGCCAGTCCATCTATCCATCAATCCACAACACCTTTTTTCCCATTTCTGCACACTGGGGTCAGGGTGTCACTTCAAAAGAGCCAATCGTCTATTTACATATTTATTTATTTATTTAACATTTGTTTACCAGAAGTGTCTGACTGGGCCAGAGGTCTGTTTTCAGTGGAGGCCCGGGAAGAAAAGCTCCACATAGAGTACACAGACAGAAAACAATAAAAATTTACAAAAAAATAAATATAAATAAAATATAGTTACAAAAATTTACAAGACAAAAAGTACAAAAATTATACATAGTTATAAACATTTGATAATAAAACACATAAGTTTAAATAAGATGCATTAATGTTAAACAGTGCAAATGTGAAAAAAGAGAGATACAAAGAGTGATTTAATCATTATTATAGAGTGATATAGAAACAGTGTGGGAGGTATGGATAAGGGGTATTTAAGAAGTGAATAACAGAGTAAGTGTACTAGGTAAAGAGGAACCCAGTGAGTCTGGATACATTGAGTGTGTTGGAATAGAATTATAGTTGGACAATAATAATAAGAGACAAGAGGTAGAGGAAGGTTTTTACCCAGTAAAAGTACAAATTTGTTTCTGAAATGATCCATGAGCAGATGCTTGAATTTCTTAGAGTTTTTTGAACTAAGAATACGTTGATGGATTGTGTTCCAGATTTTTGATATCTTTTGTGAGTATAGTGACTTGCCTGAAGAATTATTTGCCATCTAGAGCCAAGGGTTACACCGCCAAGTGGCTAGCCTTGCCAGGGGCTGCCAGTCTCTCCTCATGACTAAGGCTTTTAAGGCTACTGATCTTTTTAGTGATGAATCTCTGAGGTCTTCAAGTTGTATAAGTTTAGATAAATACATGACAAAAGGTGCATTATATTCAATAATGGGTCTAATAAGATATGAATAAAGGGCAGTTAAGACTTCTTTGCGGATGCCTTTGGAAATTAGATGGGACAGATAAAAGACTTTCTAAAATACTGGGGAGACGTGACAGGCAAATGATAAGAAATTATCAACATTGGACACAGAGGAGAAAACAGATTTTCCATGGCTGCTGATACTCCTCTGAGCTGTGAACAATATTATCAGTCAATAGGAGACCTAACTACTGAGGACATTGCAATGAATCTTTTGTTTTCCCTTTCTGAGAAAGGATTTGTGGAATTTTCTGACCTTTTTTTTACTCCATCCTGAATCTTGTTCAATGTGTTATAAACCTAAGAACATTTCTGAAGAAATGCAAATCTGTCATGGGCAGGACTGACATCACAATTCACAGAGAAACTTGCTGGCTGAACATGGTATCTTCCATGTTGTGGAGGACTGTCAGAATGATGATTTCAATTTACATTGATTTTCTGCATAAATTTCCATTATTGGAGGAAAAGGTTAACACTGTCCAAAGACAGTGGTCACTCAATCACTCTTAGAGAAGCAGTTGTTGTTCACTTCAGTGATGGTATGTGGGGGGGTGTTAGTGTTTGTATGCGATGCTGCCTGTAGGGGCATGAATGATGCTGGATGAATGTGTGCATGTGCGTGTGTGCATGTTTGTGTGTGTGTGTGTGTGTGTGTGTGTGTGTGTGTGTGTGTGTGTGTGTGTGTGTGTGTGCGCACTTGGGAAGTCACATGGGAAGCTTAGATAGGGAATTGAGAGTCTGGATTTATGTGTGCTGCAACCAAATGAAAACACTGTGTATATCGAACCACCATGCACAGGAGAGGATAACTGTAATATGAGGCACAGATGCAGTCTGGGTACAAGTCAGATGTCGCTGTCCTGTATAACAGTGAGCTGGTTGAAGTAGGTGGGAGTAAAGCCAATGCTGAAATACTCAGTGCTTCCAAAGTGTTACAAACAATGATAGCTACTAGATATATGCATGATCAGCACATCTTTCATACACAAGAAGAAATGCAGTACATATATCCACTGCTAGAACATGGAAAATCTGGTAGAACAGATAATATCTGCTTCACTTTAATGTAATTTGCTATTTGCTTGGGGAGACACTGACTTCTGTCTTTTAAGTATTTTCCAGCAAAGTTTATAGCAGCATTTAACAAAGCTCCCAGCATAAATGTGTAAAGTTTATTTTGCTAGGACCTCATATTGGCTCAAGAGAGAAAACAGGTACACAGGAGGTATATCTGACACTTACTATGACTGCGTAAGCTACAATGTAGTATGTGTTGGCACCTGCACTGGAGAGCATCACACCATGAAAGAGTATATGGAATACCTGAGAAGCCAGAGTTATTGCCCTTTATCTTTGCACATGTTGATATATATATATATATATATATATATATATATATATATATATATACATGCACACACACACACACACACACACACACACACACACACACACATATATATATATATATATATATATATATATATATATATATATATATATATATATATATATATATATATATATATATATACATATATACATTCAGTAAATGAAGTACAATTGAACAAACGTTACTTACCCGAGCTGATTCCGTTCGATTCTCGGCTGGAGCACCTTTTGTGTGGAGTCTGCAAGTCCTTCCCGCGGTTGAGTGACGTTTAAAGACATGCAGGTAGGTGCGTGCATGAATGGGTGTGCCTTCTTTTAAGGTTGGGAGTCGGGCTGGCAACTCGGCACTGTAAAAGTCTGCTGCCAATCATTAGCGGACTGGAGTTCTGCTGTGGCAACCTCTAACCGGGAAAAGCCAAAGGCATAGTACTTCCCCGAGCTGATTCCACCAAAACCTCTTCATAATGAAAGGAATGGACTGCTGAATTCCTTTCCCTGTGAAAGGAACCACTTGGTCACCATGGTGAGCTGTGCCCTATCTTCCCTTTAGTGCAATCTTGGAGTTGGTATATTTAAGTAGGGGGGTGTGGGGGGCATAGCTCTCCACATGGGGGTGTGGGGGTGCAGCCCCCCACTTCGGTGGGCTTAGGTTTGCTCTATTTTGGTTTGTTACCATTGTGGCCAAGTAGTTCTTTTTACAGGGAAAGGAATTCAGCAGTCTGTGCTTTCTTTACGAAGAGTTTTCAGTGGAATCAGCTTGGGTAAATACCGTTCGTTAAAACGTACTTTTGTTTAATGAAAGTAAATCCATATATATATATATACATATATATATATATATATATATATATATATATATATATATATATATATATATATAATGTACAGACATTCTACAGCTTTCCTTTCCATATTATAAGTAACAGCAGTCAGTAAATAGTTAGTGTAATAGTGCATCTAACAGAAAAAAATATGTTATGTTTTATAACAGAAATTAATTTTGCAGATCTTTAGGTAAGAACCCTCTGTAGCTTTATTTAGACTGCAGTATGAAAGCTTGCAAAACTACATAATTTTTCCTTTTAGATAAACATAGTCCTGTCTTGGGTAGGCCAAAGTAAATATCTTGAGCTAAACACATGCATAGTGCCAGAACTTTAGTGGCATTTTTCATTATAATTCAAAAAGAGAAAGAAGTCAAAGAAGATGATAAAGGAGAAGGAGTTATGGAAGAAAAGGAAGGAGGAGGGGACAAGGAAAAGAACTACGGAATAATTGCCAGTTTCATAACAGACATGTTGCTTTGTTTTGTATGCCTTAAATCACAGTCCAAGTTTAATCACTGTAACCTTAAGAGGTATGTAGTAAATGTAGTTTCTAAAGTTGCACATTGCTCAGTTTAAACAATGGGTATACAGTATGACTCATGTTCAGATGCAACATGCATCCATATATCTATTAAATTGGTTATATCACAATTAAAAATCTTAATATATATATTTATCCATAAAAGTGATATTTCTATCATTCAAAATAAGTTAGCCTATAAGATTCAATATTAATAAGAGTAAATAGTGCATACAGCTTCAATATAGAGCTACTTATCTTTGCAACTGGAATCACAGTTTTATGGTACTGTCTGTCTCGGTGTCCAAATATTGCTGTATGAAATTTTACTAAGTGATGTTTCAGCATACATCTGTGAAACAAATGCATGCTTGTGCAGACATTACAAAGAGATTATCTGCAAAGCACCACATTATGTTCTTTATGTTAAGATGGGCATCTGATTTCTGTTTGGGAGTGGGAATTACTGTAGAGTGTGTATGCGTAATAGGAAGACATACCTACTAATCCTACTGAAATCCCATATATCTCCATGTAAAAATAAGCATTTATCTGACACAGGATATACATTTTTGTACTTATATCCATCCTACACATATCAACAATAAATTTACCCACACTCTGTGTTTGTGTCATAAATTGCCATTCAACCAGACACCCTAATTTAAAACCCCTAAACTATACAAATATATATGGTATATTTACTCTTATCCTTGTGGTCCAAGTTGTGGCTGAAAAAGGTCCTATGATTTCTAGTTTATTTACCTTGTTATCAAAGTAATAAGTTAAAAATTATAATAAAATAAAATAAAATGTATTCTACCTAGTACTGAGTCCATGTTTTTTTTCACATGATGGGTATAATACAGATACATTGAAATGGCAATTATTGCGTTGGGCAAATGAGCATTTTATAAGATCTAAGCAGAGGAGTGAGTATACCTTGAAAATGTCTGAAAAAGGTTGACATTCCCAAAAGTGTTAAATGGCACTGATTTTGCATAAAAGTAAATGATTTTTCTAAAGACAGTCAACCTTTTTTTATTAATAGGCCATAAAAAGGTCTGGCATCACATATCTGCACAGCTTGTGCTTGTCTTCAGCTACTATAGTGTGTTAGCACCAGTTCAAGAGGTACATCCACTTGGAAAATAATGCATACTCCATTCTTAATTGGAGCTAAGGAAACGGTATCATAAATAATAACAGCATTATGGTCAGGGTCAAATACAAACGTGATCACAACCAAACAGTGAGTGACAAATGGGTGTTTGGCATGGAGAATGCAGCAGACTGCTTAGGGTTTTAGCTGATAGAATGATGAAATTTGAAGCATGCAGTAGGCTGCATACATTGGGATAAGAGCAGTTCAAGGATGGATTGCCAGCAAGGTAGTCAAACATTCTTGCAGGTTTGGAAGACCCCACGCATTGGAGCAATATTTTTTGCTATTCTTTTCCCCCACTGTTTGTTGATCCCCCACCTGACCAATATGCCCATTTGTTCCATATCACTGTAGTGAAGACTGACAGGGAGGGATTATCATACTGACAGCCTGACAGGATGTTTATTATGCCCTACCATTCCCCCCTCCCATGGTTATTCAGGTAGTGGAGCACATGGGGGATATGCAATGGGCTGACCACACTGGTCATCTTCACTTTCCATCAAGCACCTTTCCTTTCCCTGAAGCATGGGAGGTGGTTTCCTCAGTCTTTACTGGAGAAATCACACCAAGAACCTGCCACCCTACTGAAGGAAGAGGTGAGCAGGCCATATCCTTTCAACCCTTTTCTTCCTTGTTTGACTTCCCCATTGTTGGGTCCACTATTCAAACCCTGGTTATTTAGATTGCAGTATGGGGTGAATCCTTCTGCAGCATTTTCCAAGAAACATACGAGCAAACAATTACTGCAGAGCAGTACTGGGGCCTTTTTAAGCTGCAATTAAGGGTCATGCATAGAATACTGATTAAAATGGTCCTCTGTTCATTGGATGTTTATATGTGATATGACTGCTTTGGCAAGTCACATGATGAAACCTTTTGTAAAATGATGCCTATCAGGAATGCTGAGATATGGTGGCCAAGGAAAAATATGTAACAGTGACTGTAGTGCTTCCTTGTTTGCAAACAACCCATTGGTTCATTATAATGGTTTCTAGTGATTTATTTTTTATTTGTTAACCAGGTAAAGCTATGAGGTATAACAACATTTTTTTCAGAGGTGACTCAGGAACACTGTCTATTGGCAAATATGCAGTAAATAATTTTGTAGTGCCATACACCAGATGCTGTCTTGCTATGGTGTTTCTTCAATGGTTTTTCCTAGGTGCTCTTTCCTTTGCCATCATACACAATGTTTATTCAGGCTAACTTGCATAACCGTATTTTTTTTTACATTTTAACTAAATATTTTTCAAGGGAGCTAGTTCACTTTTTTCTTCCAATCCATTACAACAGATATTAAACTAAAGTAACTTCTTATAGCTTGTGATGTTTTTCTCAGCAGTAAGAATTTTTGTTTGAAAGAACAATAATGCTCACAAAGGGGTGCATGCATACATTTCTTTATACTTCCGTTTTGAGTTGTTGCAGTTGTTAACACTGACTTAAGAAACAGCCATATGCATCCTTCTTAAACTGAGCACCTAAAGTAAAATTCGAAGATTGAAATTCTAACTATTCCCCGAGAATGGAGAGAAGTCTGAATTTAATTTGGAATTGAAAGTGCTAAGAGGAGTCAGAAAAAGTAGGGACTCCATGAAACTTTCTTCCCGTCAAGTGTATATCCTGTTCAGGTTTAGCACACCTTCATTTAATGGTCTCTTAAAACAGAGCCAGTTATTATTGCTCTTTAAGGTTGCGATGTTTTCTGATAAATTGTGAATGCAACTGAGACCTTAGTCGTCGGGTGGTGTAATCGCTGGAATAGTATTTACAATCATACTTCTCAGCTCTCCAGATTTTTGCCTAATATTTTTGGTCCGTTCCTCATAAAACCTGTGGTTTTCTGGATTCTTGTGGCTAATCAGTGAGGACTGAATTCACTACAGTTTCAGAGAGTGAGAGAGCGAGAAACTGTGAGTGTGTGTGTGTCTGTGTGTGTGTGTGTGTGTGTGTGTGTGTGTGTGTGTGTGTGTGTGTGTGTGTGTGTTTGTGTGAGAGAGAGATCAGAAGAGAGTGAGAGCGATGTGTGAGTGAATGCATGTATGAATGACAAAGTGGATGTGTGAGAGAGAGATCGGGAGAGAGTGAGAGATGTGTGAGTGAATGCGTGTATGAATGAGAAAGTGTGTGTGTGTGTGTGTGTGTGTGTGTGTGTGTGTGTGTGTGTGCCGGAGACACAGAGAGAGAATGAAGGGTGAGAGGGATCCCTGGCAGCAGCAGCAGCGGCATCAAAAGGTCTGCATACCTTTCGGCCATACCTGTGAATCTCTGGTACAATAAATCTGGACATAGCCACAAAAAATAGGGACAGATTTTAAAGATTGCTCTTATAAACTTAGAAAGTTGCTAGATTTTAGTACTGTTTGTGAGGTACTGACTGTGATATATATACAGACAGAAGGCAAAAAGAAAGGAACTAACTTGCTGGTGCACTGATCTTTACCTATTTAAGGCCATAAGTAACTACACATGGTTGTAGGGGGGAGGGTGCACTTTATTATGCATATGTTAGATTTTTATTGCATTTCATATTCACTGTATGCATTACTTGGTTTGTATGATACTTTGGCCACCAACTGCATGCTACTGCATTGTACTTTGTATATAGATTCAAGGGGGCGTGCACTCTCTACTTGCTGTAACTATGTGGTTTAGTTTTATGAAATCTCGTGAGCAGACCTTCAGCATGTTTCAGCTAAGCATGGGAAGTGGCAGATAAGGGCAGTAGTTTTCAGAAACAGCTATAATCCTTTTGTGGTTAGCAAGTTACCCAAGTGTGTTAGTACTCGTTTCGAGTGCCGTAATTTTTTTTAAAGAGACAGGCCTACAGATTTATATTTTAATATGAATAAGAGACAAGAGAGTTTGTTTAATTTTGGAGTTAAGAAATGTTGTACTGAAGGTATTTGTGATGCAAAAAATACTGATTCATCCACCTCAAGCCTACAGAGGAATCTTCAGGATCTACAAAAGGCAGGGTAAACTAGCAGCACACACAAGAAAAAGTCTGCATTTACTCGTAAATACATGGACAGCTATTTAAAATTTGGTTTCATACAATGTCATGACACTAACCAGACCTCAAAGTGTCATTTGTGCTACTGTTCTTGGAAATAAAGTTATGAAGCCATCGTAGCTTATGAGACATCTCAGCACAAAACATTCCGATCTTGTCAACAAACATCTGGAATTCTTTATGCATAAAAGGGGTGCAGTTAAAATAGAAAAGAAAATTATTTCCCAAGTTTCAACCACTGACAATTCACTTCTGACGGCATCCTATTTAATATCAATACAGATAGCTAAATGTAAAAAAATTTATTCCATTGGCAAAAATCTCATTAAGTATTCTTTGATTACAGGTTGTAATGAAGTATTAGGCCAGTCTGCGGCAAGTAAAATGAAAGACATCCTATTGTCGAATGTTACAGTTCAAGGACAGATTTCTGATATGGCAAAAGATACAGAAATGCAAATCATTCAAAAAAATTAAAAAGTTGAACTTGTTTGCATTACAAAGGAAGAGCGACTACAGACCCTGGGAACTATCGCCCCATTAGCCTGACGAGTCTGATATGCAAAGTTATATGCAACGCATCATCATGGACCTAATAAACAAGGATATAGGGAATCTCCAAACTCTGGATCCCACACAGTTTGGTTTTGTGAAGGGTAGACCATGCCTGCTCAACCTGGTCAACTTCGTTGAGACAGTCACCAGAGCTGTGGATGAGGGCAAGGTGGTTCATACAGCCTACCTTGATCTGGCCAAGGCCTTGGATACCATTTCCCACTCAGGAATCATAGAAAAACTCACTAAGCTAGGCATCAATCCCTTTATCACTAGGTGGGTTGCAAACTGGCTCACAGATAGAACCTATAGTGTGAAAGTAGCTGACTCCATGTCAGACTACCGACCAGTCACAAGTGAAGACCCACAGGGTTCGGTCCTGGGTCCTCTCCTGTTTGGTATCTACTTCTCTGAAGTCCAGGCTAACACAAAGGGACTCTGGCTGACAAGGTTCGCAGACAATTGTAAGTTGGGGCGATTATTAACTCCCCAAGTGATGCTGACATCCTGCAGAAAGGCCTCAATGAGACCAGCGACTGGTGTCAGAACCATGGCCTTAATGTCAAAAATGTATCATCATCCCCTTTGGGTAAAACTCAGTTCCCATGAATTACCACACCAGTGGTAGTCCACTGAACACAAAAGGAGTTATAAGAGATCTGGGAACACAGGTTGGCATCAACCTCTCTTTTGACCACCACATTGCCACTGTAGTCAGAAAGTCCTTCTATGTGGCACATCTCCTTGCTAAAGGTTTTGCATCCAGGAAGAAAGAGGTCATTGTTTCCGTCTACTCTTCCCTCATTAGGCCAATCATCGAGTACAATGCCCCATTTGGCATGTTTCTCACTAGACACTTGCAACAACTGGAGAGGCTGCAAAAGTACCTCACAAAGATGATACTGGGCCTTAAACACTTGTCCTATATGGACAGACTAAAAAAACTCCAACTGTTCTCTGTCTCATATTGCCTATTTAGAGGCGATCTCTGCTTGACTTACAAAGCCATGTCTGACCCAGCTCTGTTAGCAATGCTACATCTAAAGAAATCTCAATCCCTTCACACCCCACACTCCAGAGACCTCAACCTCATTACCACAATCAACAGAACATGCTGGAGGGACAGGTTCATAACCCAGAGACTGCCCATGCTATGGAATAGACTTCCCATACATGTCAAACAGAGCACCTCACTGGCCCTCTTCAAGAGAAATCTTGATGAGTGGATGGGAAATAGAAAATTCACCCCGGGATCACTCCAGTGGCTCAACTCGACAGAGGCACTGGGAACTAATGTCAGGTGGCACGATGCCAAAGTAATCCTATGGGCTAGGCTTGTAAAGGCTCCAGGGCCATTAGCCTAGTACACACCTATGAACCTGTGAACTGGATGAATCTGCAGATATTCAGAATAACAGCATTTTACGTACGTATGTACAATATATTGACATGATGAAAGGGACACGAAGGAAGACATTTTAAATGTTTCCTAATTACCTACTCACACTACCAGCAGTGACATTTTCTTAAATGATTTCTTTGAAGAGAGAGGTCTGAAATGGAAAAATTGTGTTGGAGTTTGTAATGATGGCACTGCCTGTCTTACAGGTAGAAACTCAGGTGTAGTCACTAAAATTAAGGATATGATGGGCAATAAGTTATTGTCAACGCATTGCTACATTCATTGCTACATTCATAGGCAAAACCTGGCCTCCAAAAAAATGGCACCTGAGCTTAATGAAGTCCTGTCTCAATACATTAAAAATTATTAATTATATATATAAACAAAAAAAAAATAATTGTATCATGAAATAGGCTGTGATCATCAAAATCTTCTTTTCCATTCAGAAGTTCGTTGGCTGTCCCGAGGCAAAGTTTTCAAGAGGTAATATGAACTCTGAAAGGAAGTTAAGCTGTTTCTAATTGATAAGAAAAGTGATCTGTCCCATTATTTCCAGGATTACAAATGGGTAGCCATGCTGACATATCTCTGCGACATATTTTCTTACATAAACAATAATACTTCACAATCTAAATTAACGAGGTAATGATAGCAACAGTAAAAGGACACATTTGACGTCACAAATACTAAAGTCCACTAAAATTAGCACCCAATTAATCTTGTCAGTATAGCCACACAGCTTAGATATTTTTTGAGCATTAAAACCCAGTGGTCATATATAGTCATTTCTTTATAGAACCTCTACTACAGACACTAGAAAAAATATTTTTCCACCATTAACTGCCTCCTCTTTCTATAAGAGCACTGAGTAATGAAACACTTAGAATACAGAGGGATATTAATGTCTTTTCCACTTATTCTTTATGCCATGCTGTCTAATGTCAGTCATTATAAACATTCCAGTGATTACTGCTGCATTCTACATATAGTGAAAGTGAAAATTCATTACTGATAAATGCTTATTATAATTTGTGATGCCTGTCTTTTTCTTGGATTGAAATAAATCAGTAGCAGAGGGCAGTCGTAAGTATTGCACAAAAATGAAACTGAAAATGTTATTCTGTTTTAATCAGCATGATTGTTTAGCCTTCAGGGAAGCCTTTTCCAGGAAAATAACCGTACTTCATCAAACATTGGTGAGGCAGTTTTCTGAGTGCTGTATTCATGTTATTATGTTTCTGAGAACAGAACAATGGTCTGTCATTAGAGTAATCAGGCTAGGAGGTTAACTCATAGGCACGCTGCTATGTCTGGTATCCTTGAGAATCTCTTGTCACTTCAAAGAAGAGAACCATTTAGTGAATTTAATCATTTACATAAGTAACTGTTATACAGATTTTAATGATTACAAAAACTGCATTTTAATATTTTCCCCCTTGGTAGTTCCAAGGTTCACATACTGGCAACAGTAATTAGTTTGAAGTGAACTGTGATCTTTATGCTCCTCTAATTGCATTGTATGTGACATGCAGACTTTGCATTTTTGAAACTATTTTTACAGTATCCACTTCCAACTTCATGTGATCATTTAATTTAAACAAAAAGAAGAATCATCAATTCAACTTAAAGGGCCTCAATATACTTCATAGCCCAAGAACCCCCACCCACACACACACAATGCTAAATCCTTAAAAGTTCTGTGGATAATTGTACAAAATGTTACAGAACTGGTCACTTCAAAATCACATTTGACATGTATACAGCACTTACCAGAATATAAAAAATGTTATATGTAACCTTTTCGGAATACACAGGTGTTATCTCAGATGGCAGGAGTGCTAAATTTCATGTTAACTAGGTTTATGATTAAATACATTTGCCTAAACAAATCTGAGAGGTAAAGTGCCATTTAATACTGTCTGGTAGCTTAACCTCTAGGTTATATTTCAAACTCAGTTTTAATATGCACCTCTGTTTTGCAAAACTGAGATGTATGTGATTCAATATCCTTCAAGAGCACTTTCTTGCTTTTTCAAGTACCACTTTTTAATGAACCCGGATAACTGACATTCTGAACAATATATATGCGCTCTCTAGAATCACAAAAATAAAAGAAATCTGCGATATGGATAGCACACAGGACATATTAGACAACTACAAAACTTAATGAAAAAAAAAAAACAATACAGCAATCCTCTTTGGTACATACAGTGACATCAAAGTGCTTTTCAAACATTGTTCTTGCATGCTAAATAATTAATACATAGTTCCATTCATTTTAAACTCATTCCATTGGGAAAAAAATGACAAAAGAGGAAGACAACAGCCAATGTACTTTGAGATTGGTGGGTTTTATATTTTACCCAGAGCTGGAAGGTAACAGATTACAGTTTCAAACTAAGGAGGGAAGAAAAGAAGAAAAACATTCTGCATTTTAAGGTATGCCCTGAAATGCATGCAAATAAAAATCCTGATTTTTATCCTGAGTTCTAGATTAAATTACAGTACGAACAATGTATGAAACAACATATGTTCTTCTTGGTCTGCAGATAAACTGCCCGAGCAGCTCATGACTAGCAACAATGAAAGCATTTTGGCAAAACTGGACTGATTTTCAGAAGCTACTGTGGGTGAGGTCATTTCTAGTAATAACCTGCATCAGGCTGTTTTGGAAGCAAGACTTTCAAGGCAATGAACGTACTTTCAAAGCAATGAGCAGATTCCCTGCATCGTTTGAATGTGGATAGGTAGGTCAGTCCCATTCCTTTACTCTTCACTGCTTCATCCACAGCTTTGCCCATTTGACATGACTTACACCACCGTTGCACCCCTGCACACAAATCCACATGCTACTGATTTATTGCAGCTTTCTACACAGATATTCCTGCACAGTCCTTTGTCAGTCTCCAACTACTCACCAAAATACCTCACTTTGTCCTCCCCACCTCAGTTCCACTCATTGTCCACTCATGCCCTAACACCTTCGTTGGCTGCTGATAGTAACAGACTAACATTAAAAGTCCCTCTGATAAATTGTACTTCTTGCTACAGTAATAACAAGAGTAGCTTAATCAATACTGCATACAAATATAAGAAAAATGACTGTTTCATTGTGTTATGTAATACACTGAACTGTTTTTCTTCTATGCAGATGGATAATGGATTGAAATGTTTATTTTGTTTTTGTTGTGAACTTATGTGTATTTCTTTACACTTCATTTACCAGGTTATTCCCACTAAGTCAATGACGTCTTTTCAAGGTGGTATTCTTACAGACTAGGGGAAATTTGGCCAGGGCACTGGGGAATTTCCCCTACTCTTTTCCTGTTTGTGAGCCAGTGGCTGGTAACAGGAAGGAGTGAGACAGAAGAGGAGGAGGAGGAATGTGAACAGTGTGGCAAGTTGCAGCAGAGCAAACAACAACCTGTAGAAATAATGTTGGAAATAGCAGTTATGGATGAGAAGGAGTCAACAAATGTAGTTGGCTGAGGGGAGGTGAGAGGACCCTGGGTTTTCAGTACTTGCTGAACAGGTTTGGAAGATTCTGTTTTATGTCCAATGTTGAATGAAGAGGACAGTTTTACCATTCCATGGTCACAAGCTGTTGAACCAATCTAGGAGAGTGAAGGAGGAGAGAGCCAGAAATTCAGAAGATGTTGTGCAGTGAACCACAAATGCCAGGTCACTCATGGTGACAAAAAGTGGGACAGAAAGTCCCTATAATGAGAATACATGCTGTAGTAGTTTTTGCTATAGAGAAGAGAAGAGAGCAGAGTATTAAGAAGAAATAAACATTACAGTAAAGATTTTAAAAGACTTGGCCACTGACTGGTATGTTAATTCGGACAAAATAATTGAGCCATTGGGGTGTAATAACATAATAAATTCACTCCTTAATTTATTTTGGAAAGAAGTTTTGCAATGTGACTTTTGAGATATTTGAATTAATTGACAAAATTTACAATTTTTTGTATGCAGTTGACTCAAAGAAGCAGGAGTATCCATGGAATGAATATATGTTTTAGGCAGTTGCTCCAGTGATAAAAAATACACTAAGAGGTTTATTTTAGTTTTGATGACCTAGAACAAGAGGACATTAAGGACTGATTTCTATATATATCTTAGTTTGTACACTCTATGGACAAACTATATGAAGGAAGGAAAATTTGGGCTGGGGAAATTGTTATCTGCGTAACTCTGCAAGAAAATGAAGACACTATGCTTAATAAAATCAAAGCAAATGCTAGATATTCTGGGCAGCCTAAAATGTTTTTTTTTTGTGCTGCAGAAGAACATTTGATTAATAAATGTATGACAAGGTGATGCAATATATGTGCACAGGTAGGCCATACAGGTAAAAACTGTATGTAATAGTGCAGGTATTGGAAATCTAGTGACCACTGGTGATATGACTGTTAAAGAAAATGAAAATTTGGAGCAAACTATGCAAGCTGAGTTAAATGGTGTAGTAGTACCTGCTCAAGGTGAAAGGGGTGCGGGGGAAAGGTTTTTTTGAAGATGAGGGAGAAAATAATAAAGAATGGCTGATTGTAGGGGGGGAAAGATGTTTACGGGCAGCAGTGTCAGTTAATAATGTATGTATCAGTGTTTCTCTTGTGAAACAGCTGTTACACCTTCAGCCCACTCTTCAGTTTGTTAGCTTTGTTTGGGAGCACCCTGCTAGAGATGCTCAAGGTCACTGTAATCTGTTCTTTCAGTTTTCCCTTTTACCCCTCCCCACATGTGTATTTATTATTTTTCCCCAGTTTTTCTTTTTTTCTAAACTACTTGTAATATCTAGCCAGCCCTCAGCTAAACTGTTAGCATATACTCTTCCCCTCAGATTTTTATCTGCTTCTTAAGACTCCACTCATCATTGAGATAACCTCCATTGACCTTTTCACTTTTTTCAATAATTTATCATTTTTCTGTAGGCAGCTTACAGTTTTCTGGCATCTCACTCCCCCCTCTACACCTTTAGTGTCCCTGGCCATTCTTTTTGTACTCACTCTTTCTCACTTACCTTTACTAAGTTGGAGATAGTTTTTCTTTCAATACCTTTCTGCCTTTATTTTTGAATGGGCCCATCTCGCTCCGTTCGCCCTCCACTTTGCTCTGGGCTCACTCTGCTCCCCTACCCTGCCCCCATTCCCACCCACCTCTTACCTCATTACATTTATCTCTATCCTCAACCTCACCCTCCCTCTCCACCATCCAATTAACTCTTTCCACCATCAGCAAACTGAAAGACACACCCTGTTAACCACACCCAAAAAACTCCTCATTCATTATGGCCCCTCCAATCTGCACACACCATCACTTTTTTATTATAATCCCCTGCATGATCCATATTTCAATTCTAGTTGTACTACTACACACCACATCCATACATACAACCATATACCCCCCCACCAAACACCTTCAGCACACAAACGCTTCCTATAAAACTAAGCAAACTTAGTTACTCAAATATCTCTCCCTCTCAACTAGCAGCTAACACCATTACCTCAGACAGAATAAAACCACTATCTACCCCCACATTTAAAATATGCCTGGTACTACACTGCAAAAATGATGACCAAATGCAGTGAGCTAAAAGAACTTCCTTTATTCCAACAAATGCCACAAGTACTGAGTACTTTCAAAGAACGTATCTGCTTCTTCAGGTGATAGCATCTGTACTTTTTATCTAGCTGTTTTTATACTTACTGATTAGTACATTAATTGAATAATCATTTAGTTAAAATCATTAACTTTTAAAGATGTATTTCTTTATAAGCTTCAAATATACATATTCATATAGACATAAACACAAAAACCAAACACATTAAAATACTAATAAAATATTTAGTATATTCACTTGATACAGTTATGTAAGTGATTTAATTCATGTTTAAGGGAAAATATTTCATTGAGACCTGGGGGGGGGGTACATGCATTAAAGTGCAGTAGCCACTTATTTTCCTTTCTTTCAGTATAATCTTTGATGTCCCCACCCCTCTTTGTTAAAGATACATTTTCTAAAATTAAAAATTTAAATACATGCTGCTCATTTGTATTCATTATATGTTTGTACAGAAAGTTAGTAATAATCTGTCTCCTTATTTCAGACATGTGACTTGTGACTGCTTATATGCTGCTAAAACTTTTGGTTTGTTTTCCTTTATAGAATGCTGTACACATCTTGCCATATAAATAATGTTGCTAGTGTAGAAATTCCCATAGGCTTCAATATAAAATTCTATCTGTCTTGAGGAATCTATAAAACTCTTACTAGTATATATATATATATATATATATATATATATATATATATATATATATGTTTACAGCATACACACTTCCCACATCTATATGTTCCTACATATTTCTTCTTAAGTGAACTACTGCTTTGTTGTTCTCTGTAACATAATTTATTTTTTATAGTGTTACATTTCCTATATATAAAAGTGGAATTTGCACCTATGCTGTTCATTTCTGGTATCAGAAACAACATGGGCCAATGTTTATGTATAATATGCCTTATATTTTTAGTATTTTGGTCATAGTTCATGATGTATTTACATTCCTTATATATATTTGATTTCTCTTTCATTTTACTGACTACACTTTGATGAGAGAAGATTGATGCGTAAATATTATTACGCTTTGACATGACTTCATACTTTATTTCTAATGCTTGTTGTTTATTATATCCCCTCTATTCAAATTCATCGGCTAGTATGTCTAGTTGTTTATTACAAGTGATGTCTATAGTATTAAGCCTACTGATTCTAGCCATTTGATTTCTCATGATGTTTCTAAAAATGTGTGGGGGATGCATACTATCTGCTGCTAAATATGCGTTCTTTTTTTACTTGCTTCTTGTATAGAGAGGTTTCTGATCTACCTCCATTGTTCTTCTCTATATGAATGTCAAGAAATATATGACTTTATAGTCAACTTGTTCTTTAAATGTTAAAACTCTGGTGCTGCTCTGTATTCCTTCTATAAATTCATTTAATCGACATAATGGACCATCGCAAATGAGAAAAATGTCATGCACAAAACGCTTGTAAAATGACAGATTCTTATTAATGTATTTATTGGTTGCGTCCATAATATTATCCTTTTCCCACATACTCATGACTATATTTGCATACGTATTAGCTACCGATGTTCCCATAGCTACTCCTGACATTTGTTTATAGTATCTATTTCCAAACATGAACACATTATGTTCTAATATTAGTTGTAATAAGTCACATATTAAATCTAGTTTTAGATGTTTCAGTTCAATGTGAACAGCTCTATATTTCCTAATCATATCTGTTCTTAAGTCATTGGGAATGCAAGTAAATAAGGAATTAACATCAAGTGTAACCAGGTAGCAAGTAGCTGCCAAATTATGTTCATTCCATTCAAATAATTCCTTTAGAAACTCTGTGCTATCCTTGATAATGGTAACAGATGTATTTAATACACATTTCAGTTCTGATTCTAAGTATTTAGATACAGCTTCTGTTACCCAGCCCCTTGCTGAAACTATTGGGCGCAATGGTGGTCTTAACATATCTTTGTGAATTTTTGGGACTCCATAAATAATTGGAATCACTGGTTTCTCTCTATATAAATATCTATACTGTTGTTCTGTAAGCAAGTTGTTTTCATATAGTTCCTCTAGTTTATTAGCAACTATCTGGAGAATATATATATATATGACATCAGTTCTTCTTATGCGTGCATAGTCATTAGTGTTTAACATAACTAGCATTGTATTTTCATAATAATCTTTATCAAGTACAGCTATCCCCCTCCCTTGTCAGCTGGTTTAATAATGATTTGGTCATTCTGTTGTAGAGATTCTATAGCTCAATATTCCATTTCATTTAAGTTATAGAAGCATTTTTTATGTTTCTCATTGAAAAGTGTATATATGTATATATCCTTTTCAACCATTTTTACAAACGTTAATAACTGGGTTTTGTGGGGGTACAAAGGTGCTACTTCTATAATGCTTGCTGCTTGCAACATTAGATTCTTTCACTTGCATAGAGGAAAAAAAACACATTTAAATGCAATTTACGTGTAAACAGTTGAAAATCTGTAAGCGTTTTTGAAATATCCATACTGGTTGAAGGTACAAAAGTTAAGCCTTGGTTTAACACCACTATTTCACTTTCAGTTAGCTGACATTGTGATATATTAAAAACAATGTTTTCATTATTAGTAGCTGTTTGAAAATGTTCTAACTGATCTGGGTGCTTCTCTTCCGTTCTCATTGACTGCATGAACGTTTGAACTTCAGTGGTAATGGAAATGGCTGTTCTCTGTGTAACAAAAAATTAGCGGCATTCAAAATGAGTGGCATGGTTGTATCTACAGGATCCAAAGCAGATACTCGATTAGCATCAACTGTACGCTCACCAGATGCTAATACCATATTCATTGCAGTCTCCATTGTGTTACAAGCATGCTCAGTTACTTTCTCTACTTCCTGCACTCTAGTTGTGATGTCTCTTGGTTCACTCAATGGATTTTGACTGACTGATGTCTCCGGGCTCTTCTTGCAATCATTTTGGGTCAGCTTTTTCAGCCAAAAGAACACATTGCCTGCTTTAAAATTGTTTAAATCATGTTTTAGTTTACGTTTCTTCTGTTGCACAAGCATAGCTTTAAATTTAACTAATTTATCTAGTGTTTTGGTTAACAAAAATGAAAATAAGGCATTTTCACTTAGTTCAGAAAGTTCATTATATAAAGTAATAATATCTTCCTTAAGCTGATGCTCCTTTGACTCAAAAAAACTAATTCATAAGTTTCATATACTGCATAGAAAGATTCAAGTTCAGTTTTTGCCATTGATGACATAGTAGGTCTGTATATAAATTGCCATATGTTGGCATTTTTTGTGGATGAGATTTTTCTCATTTGGGATGGCCCACTGTGTCAATTAAATGGATTTATAGAAGAAATACAGAGTAGTATCACATTTTTAATATTTAAGGAACAGGTTGACTATAAAGCCATAGATTTCATGACATTCATATAGAGAACAATGGAGGTAGATTAGTAACCTCTCTATACAAGAAGCAAGTAAAAAAAGAACACATATTTAGCAGCAGATAGTATGCATCCCCCACACATTTTTAGAAACATCATGAGAAATCAAATGGCTAGAGTCAGTAGGCTTAATACTATAGACATCACTTGTAAAAAACAACTAGACATACTAGCTGATGAATTTGAATAGAGGGGGGTATAATAAACAACAAGCATTAGAAATAAAGGATGAAGTCATGTCTAAGTGTAATAATATTTACGCACCAATTTTCCCTCATAAAAGTGTAGTCAGTAAAATGAAAGAGAAATCAAATATATGTATAAGGAATGTAAATACATCACGAACTATGACCAAAATACTAGAAATATAAGGCATATTATACATAAACATTGGCCCATGTTGTCTCTGATACCAGAAATGAACAGCATAGTTGCAAATCCCAGTTTTATATATAGGAAATGTAACACTATAAAAATAAATTATGTTACAAAGAACAACAAAGCAGTAGTTCACTTAAGAAGAAATATGTAGGAACATATAGATGTGGGAAGTGTGTATGCTGTAAACATATATATACTAGTAAGAGTTTTATAGATTCCTCGAGACAGATAGAATTTTTTATTAAAGCCTATGGGAACTGCAACACTAGCCAACATTATTTATATGGCAAGATGTGTGCTATGCACAGCGTTATATATATATAGGAAAACCAAACCAAACATTTAAACAGCGTATAAGCAGTCACATGTCTGAAATAAGGAGACAGGTTATTACTAACTTTCTGTACAAACATACAATGAATACAAATGAGCAGCATGTATTTACATTTTTAATTTTAGAAAATGTATCTTTAACAAAGAGGGGTGGGAACATCAAAAATGATACTGAAAGAAAGGAAAATAAGTGGATACTGCACTTTAATGCATGTACCCCCCCAGGTCTCAATGAAATATTTTCCTTAATCCTGAATTAAATCACTTACATAACTATATTGTTAATATACTAAATATTTTATTAGCATTTTAATGTGTTTTGTTTTTGTGTTTATGTCTGTATGAGTAAGTATATTTGAAGCTTATAAAGAAATACAACTTTAAATGTTAATGATTTTAACTAGATGATTATTCAATTAATGTACTAATCAGTAAGTATAAAAACAGCTAGATGAAAAGTACAGATGCTATCACCTGAAGAAGCAGATACATTCTGTGAAAGTACTCAATACTTGTGCTATTTGTTGGAATAGAGGAAGTTCTTTTAGCTCGCTGCATTTGGTCATCATTTTTGGACATTTTATTGCATTGGATTGACCAGCCAATGTGGTACTTGTTTTTACTTCTTTTAGTACTACTCTGTAAACCCACCTCACACAAACAACAAACTAATACTAGATTTTATCTACTCCACACAATAATACAATGTGGAGATATCCATCCAAATCCAGGCCCAATCTACACTCATACATCCACCACTAACCAAACTGACCAAACATCCCACCACACCCATACATCCACCACTAGGCTAGGTAATCACACATCTCAACACACACTTCACCTAGTAACAATAAATACTTGCAGAATTTTCAATAAAATTACTGAATTCCACATCTGGCTAGTTATCCAGATATTATTGCAGTAACAGAAACATGGCTAAAACCACAAATTGCTGACACTGAAATTCTTCCTCCAGGATATTCGTTCAGACAGACTTCATGAAAAGGGTGGCGGTGTAGCATTAATCTATCAAAACTCACTACAAATAGCAGTCTATACAAAACCCCTCCCCTCCTTGAAAAACATTGAGGTCTTAGTCACATCCCTTCACATAAACAGGAACAAACAAATATGCATCGCAGTAATTTATATTCCCCCAGGCCATAATATCCACATATTAGAAGACTTTTTATCTTGGATAAATCAAAACATATTGCATGAAACTATAATTCTAGGAGACACCAACATTAATTGGTTAAACCTAGACACCACCTCCCCAACAAACAGCATAAACCTTCATAGTTTTGTTCAACTCATCAATACTCCTACTCATGGTCTATCAACAGACTGTGAATCAACCCTAGAGTGGATACTTGTAACCCATCCCCAGAGCTATACAAACTCAGGCACCTTACTAAATACACTAAGTGACCACCTCCCAGCTCATACATACAGGACTCACCCTCATACAACTAAAACACATTCATATAGAACATCAAGGAACCTTGCCCACTTTGATCTAAATAAGTTTATAAGTATCCTAAAGTCCCAAAATTGGAACCCATTAAAAAAACTCCCCCTAGACGAAGCCATTGACTATTTCATCAGACTCTTTCTAGATACTCTCAATAGTCTAGCTCCAATGCATAATAAAAGAACCAAAACTAATCACGCCCCGTGGTTAACAAAACAAACTAAACAAACTATCGTTCTTAGAAACAAAGCATGGAAAACATGGCTAAAAGATAGAACAAAAAAAATTGAACTACAACAAAGCAAAAAATCTAGTGATACAGGATAAAAAAGATTATTTTTCCACTAAACTATCTACCTCATACAAAAACCCTCTCTACTTAACCCAGGTGCCATCCAAAACCCATCCCCAGCACCAAACAAAACACCACAACAAATTTCCCAAGATTTTAATACCCACTTCATTTCTACCATTCAAAAACTACTTATAGACTGCCCATACAGCCCAACCACACACCTTCCCCAACCAAACAAACACACCCCCTCCCCTGCAGATTACACTAATACTCAACCAGCCAACTCCTTCACTATCCAACCTATACCCACCTCTCGAATCCTGAAACTCTTAAAACAACTCAAACCTTGCTCATTGTCTGCAGATAACCTCCCTCCAGAATATCTGCAACTACCAGCTACCACAATAGCATACCCAGTTACAATCCTCATAAATCTCTCTCTCTCTCTCTCTCTCTGATTCCTATGCTCCTCTACAATGGAAAAAATCTATCATTACTCCACTTCACAAAGGGGGAAACTCCCAAGATCTTTCTAACTACTGCCCTATCTCTATACTCTCCCCACTATCAAAAATCTTGGAAAATATGTTCACTCACTACTACTTAACCATCTCTCATGTAATGCTCTTCTGTCCCCCACCCAACATGGTTTCCGTCCAGGGCATAGCACTGTCACTGCCCTTCTCTCTTTCACTGACACTATCAACAAAGCCTTAGATGCAGGGCATCCTACCTCTGTAATCCTACTGGACCTATCTAAGGCTTTTGACACAGTCTCACATACTAAGCTAGAAAATCAACTATCAAGACTAGGCTGCTCCCCAAGATCCCTGAGTTGGTCTACATCTTACTTACAAAACAGGGAATAATCAGTAAGGTGGCTAAATGTACAATCTGACTACCAACCCAACAATGTAGGAGTACCACAAGGATCCATTTTAGGTCCACTAATGTTTAATATTTTCATCAATGACCTGCACAAAGCCCTCCTAATTCAGAATATCATCCAATATGCCGATGATTCAACTCTGATATCCACCTCCAACAATTTTTCAGATCTCCTCACAGTTACACAAAAGGTCTTTACTTCTATCAAATCATGACTTATTAATGCACAACTAATGCTAAACCCAAAAAAAACTAAGCTTTTACTTTTCTCTACAAAATCACCTGATACTGACGTCAAAATCCTTGCTAAAGACGGCACAGAAATAGAACTAGTAAAGACAGCCAAACTACTAGGTAATAATCGATAACAAACTCACTTATGAACCATACATCCTGAATGCAATAACGAGAACTCACTTCATACTAGGCAAACTATATCACCATAAGCTCTACATGGATAAATATACCAAAATAAAACTAGTTAATACCATTCTCATCCCTTCCCTTCTATATGGTAGTGCCATTTTTACCAATCTTCACACAAACCTCAGTAATAAACTACAATCCTGCTACAATAAAATAGCCAAATTCACCTCCAAAAAACCACACCGTTCTCATCACTGCCAAGCAATCACCGAACTAAAATGGCTAGAATTAGCTCACCATCTAAAATATACCCAGCTGACCTTGGCCCACAAACTAATCAGTAGACCTGATGAATGCCCAGCCCTCAACTCAATCATACAAACGTATACCCCTACAAGAACTCTAAGATCTTCCTGTAAACTCTTGCTTTCTGTAACAAAACCCAACAAAAGAGCAGGATAATGTCTGTTCTCCTACTCTACTGCCAAACTATGGAATAACCTACCATCTGAAATAACCCAAATTGATCACCCAAAAAGCTTTAAGGTGGCTCTAAAAACTCATTTTCTAAATAATCCATCCTGCACCTGCCTCAGAAGCAAACCACCTTAAACAGAACAACAAAATAGTCCTAATTTAGAAGTACTGTTTCAAAGTCAATGCTTTTCTACTGTATAATAAGGCAAAATCCTGTAAATTGAATTCTTGAAATCTTTTCTGCATCTTGTGTGGAATTAATGTAAAATCCTATAAATTGTATTTCTGACATGTTTTCTTCTGCATCTTAAACATGTAATTGTAAACTTGTTGTTTCTTTTGTAATGCTTTTGTGGAGGTTGTCTCCCCAGGCTCCACTGAATAAATGGGTCTCTTGACCATCTCTGACTGTAAAAAAGGCAAAATCCTTTGAATTGTATTTTTGAAATCTCTCTTTCTGCATCTTGTGTGGAATAATTGTAAAATTCCTATAATTTGTATTTCTGACATATGTTTTCTTCTGCATCTTAAACTATATACTTTTTAAGATTATTGTTTTTCTTTTGTAATTACTTTGTAGAGCTTTTCTCCCCTGGCCTCCACTGAAAATGGGTCTCTGACCCAGTGGACTTTCCCAGTCAACAAATGTTAATAAATAAATAAATAACTAAATAAATAAATAACCAATCTAAAGAGACTGAAAAGATACGTAAAACAAGCAGAATTAAAGTTATTACAGGTAAATGAGTTAGAGAAAGAAACATTTAAAAAAACTGTCTTGAAAGCCAAGCTGATAGAAAAAAGGTAAAATATATTTTTTCTGTATTTTTTCTTAAGGCAATATAATGGTGTAAACAGTTTAAACATGATATAATATGCAGGATAGATGCACGTTTAAATAACAAAAAGCAGAAAGAACAGTTAAAGTAGGGGGGAGTGAAGATCATAAGTTCTGTGGGTAGTGGTTTGATTCCTGGAATCATAATATTTCCTAAGGTGAATTACATTACAATATACAAGTTACTATTATTTGTCCTGGAAGGTTAGTGGTATTAGATTGCTGCTTTAAGGACAAGGAAGAATACTTATGGTAGTTTAAGCATTTTTAATCAGGTATAAAAATGCAGCTTTTTCAAGAATTTAAAAATATTTGAATGTTTTTTCAAGAATTTAAAAATATTTGAATGTCAACATGAAGATAGTAATTTTAGGAGACGTTAATGACGACAATATGAGAAGAAAAGGGAGAGACAAAGCATGTAATGGATGTGTTTCTCAGTTTTGACTTAACATAGGACAGGAACATAAATATACTTCTATGAAAGGAAATGTAAGGCTAGAAACTGACTTTTATATTCTCAAAAGAAATTAAAAGAAGCTAATACTGGCACTTTGTATAATTTCTCCAAATCATTTGGGTTTCTAATGCCATGACAGGAATGGACCCTATTCCTAAGTCAAAGTATGATTAAAGTTCATGAAATTAGTATTGCTTTAATCTTTGATGTAAGCTAGAAGTGCTCTTTGCAGCACCTGCAGTGTGCCCAGTAATGACTCCTTCTACAATTTGTATGGAGTTACATGTATCGGTAACATATCTAAATATGATTGCAGATATTTTACCCATTGCTCCTACTACTATTGGAACTGCCTGGGTATCTTTCTTCCACATTGCTCTGGTTTCTGCCTGCAAATTCTGATATTTTATGACTTTGTGACTCTCTGTATGCAAGACAATGTAATCACTGGGTGCAGCAATTTCAATGATAAATGCTAATTTTGTCTTCTTTTCATGAACCACTATATCTGGTTTTCTCGTATCTGTCTTTTGAACTGTTGGTAATGAATGATCCCATGTGATGTAGACTTCATCATTTTCTGTGATGCTTTGTGTCTCATGTTTCCAGTGTTTTTCAGCTATTTCAATATTATAATGTTTGCACATTCCACAGTGCAACAGTCTTGTCACATTATTATGCCTTTCAGTATATAGTCCTTCTACCATTAGTATGTCACAACCAGCAACAAGGTGTACAACTGTTTCCAATTTTGTTTTACAAAACCTACATTTGTCTGTTCCTCCCACATGTTCAAAGGACTTTGTATACCAATGGGTATGTTGTCCACTATCTTGGCTGCCGATATTAACCTTTGATCTTTTGATTTGACTTCACCTCTCCTTAACCATTCCTGTGTTCAATCCTGATCAACATGAGGTTGTTCCATGAGGTTTCTATACTTGCAACTATATTTATGCATTTTCCACATTTCTTGCCTTCTCATCCGATCCTTCACCTTATATTCTTTCTTTTGTTTTTTTTGGCACATTCACTTGTTGCCTGATTTTTATCTACTTCTCGTTTAATTTCTATTCTCACTTGATGCCAATATGCTTCTGCTAGACTAAGCAGGGAAGTCACCTTAGATTTATTCTCCTCATTTTTCAAAACTTTAACTATGTTTGGGTCTTGTGAGGTCAGCAGATATGTATGCAGTCCCATGACTGCAGATCTATACATGTAATCAATTTCAAGGATGCCCATACCTCCTTCGGAACGGGGAATATATAACCTAGGTATACACTGATTTTTATAAATAATTTGATGAGCATGAAGCATCCTTTTTGTTTTCCTGTCTAATCTATCCAGCTTGTTTTGGGGCTAATAAATCACTCTAAAACTATAAGCTAGGACAGGAAAAGCAAATTGATATATACCTTGAACTTTGTTCTCAGCTGTCAATGCTGTTTTCAGAATTAATTTAAGTCTTCTAAAATATTCCTTACCGAGTTTTATTCACATTTGTTAATGTTTTATTATTGATCCTTCATCAATTTCAAAATACTTATACACTCCCTCTTGCTCAAGTTCTTTTATATCACATTCCTCTCCCAAATTGATGTTTTCTTGGTGCTGCAGCTTTCCTGGTTTAAATGTTGCTTTTGCACATTTATCAAGTCCAAATGACATTCTTATATCATCTGAAAAATGTTGACTACTTGCAGTTGTGCATTCAGTTCCTCAGCTGATTTGCTATACAGTTTAAATCATCGACAAAGAGAAGATGAAAAGTCTTTATACTTTGTTGCTTTCTGGAAGCAAAATTATAGCCTCGATCTAATCTGTTAAGCAGGCAGTTTAAAGGGTTAAAGGTAAGGCAAAAGAGCAGCGGTGACAGAGAGTCACCCTGGAATATCCCCCTTTGGATTTTTATCCCTGGAATAATAATGTTTCCTTTATCATGGCTTAACTGAAAAGTGGTTTGCCACTGTTTCTTTTTTTTTCTCAAAAATATCTTTATTGAATTATACAATGTAACATAACAACAAAAAACATCAATACATTGTAAATATAGTCATTTTAGGAGTTGATTAAAATTGTACAACATTGTGGTAGCAGATTGCAACCCATTAGGGTAAGAAAAAATAAAATACAACAGTATATACAATATAAACAAATGGTAACCAAGAAGAAAAAGAAGAAGTAAGATTATATTTATATGTAAGAATGAAGTATGAGAACAAATAAATCATATTTAAGTACTAAGACAGGAATAAAACTTTAAAAGCTATTAATCATTGTTAATAATAAGAAGGACCTTCTCAAAAGCTTTATTTTTTGAGCCATTTTTTTAGGGCTTTTTATCATAGTTTTTTGTGCTGCAATGTACGAGTAAGCCATTTTTCTAAAGGTATCCCAATTTAATTTAGTGCGGTCAAGCCAATTTTGGGTAATATAAAGTTTTACAAGAGAACAAATGAATATGAACACATGTGTATCTAATTTAGAAAGATGAAATATAGGTAAATGAAGAATTGCAGTTTCCCAGGACAAAGTAGATTTGTGATAACCCATTTTCTGTAACCTTACTTTCAAAGAAGTCCAAAGTTTATGTGAGTAATGGCAATACCAAAAAATATGCAAAAGGTCAGCTTGAGGAAAGGAACAACAAGGGCAAGAGGGAGACTTACTAGCATCAAATTTATTCAGTTTGAAAGGAGTATGGTAAGCATTATTATTTATCATCATTTGGGTATATACCAATTTCTTGAAAGGGGAGTGTTCCAAAGTATTTCGAATGGCCAAGAGTTTTTGTTCCTCAGTTATTTGAGAATTATGACTCAACCAGACATTGGAAAAAAGACACCACGTGTTTTGTATTATTTTGTTTAACAAATTATACGCTCTTGATAACATTTTCTCAGGTAATAATAGTGATTTGATTATCATGTCTAAATTATTTAGATCTTGTTCACTCGGTTTTATAAGATCGCATTTAGACATAACCACATCTCTTATTTGACGTAAGATTATAGTATAACTACAGTTAACTTTCAATGTAATCCGTAGATTAGCCAAAGTTAAATCCTTATATTTCAAGAGATCCCAAACATTCATATTTTTTATAAGGGGATAGTTAGTTAGATTAAATGGTGTATTATCCAGCATTAGGTTGGGATTCAGGTGGAGTGGTTGAAGTAAATGAAAAATATTGTCAAGATTGATAAGTTTCATTAACTCCTGAAAAGCTTTGATCTTATGTTTTAGGAAATTCGGGATTTTAAGAGTGTTCAGAATATCAATAGAAATGAATGGAATGGCCGCAGGATTTATGTTTTTGGATATAATGTATTGATACCATAACTTAACCCAAATCGGAGACTGATTATGGTGAATATTATTCATTTTAGAAATGGACCATAATTTGTTTGCCGAAACAATCAAATAATAAAGATAGAAATTTGGCAAACCTAAACCACCCCTATCTTTAAGAGTCAATAATCTAGAATAAGAAATCCTCACTGTTTTAGGAAACCATAAAAATTTACCTAATTCTTTATTAACTTTATCGAAGAAAGATTTAGGAATTATTTGGTCTGAAGAATTGAATGGAAAAAGAAATTTGGGAAGAATATTCATTTTAATTATTGCAGCTTTAGATAAAAGTGATACATTTAGAAGTTCCCATCTACGCATATCTGACATTATTGAAAACCATACTTTATTCAAGTTATTTTGAAATGAAGAATGGTTATTATGCTCTATATGAACACCCAAATATTTAACCCCAAAGGTAATTTGAAAATGAAAGTCAGAAAATAAGTAAGATTTATGTGCCAAATGGTTTAAAGGGAGAATATGGGTCTTTTGGGAATTAATGAGGTAATCTGACGCAAGTGAAAACCTCTCAAAAGAGTTAATTATTTTTTTAAAATATGTGATAGGAGTTTGAAAGTAAATTACTAGATCATCAGCAAAAGCAGAGAAAAATACTATAGTGTTGAAAATCCTAGGAATCCTATGGAATGTGTTTTGTGATATGTACAAGAGTAATGGTTCTAAGTATACATTAAAAAGAAAAGGAGATAAAGGACAGCCCTGTCTCATGCCTCTAGTAATCTTTATAGGGGAGGATGTGGAACCATTAATATAGAGTCTGGTAAAGGATTCATTGTATAGAGTGCTGATAAAATTTATAAATGAGTTGGGAAAATTAAAACAGGACATGGTTTGAAATAGAAAATCCCAACACACTCTATCAAATGCATTCGATGCATCAAGGATCAATGCGTATAATGGGTTATTATCATTTTTTGTAAGATGAACAATGGATTCCAAAGTCAGGGTGTTATCCCAAACATGTCTGTGAGACATAAACCCTGTTTGGTCTTGGGATATTATTGATGATAGAACCTTCTTCATTCTGTTGGCAAGAATAGATGACAAAATCTTGATGTCTTAATTGATTAATGAAATGGGTCTATAATTACAAGCGTCAGTTTTATCTTTATTATTTTTTAAAATTAGTATAGTTTTTGAAGTATTCCAATGTAAATCAGAAATGTCATTTAATTTTATATAATTATACACTTTAAGAAGAAAGGGAGCGATAACTGATTTAAAGGATTTAAAGAATTCCGGTGTAAATCCATCAGGACCTGGGGATTTACCAGCTTTGAGTCTATCAATTGACTCAGAAATCTCTTGGAGACTAAGAGGAGCTGAAAGAATGCTTTGTTGTTTTTCATTCAACTTAGGGAATATTAAAGAGCTTAGAAAACTATTTATATGGCCATTTACTATAGAATTGGAAGTTTTAGAATATAAATCTGTATAAAGTTGTGTAAAGAGATGCAAGATTTCCTTGTCCGTGTTGTATATTTGGTTTTTATATTGTATGGGTGATATTTTTGGCCTATCAAAATTTTGTTTTATAATCCTTGCCAAGGTTTTGGAAGGTACTTGAGCCCATTCCGAGTATGTGGCTAACAATCTTTGCTCTAGTATTGAAATATTATTTTGATGTAATAAAATTAATTCTTTTTGAGCCTCTAAAATTTGATTATAACATACGGAATTCGTGTTTAATCTATATTGATTTTCAAGAGACTGAATTTTAACTTTTAGAAGGGTTTCTTTATTATTAAATTGCTTTTTAATATATGAAGCCTTACTAATAAACATTCCCCTTAACCTCACCTTACAAGCAGCCCACTGTATATCATAGGGAATATCTGTTGAGTCTAAATTGTTTTCCATATCCTGAATTATTTCAGTACATAGTTTACAAATTTCTTTATTTGAGAGCAAGTTGTTATTCATTGTCCAACTATTTTGTTTGGATACATGCCCAGAGTTAAAATCTAGATTTAATTTTAAAAAAATTCTAGAGTGATCAGAGAGAAATCTGGGTTCAATAATAAAATCCAATAAAAATTGTGAAATAGAATTAGATATAAGAAAAAAATCCAACCTTGACCATGTATTATAGCATTTTGAGTAATAAGTATATATATCTTTTTTATTAGAATATTTAGTAAGTTGTAAAGGGTCTATGAGGTTATAGTCCAAGATTAAATCTTCCAGAGCCAGAGATGCTTGTTGATTATAAGAAGAGGAACAACTAGTGCGATCAATATCTGGGTTAATTACTGCGTTCCAGTCCCCCCTACAATAACATAGTGATCTTTATATGAGGAGAGTAAATTATATATCTGTAAAATAAAACAATGTTGATGAGTACAAGGACTGTATAGGTTTAATATCAGAAGAGGTTTATCAAGATTATGTATAGTAGAAGTAAAAAAACACCATCTACCCTCATTGTCATATTTTTCTTCAACAATA
This sequence comes from Protopterus annectens, assembly GCF_019279795.1. NCBI lineage: Eukaryota > Metazoa > Chordata > Ceratodontiformes > Protopteridae > Protopterus > Protopterus annectens. The sequence goes on from NC_056739.1 coordinate 1,951,179,272, forward strand.
ATCCCTTGAAATTTTTGTTTAATTATGATAGCCACTCCCCTGGAGTTAGAAGAATCCCCAGAAGCTATTATTTTTTTGATCCATTTTTTATGTTCTTCTTTGTACCAGTCTTCTCTGGGAATATGTGTTTCTTGTAGGAAGCATATATTGGCTTGCGATTTATATATTAAATGAAACAATAAAGATTTTTTGGTTTTATTTTGGATCCCTCTTATATTCCAGGAATCAATTATTAATAAATTTGTCATGTAATTATTAAAGGACTGTTAATAGAAATGTATGAAATTAGATTATTTGTATGTAAAGAAATGGTAAAAACTAAGAAAAAACATAACCTAGTCTTAGTAATACAGTTACTCTGTAAAAAGTTATAAATCTGGATAAAATTGACTTTAATATTACACACTTCCTTCTTCCCTACCCCAGTGCCTACCCACCTTATCCTATCTAAAGAAGGAAGATACAAATAACTAAATAAGGGACATATGTATTTGGTTACCAATAACATCATAATGTAAGAAAAAAATTTAAGTAAAGTCTTAAAAAGGACTATAACAAAGTTAACAAATTTAAACATATTTATACAACTATCATAACACAAGATGTCCGACATATACATTCCCCATACCACTGTATAATCAAATGCTCTTGTAAAAAAACTTAAACTGTCTGCGTTAAAGTAAATAACAATGTTAATCTAATATTATGAAAAGAATTTGTAAAAGAGAATGTTGGTGAGACTGAAATAAAATTAGTATAACCCAATATAGCTAGATACTTATATTCATTAATGTATGTGTATCAGCATAACTGTAAGTCTCAAACCATATAAATTAAAAGTTAGTAAAAATATAAGGCATACACATTAAAATGTGAGATATAGTATTTTTGTAGTAAACAACTATTTAAATAGTATGCCTCTAATTATACATCAATATTTTTATCTAAACTAATATGTGGGAGTCAAATATGTATGATGTCTATTAATAATGAGAACACTATCAAATCTAATGTAAAGTCACCCATCAATACTAGAACACATGACTCCCACCTTTGGTTAGACATAACAATATTATAACTAACATGTTAATTTAAATATGTGTGAAAAATATAAGTGGCATATAAATATAAAACCTAACCTGGGTAAACATTCAATTTTGATCTATGTAAGATGCTCACCAAGATGTTTATTAGGAACAACAGATTATCCTTGATAATCATGTTACACAATATTTAATCTCATATTGTCAAAAAATTATATAAACTACTAAACATGCCCAAACATACATCTGTAAGCATGAAATGGAAAAGCAGAAATCCACATAAGTCTCTCCATAAAGTATTATACAAAGAGCAGTTGCTCAACATTACTATTCATTAGGGACCAATAGTAAGCATGTCTGAACTGGTGCATAGCTTTGTCCATATCTGCAGGATGACTACAAACTACACTTTGGATAACATGCAGCAAAATCCTGAAACAATTAAAAAAAAAAAAAATAAAAACAGCATGTTAAAATATAATTTCAAAAGACAACAAGAAATAATTATGTGATTTCCAGTAAAACTGCTTCTGAATGTCAAAAGTGTACCTATTGTATAGAGATCATACCTTAGTGTTTACATGTAATAGAAGTTGGTGCACCATTAAACAGTACATACACAAGTAAAAAAAAAATTTACATTATGAAAAGTATAGAATAAAAAAAAATGTTAATTTGTCAGTGTGTAGCTACAAAAATATAACATCAAAAAATGAGCTGCCGATGTAAGAAAGCATCCATCACAAGAGACTACTGACACTCACAATTATAAAATGCTTTATGAAGAGATCCTTAAAACTATGCGATCCAGTTCAGCAGACTCAACCAGCACTAACCAAATAGCTAGAATTTCAGTGTATTTGTGAACAAGACAACATAAAGTTATTTTTCAATTACAACCCTATTTAAAAATAATACTGCTGGTTGCAAATCGACTTATTTGCAAATCTTAACATCACTCGGAAAAGTAGTTTCAAGGACTAATATTTGTTAGTTAAAAGACCTGACGGCTTATAAAAAGCCATACACACTATAGTAAATAAGGTCAAAGTCAAGATTGCAGATTCAGAGGCAGGACAGCCTCCGCATATACGCAAGCACTATCATGGGCGTTTGTGAAGCTTCATACAGCACGCAAAGTTACTGACCCACCGTGGGTTGGTAGAGTCACTTACGTGCACAGATACAGCTGATAAGGAAAAAAAATACAGTCTCCGACATTGGATATCTGCTGCATCTACTACAACGCGATTTCAGGAACCCAGGAAGACATATGAAAAATGAGCCTTAGATCTCGTTCAGGAACTTGACGTCATCGTAAAGCTGTAAATGAACAGAAAAGTTGTATGCCTGATCCAGACGCGAAATATAGAAAATCTGTCAAGGTTAGTAACACAGTACTGGCTCGAGAACCTGGCAATTTTCCCTCCACTTTGTTTCAGAATATTTTGTTGTTGAAAACAATGTCACTTCACAAACCAATTAATCTGGTGTCTGACAGATACTGTAAAAGCCTAATATTATGAGATACTAATAATTTGTTAGTGCCAACGCTAAATACCATCAAACATATATATTACATCTCATAAGACCATACCGATTTTTCTCTTGGTAAAGTTTGTCACAAGATCATTTTGAATAAAGAATAGATATTAATAGATATAACTTCACCAACTGAACATTAATTGTACTCACTTTAGTTAGAAGAGTTATTATTTTGTAACTGATTCAGGAAGAGTCTTAAATACTTTTATGAAGGTGTCCTTAGCTTCTTGTGAATCAGTAACCATAAATCTTCTGTCATTATGACTGAAAGAGAGAGTATTTGGGTAACGCATACGGAACTTTATCCCTCTTTTTATCAGATCCGCACAGTAAGGAGATCATTTTTGTCTGTTCATTTTTATTTGTGGAGGTAGATCCTGAGAAAAGGTCAACTTATGCTTATTCCAGATAAGATGTTTTTTGCTTTTGGCCGCTTCTAAAATACATTGAGTGTCTTGAAAATTAAGTAATCTTGTATAGATAATCCGAGGTGAAATGGTATCTTGTCTGGCACGCAGAGCTCTGTGCGCTCTTTCTACAGTTAATGTATTTGAAGAAGTCTCACAATTAAGTAATGCCTCAAATATTTGTTTAGTCACTGATATTAGGTTTTGATTTTCATAAGACTCTGGTAGTCCTCTGATTATTATATTGTTTCTACGGCTCCTTGCCTCTAAGTCCAGTAGTTTAGCTTGAATTTCATCAATGAGAGTGCCTTTGGATTTTAGATCTCTTTCAACTGAATCTACTTTGTTTTCCATAGCTATATTTTTGCTTTCAACTAAGTCCATTCTTTCATTAATCTGTTTTAGGGTTTTACCAAAATCAGTAAATTGTTCTGAAAAGCTCTGTATAGCACTTTGAATAGGTTGTAGTGCCATCTTCAAGTCATCTAAATGAAAGTTAGTATCATTTTTATCTTTAGTACTTACTTTAATGTTCTCAGGAGATTGTTTGGAGGTTCTTAATCTTTTAGACCCAGTATCTTTCTCTGGAGAAAGCATAGAGGAGAATTTGGCCTTGGTTGTCTGCGTCTCCATGGTGTCAGAGTTGCCAGCCATGCCCAGGATAGAGGTGTGAAAACAGGATAATTGCCTCAGAGATGAGCTTCCAGAGTGCACGTGTCCAAAGACTGTTGAGGCCAAAATAGTTCTGAAGTAAAAGAATTCAAAAATTGAACTTTTTCCAAAAATAAATAGACTTAATATGAAGGAATAGTCTCAGAGATAGTTTCTGTAGAAAAAACTGTGGAAAAATTTCGCTTAAAAGTTGTAAAAAATAGCCGGTAGTTATATATCAGTGAGGAGCACAGTGAATAGGGAGTAGTCTAGCCGGCAGCCATCTTGGAACGGTTTGCCACTGTTTCATGGTCACTGTGATGTAGCTTATCAGTGTAGGGTGTGTCTTAGACATTTTTAAGCACTCTTTTATCCATGAATGTGGGATACTGTCAAATGCTTTTTTTTGTAGTCTATTCATGCCATACTTAGATTCTTTCCCTTTGTTACAGTTTTCCACTATGACTTTATTTAATAAGAAATTATCCTTTTTTACATACAACTTTCCTTTATTACCCTTTTGTTCTATTGCCATAATTGAGTTTTCTTCTAAATGACTATAAAGTATGTTGGCATCAATTTCATTGTATAGTTTATACATCGTCGGAAGGCAAGTTATTGGTCTAGAGTTTTTAGGGTAGCTTGTAGGTTCACTCTTAAGTAGGAACATTGTTTTCCCTGTTGTTAGCCAGGCTGGTGTCTGTTCAAGGTGCGCATATAAATAGTTCTTACTCATAGCTATATCTTCATGTAAAGATGTTAATACTTTTAACCAGAAGTTAGGTCTACACCTGAGCCTGGGATTTTCCAGTTAGAGGCTTTTCTTAACTTTGTTTCAGTCTCTCTTGCCATTACTTTATCCCATTTCATATCCTGTACATTTCAAGTTCTTATTCTTTCTTTTACTTCTTCTATCCATTTAGCATCTTTATGTTCCACAGGCTCTTTGTGTCGTTGTGGATTTAGAGAAGGCATATGAGAGGGTGCCTAGAGAGGAGTTGTGGTATTGTATGAGGAAGTGGGGAGTGTCAGAGAAGTATGTAAGAGTGGTACAGGATATGTATGAGGGTAGTGTGACAGTGGTAAGGTCTGTGGTGGGAGTGGCGGATGCGTTTAAGGTGGAGGTGGGATTACATCAAGGATCAGCTCCGAGCCCTTTCTTATTTGCAATGGTGATGGACAGGTTGACAGACGAGATCAGACAGGAGTCCCCATGGACTATGATGTTTGCAGATGACATTGTGATCTGCAGTGAGAGTAGGGAACAGGTGGAGGAGACCCTGGAGAGGTGGAGATATCCTCTAGAGAGAAGAGGAATGAAGATTAGCAAGGCTAAGACAGAATATATGTATGTGAATGAGAGGGAGGATAGAGGAATGGTGAGGATGCAGGGAGTAGAGGTGGGGAAGGTGGATGAGTTTAAGTACTTGGGATCAACAGTTCAGAGTAATGGTGAGTGTGGAAGTGAGGTGAAGAAGAGAGTACAGGCAGGATGGAGTGGATGGAGAAGAGTGTCAGGAATGATTTGTGACAGAGTACCAGTAAGAGTGAAAGGGAAGGTCTACAAGAGGGTAGTGAGACCAGCTATGTTATATGGGTTGGAGGCAGTGGCAGAGTTGAAGATGTTAAGATTTGCACTGGGTGTGATGAGGATGGACAGGATTAGGAATAAGTATATTAGAGGGTCAGCCCAGGTTGGAAGGTTTGGAGACAAAGCCAGAGAGGCAAGATTACGTTGGTTTGGACATGTGCTGAGGAGGGATGCGGAGTATATTGGGGAAAAAGATGCTAAGGATGAAGCTGCCAGGTAACAGGAAAAGAGGGAGGCCTAAGATAAGGTTTATGGATGTGGTGAGAGATGACATGCAGATGGTTGTCGTGACAGAGCAAGATGCAGAGGACAGGAAGAAATGGAAACAGTTGACCTGCTGTGGCAACCCCTAATGGGAACAGCCAAAAGAAGAAGAAGAAGAAGATGCTCCAGGATCTTCATAAATATTTCTCCAAAATGTATATTTCTTCTTTTTGGTGGTCTTTCAATTCCTTTTACCTTGTTTTCCAATTCTGTACAAAACTTTTTTAGGTCATCAACAAATTGCTTATTTTGTACTTTTCCTTTATTTTTATCTGTGTATCTTCCAAATTTTTTTGCCTGTGCTATTTTTAGTTTATTATTTGCGATATTTCATAAACAAATCTTGATCCATTATAATACTGTGCATTACTTTTATCACAAATATCTTTCTGAGTATTTTTTGTTGATTTGTTCCCTCTTTTATACTCTTTTAACAGTGACACTTCTTGTCTTCATTGCTTTATAATTTTCTCTGTTTGATACTTCCATGATTGCATTCGATTTCCCTCATCCTTTCCCCTACTACCTTGTGTTCTTGTGGTAGGACTTTATCTGTTATTAATTTGGCTGCACATTAATGCATCCTATTTAATATGGACAGTCCTAATTACTGTGTTAATTTGTTTTATCAAACTTCTAACTTTTTGGGTTTCATTGACCTTCTGCAGTCTGTTCTTTCATTGACCTTAATATGTTTATCCATCTCTATTAAATCAAGCAACTCTTCTCTTAGATCATTTTCTTCTAAACTGAAGGCACATTCTTTATTTGCCATTTCTTGCTGGCATTCTATAGAAAGTTCCAGAGCTTCTTACTGTGCAATATTCTCTTCCATTTCACCCTGTGTCATCTGTTGCTCTTTCATATGGGGAATCATTGACCTATCACTCCCTGACATTGACATGTCAGAGCTTCCATAGTTTCCTATTCTTTCCCATGCTGTATAGCTCCAACTCAACCTTTGCACTGGTTTCCTAAGGGAGGCTCCAAATTATATTCATATGTCAACTGATTAGATGCTTCCTGCTCCACTAGTTTCGACTTAATTTGGGTGTCCATTGTTCTATCTTGTTATGTTGTTATCTGAGTTAAGTTTCTACATTAAATCCTTCACTTTGCAGGTAGTCTATAACCTCAGTTTCTATTTCTTTAACTTCTCAATTACTAATCCTCTTTTCTACTTTTTCTTTTTGTTTTCTAGTTTTTATATTATGAAATCTTCCATATCCAGATGTCTTTGCCAGTATTTCTCTTCTGATATATTTGGTGCTGCTCTTTTTGCATTGATAAGTTTTGCTTTCACTTTTGCATAAATATTGCATCATATTAAATCTGTTTCTCTTTCCCATGTCCATATTTCTTCTTCAGATGTCTCCTGCTCCTCTTGTTTCTCCTTAATTTGGGGACTAGTTACTCCATCATGCTGTGATATGGCTTGCATTAGACTTTCTACACTGAATCCTTCACTTTGTAAATATTCCATAACTTCATCTTCTATTTTTTAACTTCTACTTGGCTAATGTTCTGTTCTACATTCCTTCTTTATGATTTTATTTTTTATTGTGAAATTTTCCATATCGGGGTGCTTTTGCCTATATTTCTCTTCGAATATCTTTGGGGCTGCCTTTTTTGTGTTGATTAATTTGCCTTTCTCCTTTGCATAAATAATGCACCATATAAGATCTCTCTTTCTTTCCCATGTCCATATTTCTTTTTTATGGCCTTCAAATATCTCTAAATTTTGTTCTTAAAATTTTTGCACTTCCTCATTCACCTCTTTTGAAATGGCACAAGGTTTCTTGGTCGATATAGTCTTTTTCTTGGATCTGTGGTATTAATGAACACAAATTTTTATTTGAAGATTCTGACAGTTTTTCTTGTGGAAGTATTTTTCTTTCCTCTAATTTCTCTCTTAATCTTTTTGTATATGTTTTGTCTGGAAATTCTGGGCTTTATGCATAATAGCAACAATACATAATTTCTTTCTTCTCCTCAATAGTCCAGTCTATCATCTGTATAGCTCTTTTTTGGCCTATCAGTTCTTGTGATTTTTATGGACTGCTACTTTCTTCTACAACAGGAGGTCCATCGTCCCCCTGGGCCTGGCCTAAACCCATGGTAGGAATATTTCTGTGTATTGAGGATTCAACACTGTTATCATTTCCAGTCCTGGTACCAATGCACCTATGAGTATTGGGCACTTTTTTATCCTGGGATTTGGACCCAGCTATCTTCTTTATTTTTAACCTACTTCTGTCCATGATATATGCTATATAAAATACAGTCTATATATCAGTGTCATCTTGGTGAGATTTTGTGAAAAACAGAGCCCGTCTCAAGAAGGTACTCACTAAAACTTGAGGATGAATTCAGTTTCAGCAATGCTTCTCTCCTTTTGCTGAGTTTATCATCTCTCCATTCAGACCCCTTTCCTTGTTCTTTACTTTGTAGATTTTCTGATTGTGTAACAGTCTGGACTGTTTTTGAACTAAAGCAGCTTATTATTGAAGAAGGCAAGAGACATAAGAGATTAACTAGGCACTGCTCAAAATTTTAGTTGCTACAAGATGAAAGGCAGGTGTGTAATTTACAGAACATTTACATATGAGAATTTTTTTATAGGGACTAGATAGAGTGGTGGGTTGATTACAAAAGAAAATATAAGACTGTATTTTAATGTAGAATGTTTGTGGCATAACAGTAAAAAAGAAAGTTATAAGAAAGAATGTCAGAAATTAGAGGATGTTATAGGAGGTAATAATAAGAAGACAATGGTACAGCAAAAATAATATTCATGTTGAATGAAACAAATATAAGAGATATGTTATTAAGTCAAAACCATGTTGCTAAATGTAGAAAAGAGGAAATTAATCCTTTCTAAAGTAGATAAAGTATGACGAATATTTGCTAAAGGATTGAATGAGAAAGATGTCATAGTTCATAAGTAAGAAAAATAATTAAAGCTGTGGAATGTTTTTTTGTTTTACTGAAGCTAGGTCTACACAGAAACAGATTAGGCAGGATACAGACTGGAGTTAAACACATTTCTAAAGAAAGAATGGATATATATATATATATATATATATATATATATATATATATATATATATATATATATATAAGCAGTGAAATTACAATTGAGTAAGTGCAAAAAAAAAGCATACAGAGTGAGGAAGAATTGAGTTTGTACAAGGGGTAGATGGCACTTATGGTGTATATGGGATGAAAAGATAGGATAGTATATATATATATATATATATATATATATATATATATATATATATATATATATATATATATATATGGTTATAGTTAAGGAGGTAATAGATTAAATTGCGCAAACTCAAACAGAAAGTAAATGGATTCCATGTGACATTAAAAGGCATATGATAATACATGTCATAGTCAATTATGGAATACTTTAAAACAGTATAATATTTCAGATACAGTTATTGTTTTTGAAAGTTATTTATGAAAATGCAACTACACAGATATTAGCAAATGGTTGGCTAAGCAGAGTGATTGAAGTTAAATTTGTCAGTGATGTTCAATAAGGATGACACTTTTCTGTTTTGTAATAAATACTGTTAAAGAAAAAATACAAAGAATAGGTGTGAGGCAAATTTAATTTACAGGGAGTTAGTGAATTACCTACAATGACGTGTTATGCCAATGATATTGCTATAATAGCTAAAAACAAGATATAGTTAAATGTTATGAAGAATTTGTGTTTTCTTCTGAGGATGGCTGGATTACATTTGAGGAGAAAAAATTAAAGGGTTTGGAGAAATGAATAAAATAGCTGGCATATATTTTACTAGGCATGATACTGATATGTAGATTATACCAAAGCAATGGGACGACTTAATACAAGAAATAAAGGAATTCATTTTTTAATGACATCATCTGACTTATGTTTCCAGAAAAAAAGTGTTTACTTAATACATTCAGTAATATTAGGAAAGCTAAGCTACCCAGATAATGTATTGATGTTTCTAAGAGGACTTGAAAAGGATCCATTAGACATTGGGCCAGATGCCAAAAGGGGGTTGCAGAGAGCACAGCATGCCAAACTAAGATGTCAGCACACCAGCTGCAGACATAATTTCAGAAGATGGGCTGCAAACAGTCTGATTACTTAACTATTCAGTGTAGGTTAATTAAGAATGCCACACAAGCCCATCAGATTCCAAAAGATATTGTGTGCACTCAAAGCAGCTTAAATGTGACAAACTGCAATGCCAACTCTATTAATGAAATCCGTAGTGAACACTATACTATAATGCAAGGAATGGAAGCTATTCCCATGGAATCCCAAAGAATTTGTAACAATAATGAAAAACAATGTTACCTGCTGTGAATGAATTGTACCAGGCTGTGGTACTGCAAGCTTTGGAGGAGGATATGGCTATGAGTCCTACAAGGCAGCTAGTTAGACAGAGATAAGGTTGCAACTAAGCCAAATGTCATATCTAGAAATCATTGACAGGTACTGCCTAGACAGACAGCTGGTACAAGCTGTGTGCAACATGTGTGCCCCACACATGTCTGTGTGGACATTGTGAGGCAACCTCATCACTCATGAAACAAAAGTGTGTCTGAGCCTAGGTGTACTGGCATCTGGAACATACGAATACACATCAGGATGCTGTAGGAGTGTCACAGAGGGGCCAGTCATATCCTGTCAAAATTCCTGACAGCAATGTGCAACAAGATAGATGAATATATACACATTCCATCCACCCCAATGTAGCAGATAACTGTTATGCACCAGTTCTATAACCTTGTAAACTTCCCACAAGTCCTTAGTGCAATAGACTGCACCCACCACCCTATTAAGACCCCCAATGCACCCAGAAGCAAATAGATACATCAACAGAAAGGAGTGGCCATCCCTGAACTGCCAGGTTATGTGTGCAGCAGATGGCAGCATAACAAACATAATGGCAACATACCCTGGAAGAGTCCAGGATGCTGTTATATAGAGGGAAAGTGGCCTGAGAGCTGCATTTCACAAGGTGAAATACCTGACAAAATACTACTGGGTAAGTACAGAAAGACAGTTAGGATGCAAGCTAAGGACATCCCTGTCAACATTATCCATGATGACAACATATATCTTCACTCCCCACAACAGGTGATTGTAGTTATGCATGCAAGCCATGGCTAATGACCCCATACAGAGAACCATCAACCCTGCAGATGAGGCCTACAATAGAGCTCATGAAACAACAAGAAATACCACTGAGCTAAATTCAGATGCCCAAACACATCTGGGGTTGGACTGCAATACACACCTGAAAAGGCAGCACAGATAATAACTTTGAGCACTACCTGTACAATATGCTAGCACATAGCAGTCTTCCAGCTGCAGGTGTGGATGAACTACCCCAAGAACCCCAGATATCTGAAGATGACATCCTGCAGCTATCAGAGGAGGACCAGGACGACACATGGGGCAGAAGAAACAAGCATGGATGATGGAAGGTGCAACCATAAGTCCATGTCCAGGTAACACAGTGTCTGTCACACACCTTTGAGTCATGACAGGCCATTCGTACATGAGTACACAGAGTAAACATTGATGTTCAGGTATTGGCTTACCACAGAGGCAGAGACTGCATCTAATGGCAATTACCCAGTAGATGCACAAACTGAGCATCATGGATAATATAATTCTAACATATAGCAGTATAAACATATAGAAATCTATAACAATATGGATTATCAACTCAGGCCACAAGTGACACAGGTATGCATACAGACTCATAGTGGTGTCAGAGCTGGATCCATCACTAGGCAGTCATCTAGGGACTGCTGGCTGGGGGGTTGCCAGAAAACTTACACTTTTTCTTTAAAGATGCACTCTGCATATGCCTTTAGTAGCACCTGTGCCACTGGAGCAAGTGAACACTGAGAACAGGTGTGTGTGCTTGTGAAATGTCCTAGTTAGGAATGGCAGGTTAGTTAACTTATTCTGGTTCAAACCTTGCACCTTGAATATAGGACTCTAGAGCCTGAATCCTTTACACCAACTAACAAACTGTCATTAGCAGGTGCATTTTCAAGGACTGTTGGCTTTTGGTGCATTTTTAAAGAATGATGACTCCCAGTACATTTTCAGGGACTGTTGAGTTTCTGTGCATTTTTAAAGAATGTCGAATTTCTACATTTTCAAAGAATGTTATGTTTCTGTGCATTTTCAAGGGATGTTGAGTTTCAAGGGAAGAAAAGTTTACTGTTTCTCATACTAAGTCAATCAAGTTTTCAATATATAACTGTTTTGTTTAGTAAATGGCCATCATCAGTGTTTGTGCTATAAATTTTGAAAGTAGTGTTAGTAGCACAGCATGTAGCAAATGTACCTTTCATGCGGAAGACTGTGGGTACTACTCCTACACCATGGAGGTGGAGTGTTGATATTGTAGCCCCCTTTAAGGGGGATGGAGGGTACTAGACACCTCAGTGTGTCTTCCTTTGAGTAAGACACCTAGTAACTATAAACCTGTTGATGGTTTGATAGGCATGCAATATTACCAGTTTACCATTTTTTTTAATGTAACATGAGCAATTTATTCTTCAATGGCAGCAGCACTTAATTTGTATACAAAAGTCATTTGCTAGAAGCAACCTTTTCATTAGTTATACATTGCTTTAATGTGGGATTATTCAGATGACTTTTACTTCTGCAGAGATTGTGTATATTGACTGATAGTGGATTGTAATGACAGAAGTTTGACTGGCCTTTTGTGGTTGAAATGTTTTGTAATGGGTAGTTTTGCCATTATTGGTTCATACATTTTGTTTCATTACTTACTGGAAAAAATGTTCAAAACCTACAAATTTAAAACAAACTGTAACAAATGGTGCTGTATTATACAAGGAATATAATTTAATACAATCAGGATGGTGCATCAAAGAACACATGCATGTATGCATGGTCCTAAAAATGTGTACAAGGGTCCTGTGGTTAGAAAGCCCAAAGGTAAACTTAATCCACCACTGGCCAGATGCATTTAACTTGAATGTGAGTTTCAATGCCATTTAAATAAATGTGAGTTTCAAGGGCAGAGAAGCTTACTGTACATCCTAAGTCTGTTTTCATTCTGACACTGCATTGTTTTGTTGAGCAAATGGCTATCAGTGTTTCTGCTATAAGATTTTAAATAAAAGTTTTAAATATCTCTAATCATTGTAGAAGTAAAAAAGAAAATAGTATGTACACTGACCAGTTTGAACAATGTTTATGGTAAATGGGGAGAAATAGCCAAGTAAACGAAAAATAAGCACCAGAGGTCCAACCAGTTCCAACAAAACTCTCTTTTATTAATGAAATCCATAAAGGCACATTAACAATTCATTAGGATAGCCCCTAGCCTAAAATAATTTTATTAGAAATTCACACTCAGTTTCAAAATCACTATCATCTGAAGTCATTCTACTTGCATGAACCAGTTGCCCTTTCACTACCCCTCTTTTCCGAAATGGGGAGGTGGGCACTGGTATAGTGCAAATGTGAATTTGAAAAGGTCATTTTCCTATATATTTTGGATCTAAAAGTATTGTTAACCTTTTGTATGTTCACGTGTAAATAATTGAATTCTGTAATGTTGAATTCATAAGTGAATTTAAAAAAAATGGTGGTACTCAATAAATAATCTAAAAATTCTCTAAATGTATTCTCTGTACTAACCCATAACAAACATATGCCATCTAAAAAATGCCCATTAAAAACTGCAATATTGCCTGTAATCTGAGTTAAAAACATATTTGCCTTCCCAGTATGAAAGAATAAGTAACAGACCCTTCAGCTGGAACAATAGGTCTCAACGAGGGGTTGATTATATCTTTGTGGAGCTTCGGAATACTGAAAATGGAGGGAACTCTTGGCTTGTCTACATATAAAAAAAATTGTATGTCTGCCTGTCAATGAGTCCGTCCAGTAATAAATCATTTAAGCACACAGAAATCTTTTTATAGGCGATATTGGCTTCATTTAGTGAAACTCTAGTGTACTTACTATCATCACTGAGTATGTCCAGCATTTTGCCTTCATAGGTAGTGTGGTCCATCAATACAACCCCCCCACCCTTGTCAGGCTTCATAATCCTTAAGTTTTTGTTATGCTTGCATTCTTGTAAAATATCTCTTTCTTCCTTAGTCATGTTAGGAATAACCTTATTGTTCTTAAGAACTTCTCTCAACTCATTTTCTACCATAACCTCAAAATCTTTGAGTTGAGGGTGCAAAGGTGGCTTTAAAATACTTTTCTTGACTAATTCATTATTAGTGTATCTTTTTTCTTTCACACAAAAAAAATTCTAGATTCTTCTTTGTGATAAAAAGTTTAAAATAGTAAGTACACTAGAGTTTCACTAAATTAAATCAATATTGCCAATAAAAAGATTTCTGTGTGCTTAAATGATTTATTACTGGAGGGACTCATTGAGGGGGAGAGATATAATTTTTTATATGTAGACAAGCCAAGAGTTTCTTCCATTTTTGGTATTCCGAAGGTCCACAAAGATATAATCAACCCCCCGTTGAGACTCTTTGTCTCAGCTGAAGGGTCTGTTACAGCACCTTTAGCCAAATATATAGACCACAAACTAAAAAAATCTAGTTTTAAAAAGTACAAATATATTAAAGGACTCATGGGATTTTCTAAGACAACTCAGTAACACACTGTATTCTGAAGAATTAAATTTTATTACGTTGGATGTGGTAGATTTAATTATATGTATACCACACAATGTTGGTTTAACATGGTTTGAAGAATCTTTAGTAGGTTCTAAGGACATTGCTTATAATGAATTTCACACATGTTTAATTTTAATGGACCTAGTATTAAAGAACAATTTTATCTTTTTTGAAGGAGCGTACTACAGACAACTCTGAGGAGTAGCAATGAGTGCACATTGTGCCCCCACTTATGCCAATATTATTATTTCATACTGGGAAGGCAAATATGTTTTTAACTCACATTACAAGCAATATTGGAGTTTTTATGGGTGTTTTTTAGATGACATGGGTTAGTACAGAGAATAAATTTAGAGAATTTTTAGATTTATTGAGTATCACCCATTTTTTTTTTAAATTCACTTATGAGTTCAACATTACAGAATTAAATTATTTAGACATCAACATACAAAAGGTTAACAATAGTTTCAGATCCAAAATATATAGGAAAAAGACCTTTTAAAATTCATATTTACAAAATGCCAGCGCCCACCCCCATTTCAGAAAAGAGGGGTAGTGAAGGGGCAACTAGTTAGTGCAAGTACAATGACTTTGGATGATAGTGATTTTGAAATTGAGTGTGAATTTCTAATGAAATTATTTAAGCTAGGGACTATCCTAGTGAATTGTTAATGTGTCTTTATAGATTTCATTAATAAAAGAGAGTGTTGTTGGAACTGGTTGGACCTCTGGTGCCTATTTTTCATTTATTTGTCTACTTTGGGGCACTTTTACCACTTTCTGGCTTATTAGAAATAGCCAAGTAATTGGACACTGGAATGGCTGTGGGGTGGAATACTGCAGGCATACCTCTCAATCGTACTGAACTCCTTGGTAAATACCAGTTTTGAGGGCAAAATTTTGGGATGCAAAGAATTCCCTAGTCGCCACTTTAATTTCTGAATTTCCCAGGTTTTGTTTTTTTGAATGCCATCACATGCAGGGCGTGCGGGATGACGTGCAGACAGACAGCCTGTCAGAATGCCCGAGCCATTACTTAATTTAATTTAACTTTGTCCACGTGTTATACAGTGCTTCATCTTCTCTGGTTCCTCCAGTTAAGGGCTTAAAATTCTGTTTACCTGGTCTTTTTGCTACTTATTGTAGTACTTCAAAGAAACAGCAGTCTGCTGGCAGCACTGTTTACTCACTATATTTGAAGGGAGAAATCTATTAAGTGCGTACCTTTCCAAAGGCAGTGCTCAAACGGCAGTTTTACATTCTGCATTCTAGTCTCTGTTAAGCTGTTTTGCTGTGAGAAGAAATCTGTGAACCGGTAACTGTTCATGTGCATTTCCAAAGGCAGTGCTGTACACTTATATTCTGCATGGGCTCTACTGTAAGTACTCAAATGGCAGTTTTATATTCTGGTCTCTGTTAAGCTATTTTTTGCTGCAAGATGTAAAGCAGTGCTCTACCTTTGTTTACATTACATTCTGGTCTACGTTGTTGCTTATTTCGCCACATTTGAAAGAAGAGATCTGTAAGGCAGGTTTACATAGATTTGTTTTATGCTTACAGTTTAAGTGTGTGTGTGTGTGTGTGTGTGTGTGTGTGTGTGTGTGTGTGTGTGTGTGTGTATAAAATGCCCCACTTAGGTATAACTGGTGATTACGAGAGTTACTCAGCCTCAAACCCTGTACCTAAGGTACATGGTGCAAGAGCCTAAATTCTCTACCCAAACCACCACCACTTGCAATTCAAGGAAGTCCATATGTTTGGCTCATACTTTGGTCTAGTCCTCTAAAATATGTGGTTTCCTGGCAAATCAGTGAGAACTGAATTCACTAAATAGTGATAGAACTTTAAGCTTCAGTCTATCTTTCAAGAAACATATTGTAACACAAAACATTTTATTCGAGCAACTTTTCTAAGATTATACAAGCAATTTTTAAAATGTGTCCCTGGTTTTGGGCCCCCAATACATTTTGGCTTTTTTCAGATTTCTTGTGCTACATAATTCTTCAGGGGAAGAGAAGTTTAGTGCTGCTTCTACTAAGTCTGCTCATGTTGTTGTTAGCACAACACGTAGAATACTTGCTTTTGATGCAGAAGGCTGTGGGTTCTACTCCCACAGTATGTAGATGGATTGCTGATACTGTACTGTGTTGTATTTTTAAAGGGGGTGGATGCTGCAGTCCTTAGAATGTCCTCTTTGGTGGAGATTCCTAGCAATTATGAACCTGTCTTCAGTTTGCCATCCATTCCCTAATGCAATATTACTAGCTTATCTTTTTATGTAACATAGGCAAATTATTCCTCAAGGGCAACAGGTACTTTATTTGTAGATGAAACAATGGAATATAAAGTCTTTATTAGTTACAGATCTCTTTAGTGTGGAATTATTTAGATGACTTTACTTCTGCAGCGATTGTACATATTTACTAATACTGGTGGATTATAGAAGATAGAGTAGACTTTTTTGATTGAAATGTTCTGAATTGGGCTGTTTTGTCATTATTGGTTCATGCATTTTGTTTCATTGCTTACTGGAAATATGTTCAAAACAATAAACTTAAAATATGCTCTAAGTGTGCTGTATTATACAAGGAATATAATTTAATACAATCAGGAAGGTGTTATCAAAGAACACATGTATGTTTCATGTGCAAGCGGCCTATGATTTGAAAACAGCCCAAAGGTAATCTTTAACCACCACTGGCCAGATGCATTTTCTATGAATGTGGGTTTCAATCCTGTTTCAATTAATGTGAGTTTCAAGGGTAGTGAAGTTTTAATACTAAGTCTATTTTCATTGTGAGACTGTATTGCTTTGTTTAGCAGATGTCTATTACTGTTTGTGTTATAAAACGTAAAATAAAATTTTTAAATGAAATCCAGATATTGTAGAAGTAAAGCAGTAAGTACATTACAGTGTTTATGGTAAATGGGGTGAAATAGCCAAGTAATGGGACATTGGACTGGCTGCAGGAGGGCCCATTTGACCATGATTTTGTGAGGGTGGAAGAGTGGCAAACTCAGAAAGCCCCAGGCAGAACAAACTCTAGCTACGCCACTGATCAGTAGGTCATGGAGAATGATTTTTCTAGGAAACTATAACATTCTTTTGCTAAGATTAGAACATTGCCTACCATTAAACGCCCTACTTTTACTACAAGACCCACATACTGCAAGTCACCAAAAACAAAATCCTAAGGTTACTCATCTTCTCCCTTCCCAGTGAACATCATTGCTACACATTAAAGAAATGGTTACCATTTACTATAGGGTCTGGGCCCTGAGCCATATTTTTGTTGTCTGTTCTTCAGTCTGCATTTGAAAGCTGGTATCCCACAATTCCACTGGAGTGGGTGGGGTTACATAATGATGTATGCACATTTTATGTTAATCAGTGTACAGATTTGTACCAATTTTTCATGAGCATTTATCCAGATTTTTGCTGGGGGGCCGGATATATTACCCTGCCTAGGGCCCCATTTGACCATGATCCAGCTGTAAGTAGTATATGTGTGCATGGCAGACAGCAAGGGGCATACCTGTGTGAAACACATTCCTATCGGTCTACTATCAAAACACGAAAACAACTCATGACATAATGTAGAAATATTATCAATTTCACAAGCAACATATATCAATGTAATGTATGGATAAAGTGTAATGTACTAAATGGAGTCACCTATGGTTAGTAAAAATATTATACTCCTGTGGCATTAGACTTCACAACAACTACAGACAGATGACATTGTCAGTGGTCTGCAAAGCAATCATCGCCTCAAGGTAAGACTGGCACTATAGGTCATAGTGAGTAAACTGTCACTGTTACTCTAATGCAGTCTAGAGTGTCCATGCTGACAGCTCACATGGCGAACAAGTCTGTCCCTACTATGTATGGAAACACTTGACCCAAGTTGCTCCACAGATTAGTATAATGAGGTGATGCCAGCATGTGGAGACACTGTGGGAATGAGCATGAGTGCGAACTGACTGGTTGAGACTGCCATACGCACATTAGATGAACCAGCAGTAGAAGTGCTTGCATGTTTTTCTGTGAGGAGAAATTGTTGCCTCAAGGCCTGTTTGCCATCTTTAAGACAGTTATATGCACATGGTTAGATTAGTGTGGAGGCCCACATATGGAGATGATTATGTGGATAGCTTATGCCGATTTAACCCCTCTGCACACCTGTGCAATACCAAAATCTAGGAAATAGTCCCTGTGCCTTATAATATTGTAACACACACAAGTCACACAATCTCCATGCATTTCAATTTAATATACTACAGATAACATATGTGTAAAACAGAAATGTGTGATGGCTATAACTGTAATGCAGTTTGAGCTTAAATAAATGACCTGTGTGAAAAAAAGCAGTCATATTAACATGTAATATTATACATGATGAGCTTATATCAACACAATAAGTACTGAGCAATGAATGTGATCCACATTAGCAGAGAGTATGTGAAAATTATCAATTGAGCAACTTATGGAAAGCATCAGAAAACTTCTGCATCCCTAAGCAGGCCACATACAGTACATGGTAAGCAGACATAAACATGGCTCTTTTTGTATTGAGTCAGTACTTCTAGTATTTGTTGAAATTAAACTTCTTATGGGATAGTGTGAGAGCTTGGATTGTAACAGAAAAGAGAAACTGAAGTACGTAAGGGCACAGTTTGACTTCCGCACTTCTACTTTGGCTTTTCAAACACAGACACATGCACATACAGACACATGCGCACACACACACACACACACACACACACACACACACACACACACACACACACACACACACACACACACACACACAGTGAGAGTGAAGAGTGTGAGTAGAAGAGTGAGAGCGAGCGATACCTGGCAGTTACACACACACACACACACACACACACACACACACACACACACACACACACACACACACACACACACACACACACACACACATTCAAACATGGGAATAAATGCAGCCTGCTGTGCTGTCACTTTCAGTTCTTCTTTCCATCTCCCTAAATGACAAACACACACACACACACACACACACACACACACACACACACACACACACACACACACACACACACACACACACACAGTCCATACCTCTCAATATCTTAGCTCAAGAATTTTTTTTTGGCTTTGTCCCTGAGATCTATAACTACTGTACTGATACCAATCCCACTGGACTACATCTGTCAGAGAACATTGTAAACTGGTTACCTTTATTGTCTTTGTATAACCCACTGTATCCTCCTATCTCAGTATTAGCTCTAGATTGACTGACCACAAGTGATAGCAGAATCAGTGTGAACTAAAACAGTTTACTGTAATTTATTTGGTTATTTGTTTATGTAACGGAGTAGTGAATTGGTCCATATGCATACACTTCTTTTCAATTGCAGTCTGGGAACAAAACAATATGGAGTATCATAATAGGCACCAATAACAGAAACGGACAAATTATAATGATAATTTAGTGTATGAAAAATGAATGTCATTATTTTAGTCTGCATATATTTGTCTGCTGTACCCCAAGGAAGAATTTGGGAACAAGGCTTGTCCCTTCTGCTGTATATTCACAAGACATTTAGCAGGTGCACTCATGTCATTACATTTTAGCACTTCTGCACTCTGCAATCCATCTAGGCCATAGACCATTTCTGTTTAGGCTGGTTTCAAAACCATTTAGAGACATCCTCAAACAGAAATCCCTTCTCATTCTATCAGTTTTGAGAACAGCAAAAGGTTCTGGTCTTTTTGTTTCTGAGATTATGTTATGTTATATGTTATGTTATGTTTGGGCTTCTCCATGTTTGGGCTTTTCCATGAATGGATTTTTAACTGATAGAGGTGGAGACTTATAACTAACATTAAAATATCATCCTCGCCCCCAAGTTGTCCTCCTAGACAACGGCCTTCTTCTGGACCCTTGGAATGGCATCATCTCAAGGCCAATATCACTGTACATTAACGTGCAAGAAACCAGTTGAGAGCACAATAGTCACTTGTGGAAATCTTTGCAAGATTAAAAAAGTCTAGCATTCAGATATTACCACCTTCAAAATGTTCCAATATCTCATAAACATCCATTTCTTTATATAGATCTGTGCCATACCTCTCACTCTGGACACCTAAAATAATGGGGGGGTGAGCAAAGCCCTCCAAATAAGGAACGATCTTAAATGTTTCTCTTAAAATTAGGAAGATCCTAGAGTAACACATTTAGCAATAATATGCATTTTCTGAAGGATATGAAGTCTGAAACTCAAATGTGTCATTATTTACTGAAGCAAAAGTCTAGACAACTGAGAACACACACGCACACACACACACACACACACACACACACACACACACACACACACACACACACACACACACACACACACACACACACTTTTCCAAATAAGTACATTATTGCACTTCATTTCATGGTGGCTGTAGCTCAGAGTGTATGATATACCTTTAAGAAGCATTCCAGTTAGTGGGCACGTGCATATAAGTACTGAGCACATGCAAGCAAGAGTGCCATTTTGAGTGAGCAGCCAGAGTAATAGCATGCAAGTATGTAGTCAGTCAGTTAATTCTTTTAAGTTTAATGTTCCTGCCATTCATCCTGATGTGTTTGTATGTACTAAACTACTTAAACGAACACCCAAGCCTCATTGTCTTATTCTGATGTACAAGACGAGTGACAGCGGCCATGCATATATATATATATATATATTTTTTTTTTTTTAAGAAGTATCAATGAATTCCATAGCAGCAATATGAATGCATACTACATAGCAACCTATGGATATTGTCAGAATCTGTAGTTTTCTGTACATATACCACAGAGTGTATCAAGTCACCAGCAATATATATCTAGAAAATCTGTGAATATATCTTTATGTACCATTCACTTGTGCTGTTAAAATGTGTCTGTACAACTGCATATGGGAAAGTATTACTTGTTAGTGATGCAGGTGTACCCACCTGTATGCATACAGGTCAATCCCACATCCATCCAGTAAGTCACAAACATTTTTCATAAGGCACAAAGTTTTTGATAAATGCATTAGTCTAACCATCTACACATACTTTTTTAAGAAGAAGTGATAACATATGTCTATAAGGAAGGAAGCATTTCCCAATACAGCAATGATAGCAAGTGCAAAAATTACCTTTGCAGCTACCTGTGTCAGGTATAACTGAAAGTAAGGCCAGCTATGTGCATACATCTTTTAAGTCCCATTTTCCCCATGCATAATTAATGAGGATCATTAAATTTCAAGGTTTTGGAATTCCATTAGCACATGTCCATGTATGTTCTCAAAATAAGACACATTAAACCAATAGTGCAGTGTAATGGGAAGATTCTCCTCACAGCTACCCAATAGGTATCTTTAAATCTTCCAATGATCTGATAACATGCCATAAGAGCCACTTTTAAATAGTGATTTTAATACTTTGAAAAGATCAGATCATTGCTGCCTGCTGAGTGGGACCTCAGTAAGCAGTTTATTAAACTGTAACTTATTCAACTTATCTACATTATCATCAAGATGGCTACTTCCAGGAGGCTTCAATGTGTCTGGGCACTGACTTGGATCAAGGAGGAGACCACCCAGATGTTGCTAACTATGTTGGAGTGGAGCATCACATGACAACCAGACCAAGGAACTATGCACTGATCGATATATAGAACCAGACTGTGAAGGGGGCATCAATAACAAACAGAAATATACCAGACTGGAGTGCAAGTTTGTCACAATGACCTGCACTGGAGGGATGCTTCACTGGAAGGTCACGGAGGTGCAGAGGCAGCCAGTGGATGCCTACAGCAAGTGTCACAATCCTACGTATACCTGAACGTTCTAAGGAATTCAAAGATATAGCTGTGTCCCACATATCAGATATACACCTTTTAAAACCATTATGTACTTGTTTAGACAATTAGCTCATCTGGATAATTAACAAGGCAAGGTGACTGTTCTCCCTTAATTATGGGTTTGATTCCCACAGAGTTTATTTATTCAGTAATGTTTTTCACGTACATAATAATGAACATTTTAGATGTTTCTGTTTTCCAAAATATAAGGACATCATTTCACACGTTCAGTATGATCAAGTATCACTGACGCCTATAGCACCTCTAGGCTGCTGCTAACTACAAATTTCTCCATTACTGGTAATACTTCAAAAGTATCGCCCAGTCAACCTGTCCATGTGTGAGCACTAACTCATAAATAACTTCATTAGTCTGTTCTGCTTTACAAAGTGAACAGAAGTATTAGTCCCTTTTGTTTAACACAAGAGCACTGCATGTCCAACTGTCTAAACATATCTTCTGCATTGTAAGACTTGATATCTGGCCATTTTGTGCAGCATAAGGGCATTTAGTGTTTATGGGTTGGTTGTTTTTGTATTCATTCATTATCTGCAGGCATACAGATACACACACGCAATAGTAGTTTGTTCTGAAGAAAAGTCTGATGTTAGTGCAGCCTGTAAAGCAACAGGCCAGCATGTACATATCTTGCCCTAAGTATGGTTTCAAATTCATGTAGGGGAGAGCTCTTATATTGTGACCATTGCGGCTGTCTAAAGGTTTTCAAAATGCTGCTATACATACTACTTATTGCTATACTTACGACTACCTCATTTATTCATTGAATTTCTACAAATATCTCCATAATCCATAATGGTCCACCAAAAGCACTTATTTTACTACATTTTTATATGTAAAGCTTTGAACATACTTGTATAGTTATGCAAAAAGAATGTGGAATATGCTAACATTTGCAAATTGAATTTCATATATAACTGACTCGTTTATTAATTTGACTTCAATACCTTTCTCATACTTATATTTGGAGGGAATGAGATGGTCAGATGTATATTTGTATGGAAAAAAAGAGATCTCCTGATATCAGGGGATAATATGTACGTTGATAATAAATATCTGTACATATGTTATGTCCTCCCACATGGAATACATTACTGTGCATATGATGTACCACAATTTGTAGATGTCAGTTAACAGCAGCTATGTGTTACATGACTGTTCCACTGTCTGAGGAGGTATGAAAAGTTTATAGCTGTGTTTTTGTGTTGTGACCACTATGCTGACATGCATACATGCTTGCAAATTTATTGTAAAGCATAAGCCATAATCCCTATTAGTACACTATCCTTACAAATTCATATCTCCAATTCTTTTAACTGCATTTCCACCATACAAACTCAGGCAAGATGGATTAGCTAGGCAGGTAGGTTTCAGGATTAGAGTGTGGATATAGCTTAGAGTTGCAGGCTTGAAACTCAAGTTCCCCCAAACCGTGTTCAATTATGTTCCAATATGTAAAGGACTGTGTCTGAAACATCACAAAGTGTGTATGGAGATTCTGTAATGTTCTTCAATTTAAAATGTAGACAACCCAAGCTGAGCAATATATATCAATGTTATTACCAATATCATTCATATTTATATTTTTTACTTTTTGAATGTGATGAGTGGACTCAAATTCATGCCCTGGGTGTCAAGCAGATGCACATGCTGGTGGAACAGTGCAGGGAGAAAGGCATGTTGATTACTTTATCTGATGGTATAAATAAAAGAGGGACTCAGGCACCTAGGCAGCAAAACCTTTCTCTGTGGGACATTTGGTTGGGGACACATGGCTAAAGTGACAGCTGCAGAGAAATATGGCTGTTTGCAAATTTCCTGTGGGCAAAGAGAAGAATGTGGTGCCATGCCCACAACTTCAATAACCAAAGGCACAGGGGAGAAAATAATGTCCATAGCCCCAAGGCAACATGAGACAGCAGGCAGTACTGCAGGCATCAGCAACAGGCTGGCCAGTGGGCATGTCAGTTGCAGTAAGAATGCAGGGTACAATGGGCAGTCCCTTTATAATTGGTGTGTGTGGACCACTATCCCCTTCACAGTGTCTAGAGAACATTACCTAAAATGCATACTGGAACATAAATGTGACTACAGTAGCATGGAGGATTTTATCCATGCTGTAGCACACTTTTATATGTTTCAGTAACATAAGCATGTACTGTACAGTGAGCGCAAGACTTGTTACTTCTTCTGCCCCAATGCACTTGGTTACTAAAGCTGTGGGTATGGTAGTATGTGCTTCTCTTTGCCCACAGGGAGCTTGCAAACAGCCATACTTCTCTGCAGCTGAATGTCACTTCAGCCACGTCCCCAGCTAAATGTACCACAGGGAAATGTCTCACTGCCTAGGTGCCTGTACCCATAAAAGAGATGTGATCATTGTTATAGGCTGATATTTTTGCCCTTACCATGTATACTGCTCATAATGCAGGAATACCAATCATGCATCCTTAATGTAAGTGCAATAGTCAGACAATACTTGTGATTACAAGTATGAATTATCTAAAACTATGTTTGCATATCATTTAACAGCAATCCATGCTTGCTGAAGATAATGTTGATGTGTAGGCCACAACCTAGATGATAGTCATTTATTTGTAAAGGATACAGTGCTTGTCACTGTGATGTTTCTCATACAAGCTAATGGTGCTTTGCTTGCTGTTTGTAATGCATGTGCTGGCACACTTATATGTGTGGGTATGATTGTCAGTGATCCACCAGTTGTGAATAGTCTGCCTATTCACATAGTGAATGGGTGTCTGCTGGTCAATGTAAACACTGTTGTTGGTGGACTGTCTGACATGCACTTCAGTTCAACATGGGTATTGCATCTCCCTCCAAAACCTTTGCGGGTTTGGGTAAAATGTACTTTTTTTCCTCTGTTTACAGATACTTGTGCACATAGGCATTCCTGTTCAACATTTTGAACTCTCTGTTACATAATCCGCAAGCAGCATCATGCTGTTTGTGTTTTTCAGGATAGTGATTGCTAGAAATGTATGTAGGGCACTGATACATTTGTAGACAGACAAAACTGTTTGTACAACACATACGATATTTTATGTGTCACAGGCTATCACTGTGTTTACAATTGAGAATTTCTAGTGTGTTGTGTTGCATTCCAAAGACTAATGTTGGGTCAGGTAATAATCATGTTGTCTTGCTCGTTTCTTTTACATATGGCTTTTATACTTCCCACTGGATTGTAATCTCACTATATCTTCATTATTTCAATATGTTCATTGGTGGCTGGCCATATGACTCATTATAAGCACAGACACCTGGAATACAGTTGAGATTCAAACAGCAACACAAATGTGCCGGGCACTGGGCACACATAACAGGACAGGAAACATAGAAGTAGTGATATTCTCTCAGTCAGCTGGCCAATTTACTGAGGCATACATCCCAAGTACTAAATAGTGCAGGTTATGCTATTGGTGTTATGTTGTATCTTCCCAGTGTTGCTTTGTAAGGTAGACTCGTGAGTGTTGCATAACACAGTATTCTGACTCGTGAGTGTTGCATAACACAGTATTCTGACTCGTGAGTGTTGCATAACACAGTATTCTGACTCGTGAGTGTTGCATAACACAGTATTCTGACTCGTGAGTGTTGCATAACACAGTATTCTTGCGTGCTTCTCTTCATATTTCAGATGTAAATGTGACGACTTTGCATATGCTTGTCATGCATAATGATGGCTGATAAACAAGTGTTCAGGTAATGTCAGGATTTCCACTGGTAAGCTGTGTTATGCATGCCATGGCATGGCCTGGAGTAAGCTGCTCATTTTGTGTGATGGATACAGTGGCCCTGACATGGTCCGTATTGAGATCATCCATAAGTATAGATAATAGGACACAAGAAATGTGTTGTGTGCATGAAGAGCCATCCACTAGCAGCAAATCTGTTTAGTACACTTATCCTATATAATAATTTCAGGCCATTTCAGCTGAGAATGTATTTTTAATGATTCCTGTAATGTATGCTGATACACCTTTATACTCATATGCAGATGTTGTGTGATATTTAGTATTATGTTGCAGTTGGTGCCTGACATGCATTATCACATTAGACTTGTATTCAACATTCAACTGTGCATGAGTTTTGGTAGTTAGCATGCTGCTATTGTTGCAACAATTTCAATGTATATGCATATGTGATGTGTGGTACTGACAGCAATGCACAAGCAACATGTTGCCCATATTCCACAAATACCACATTGGTATAGGTATGACTGGATTGCCATGTCATGTATATCCAGTGGAAGGACATGTCTATGCCGTGTTTGACACTTCTCATGCTGTCACATAGGCATTGTGTTTGGTGTGTGTTTGCAATACTAATGCCATATTGTGTCATATGAATGTATCTGATACATATAGACAGTCCTCCTTTTTACTGAATGCATAGACCACAAATGTAATGTTCACGTATACATTGTGGTAATGATAATTTATTCAGTAACAGTATAGCATGCCTTATTTGGCCTATGTTACATTTCCACATCAATTCTTTATTCACATAAATTCACACATTTTGGCACATGGTGTACATATGAAGTGATTTATGTATGTCTCTGAACATATTCGATCAATATAGAAAAAACACTGCAGCTCGGAAGTGTGAGCAGTCACTGACTTCATGTTAATGTGCTGTAATGTTGCTCACATGGCTGTCCTTTGCTCAGTCATAACTAGGGTCAGTGACATATAATTGCAGATATTTATACTGTTGTTTCACATGGGCATGACAGAATATATGCATATGCCTGTTGTTGTGATATGATTACACAACACTATGTGTGATTTATACATGCCCATTTCTGGTGACTATGCAGTCTGCCCATGTGACATACATTGGTTATTTGCTTCAATGTAGTGTGGGCTGAGTTCACCACCACCCTATGTAGTGTACACATGTATTTGCAATGAGCCACCTTGCATATTGTTCTACTTTATCATTTGCCTAAGGAGCTTCGATGACATCTCTTCCTTGAGGTGGGCCCATATTGGCCATCTCCTTCCACCTTTGTAATTATGTCATATATGTTGCTGCACATATGTATGGTAAATGTTCAACTTTGCTGGAATCCTTCTCCATTTTCATGTAGTTGTTTTGTTACAAGGTCAAATCCCAACTATATAGCCATTATACAGATTCAGGACATATTCAATCAAGTTGATGGCTACTGCTTGCAATACATCCTTGTTGTTATACTTGTGTGTCATATTAATCAGTGTACATTGTTGAAAGTCGTGTACAGAACCTAATATTGCTTATATAGCATTAATCAGATTTGTGACCATACATTAGTCATTGGTGTGTGTGTGTGTGTGTGTGTGTGTGTGTGTTTTATTTGCATTGCATTCAAATAATTTTGTTAGGCCAATGAAGGTTATATATATATACACCTACACCTGTGGGTTGTCTTTGACATGGCATACATGTAACAAATGCATTCCATTACACGCCTGGGTTGTGTACATACTTGCATAGGTAGCAGTCAGTTTGCTTCTTACAGTGTTGCTGTTTGGCACTGTGCTTGGTTGTTTCCACATGCATGGTCAGAGGTTCTGTTCTATCCTCTGCTGGTATTCTCTACCATTCCAGGGGCTGCCTTTGCTTATCTGTGATGTTGCTTGGCTTACACTTGCATAGCTGACAGACTAGTTGGATATTAGATTATTTATCCAATGCTTACTGTGATCCCTATTCACATAGTGAATGGGTGTCTGCTGGTCAATGTAAACACTGTTGTTGGTGGACTGTCTGACATGCACTTCAGTTCAACATGGGTATTGCATCTCCTCCAAAACCTTTTGCGGTTTGGGTAAAATGTACTTTTTCCTCTGTTTACAGATACTTGTGCACATAGGCATTCCTGTTCAACATTTTGAACTCTCTGTTACATAATCCCAAGCAGCATCATGCTGTTTGTGTTTTTCAGGATAGTGATTGCTAGAAATGTATGTAGGGCACTGATACATTTGTAGACAGACAAAACTGTTTGTACAACACATACGATATTTTATGTGTCACAGGCTATCACTGTGTTTACAATTGAGAATTTCTAGTGTGTTGTGTTGCATTCCAAAGACTAATGTTGGGTCAGGTAATAATCATGTTGTCTTGCTCGTTTCTTTTACATATGGCTTTTATACTTCCCACTGGATTGTAATCTCACTATATCTTCATTATTTCAATATGTTCATTGGTGGCTGGCCATATGACTCATTATAAGCACAGACACCTGGAATACAGTTGAGATTCAAACAGCAACACAAATGTGCCGGGCACTGGGCACACATAACAGGACAGGAAACATAGAAGTAGTGATATTCTCTCAGTCAGCTGGCCAATTTACTGAGGCATACATCCCAAGTACTAAATAGTGCAGGTTATGCTATTGGTGTTATGTTGTATCTTCCCAGTGTTGCTTTGTAAGGTAGACTCGTGAGTGTTGCATAACACAGTATTCTGACTCGTGAGTGTTGCATAACACAGTATTCTGACTCGTGAGTGTTGCATAACACAGTATTCTGACTCGTGAGTGTTGCATAACACAGTATTCTGACTCGTGAGTGTTGCATAACACAGTATTCTTGCGTGCTTCTCTTCATATTTCAGATGTAAATGTGACGACTTTGCATATGCTTGTCATGCATAATGATGGCTGATAAACAAGTGTTCAGGTAATGTCAGGATTTCCACTGGTAAGCTGTGTTATGCATGCCATGGCATGGCCTGGAGTAAGCTGCTCATTTTGTGTGATGGATACAGTGGCCCTGACATGGTCCGGTATTGAGATCATCCATAAGTATAGATAATAGGACACAAGAAATGTGTTGTGTGCATGAAGAGCCATCCACTAGCAGCAAATCTGTTTAGTACACTTATCCTATATAATAATTTCAGGCCATTTCAGCTGAGAATGTATTTTTAATGATTCCTGTAATGTATGCTGATACACCTTTATAGTCATATGCAGACATCATGTCAACGGGATGTTGCTTAATGTCTGTTAGATTGCAAATATACATATCAGTTTCAGTTTAATGTCAGCTATGATTTTCACAGGAATGTGCAGCCTGATAGACATTTGGTTTTCATTTTTATGGTTACTCACATGCATCACATATGGTGGTACAGTCGACTACAGCTATAACATATTCTAAGGTTACACAATGATTGTTTTCTACCTGATCCTTATGTCACAGTGAGTATGTTATGTAGTCATGTAGTAGCAGGCATGCATATGTACTTTCTGTCTTGTGTTGTGATTCACCTTGACAGAGCACGAGACTTGTGGATACTCACCCATCAGACTTCAGAGACAAGCACATGCCAGACCTTTGCCAGAGTGCTTAGAAGATGATGATGATGAGGATGATGATGAGGAAGTTGGACCTGCATGTGCCATCTTTCCTGATGCACCCCAGAGGAGATGAAGCTAGGCACCCCAACAAGATGATTATTGGTAGTAGATCCAGGAAGTGGTGACTGATGTCTTTTAGACACAGATTAGTGATATGATGGGGAATTTCTTAAGATGTGGGACTCATTCATGGGAAATAGCCTGGGGGATCCTTCATGATTTCTTCCCCATCAGGGTGGTTCCTCAACAACGTAGGTATTGTCTGTGTGATCCACTGTTGTAATGTTGCCAGTATTGTGTTTGCCACATCAGTGACTGGACTGTATATGCACATTTGTGCATGCGTAGTAGCACAGTATTTTGCTTCCATGTTTATGTGATACATGTCCAAACATACTCTGCAGATGTTGTGTGATATTTAGTATTATGTTGCAGTTGGTGCCTGACATGCATTATCACATTAGACTTGTATTCAACATTCAACTGTGCATGAGTTTTGGTAGTTAGCATGCTGCTATTGTTGCAACAATTTCAATGTATATGCATATGTGATGTGTGGTACTGACAGCAATGCACAAGCAACATGTTGCCCATATTCCACAAATACCACATTTGCTAAGGTAGCTTGGGATGACATCTCTTCCTTGAGGTGGGCCCATATTGGCCATCTCCTTCCACCTTTGTAATTATGTCATATATGTTGCTGCACATATGTATGGTAAATGTTCAACTTTGCTGGAATCCTTCTCCATTTTCATGTAGTTGTTTTGTTACAAGGTCAAATCCCAACTATATAGCCATTATACAGATTCAGGACATATTCAATCAAGTTGATGGCTACTGCTTGCAATACATCCTTGTTGTTATACTTGTGTGTCATATTAATCAGTGTACATTGTTGAAAGTGTACAGAACCTAATATTGCTTATATAGCATTAATCAGATTTGTGACCATACATTAGTCATTGGTGTGTGTGTGTGTGTGTGTGTGTGTGTGTGTTTTTTTGCATTGCATTCAAATAATTTGTTAGGCCAATGAAGGTTATATATATATACACCTACACCTGTGGGTTGTCTTTGACATGGCATACATGTAACAAATGCATTCCATTACACGCCTGGTTGTGTACATACTTGCATAGGTAGCAGTCAGTTTGCTTCTTACAGTGTTGCTGTTTGGCACTGTGCTTGGTTGTTTCCACATGCATGGTCAGAGGTTCTGTTCTATCCTCTGCTGGTATTCTCTACCATTCCAGGGGCTGCCTTTGCTTATCTGTGATGTTGCTTGGCTTACACTTGCATAGCTGACAGACTAGTTGGATATTAGATTATTTATCCAATGCTTACTGTGATCCCTATTACCCTATAACACACAACTACTATTGGTCATACACATCAGGTATGACTGCCACACAGCCTGCAACATATAACAAAATAGTGCATAGTTACATATGTATTTCTGCATTTCACCATGGCTAATATGCATCCACACCCTATTTGTCAACTTTCCATTGCCCACCTTGTCATAGCCGGTTTTAGGCACCGAACCGGGCCCTGGGCCCAACCACAGCAAGTTATCTTATCTTGATATTTTGTAACATGTCTGTCAAACCAACAAAAGCTAGTACAGCAATCTTGTATACTTAATAAAGCAGGTAAGTAATAATAACTCATATTTATCTCCTACAAAATTCAAACATCTTTAGTTATAGTATTTTGTTAAGTAACAAGCTTTACAATTTCATTAAATATTTTACCAATGACATAATGCCCCAGCCTAGGTTAAGCCCTGATGGTGGACATCCTCTTCACTAAAATTAACAACATAGCCAGTTTTAGGTACCTGCAATAACTGTGGCTGGAGGGGGCCCCTTAATCATCAATGACTGTGCGGGGCCCCACAAAACCACTGTTGGTTGGGGAAAAATGAGGAGAAAAAATGTATTAAGTTTCAATTATACTCTTTAACCTGAACAGGACTGTGATATGACCCTGTTAGGACAAAGCTGTAATGAACATAAGCAAAGTAAGCACTACAGAGATCAGCAGCCCAGGGTGACTGATCTCATTGCAAACTGTGGAGTTTAAGAAGAGCTGATGCTTGTAATCTTCAGAAATGGTTTCTCTTTCAAGGTTTTTATACATACTGGCAGAACAACTGATACTGTAACTCTCAACATTTTTGCTGAAGAATTCTGTTCAGTGATAAAAATAATAGAATAATAAAGTCTCATAATGAGGAACACATTTTATATATTACTCTAATTCATTTAAAAAGTTACTAGAATAACACATTTTGCACCAACATGCATTTTTAGACAATAAGTATAAAACTCTGATGGCTGGATTTATTGTGACAGAGCAAAATTATGAGACAATTTTCCATTGGCATGGCATGGCCTGGAGTAAGCTGCTCATTTTGTGTGATGGATACAGTGGCCCTGACATGGTCCGGTATTGAGATCATCCATAAGTATAGATAATAGGACACAAGAAATGTGTTGTGTGCATGAAGAGCCATCCACTAGCAGCAAATCTGTTTAGTACACTTATCCTATATAATAATTTCAGGCCATTTCAGCTGAGAATGTATTTTAATGATTCCTGTAATGTATGCTGATACACCTTTATAGTCATATGCAGACATCATGTCAACGGGATGTTGCTTAATGTCTGTTAGATTGCAAATATACATATCAGTTTCAGTTTAATGTCAGCTATGATTTTCACAGGAATGTGCAGCCTGATAGACATTTGGTTTTCATTTTTATGGTTACTCACATGCATCACATATGGTGGTACAGTCGACTACAGCTATAACATATTCTAAGGTTACACAATGATTGTTTTCTACCTGATCCTTATGTCACAGTGAGTATGTTATGTAGTCATGTAGTAGCAGGCATGCATATGTACTTTCTGTCTTGTGTTGTGATTCACCTTGACAGAGCACGAGACTTGTGGATACTCACCCATCAGACTTCAGAGACAAGCACATGCCAGACCTTTGCCAGAGTGCTTAGAAGATGATGATGATGAGGATGATGATGAGGAAGTTGGACCTGCATGTGCCATCTTTCCTGATGCACCCCAGAGGAGATGAAGCTAGGCACCCCAACAAGATGATTATTGGTAGTAGATCCAGGAAGTGGTGACTGATGTCTTTAGACACAGATTAGTGATATGATGGGAATTTCTTAAGATGTGGGACTCATTCATGGGAAATAGCCTGGGGATCCTTCATGATTTCTTCCCCATCAGGGTGGTTCCTCAACAACGAGGTATTGTCTGTGTGATCCACTGTTGTAATGTTGCCAGTATTGTGTTTGCCACATCAGTGACTGGACTGTATATGCACATTTGTGCATGCGTAGTAGCACAGTATTTTGCTTCCATGTTTATGTGATACATGTCCAAACATACTCTGCAGATGTTGTGTGATATTTAGTATTATGTTGCAGTTGGTGCCTGACATGCATTATCACATTAGACTTGTATTCAACATTCAACTGTGCATGAGTTTTGGTAGTTAGCATGCTGCTATTGTTGCAACAATTTCAATGTATATGCATATGTGATGTGTGGTACTGACAGCAATGCACAAGCAACATGTTGCCCATATTCCACAAATACCACATTGGTATAGGTATGACTTACGGATTGCCATGTCATGTATATCCAGTGGAAGGACATGTCTATGCCCTGTGTTTTGGATGACACTTCTCATGCTGTCACATAGGCATTGTGTTTGGTGTGTGTTTGCAATACTAATGCCATATTGTGTCATATGAATGTATCTGATACATATAGACAGTCCTCCTTTTTACTGAATGCATAGACCACAAATGTAATGTTCACGTATACATTGTGGTAATGATAATTTATTCAGTAACAGTATAGCATGCCTTATTTGGCCTATGTTACATTTCCACATCAATTCTTTATTCACATAAATTCACACATTTTGGCACATGGTGTACATATGAAGTGATTTATGTATGTGTCTCTGAACATATTCCGATCAATATAGAAAAAACACTGTACCTTGGAAGTGTGAGCAGTCACTGACTTCATGTTAATGTGCTGTAATGTTGCTCACATGGCTGTCCTTTGCTCAGTCATAACTAGGGTCAGTGACATATAATTGCAGATATTTATACTGCGTGTTGTTTCACATGGGCATGACAGAATATATGCATATGCCTGTTGTTGTGATATGATTACACAACACTATGTGTGTGATTTATACATGCCCATTTCTGGTGACGTCAGCTATGCAGTCTGCCCATGTGACATACATTGGTTATTTGCTTCAATGTAGTGTGGGCTGAGTTCACCACCACCCTATGTAGTGTACACATGTATTTGCAATGAGCCACCTTGCATATTGTTCTACTTTATCATTTGCCTAAGGAGCTTCGATGACATCTCTTCCTTGAGGTGGGCCCATATTGGCCATCTCCCTTCCACCTTTGTAATTATGTCATATATGTTGCTGCACATATGTATGGTAAATGTTCAACTTTGCTGGAATCCTTCTCCATTTTCATGTAGTTGTTTTGTTACAAGGTCAAATTCGGCCAACTATATAGCCATTATACAGATTCAGGACATATTCAATCAAGTTGATGGCTACTGCTTGCAATACATCCTTGTTGTTATACTTGTGTGTCGCATATTAATCAGTGTACATTGTTGAAAGTCGTGTACAGAACCTAATATTGCTTATATAGCATTAATCAGATTTGTGACCATACATTACGAGTCATTGGTGTGTGTGTGTGTGTGTGTGTGTGTGTGTGTGTGTGTATTTGCATTGCATTCAAATAATTTTTTGTTAGGCCAATGAAGGTTATATATATATACACCTACACCTGTGGGTTGTCTTTGACATGGCATACATGTGTAACAAATGCATTCCATTACACGTCTGTTTGGGTTGTGTACACCTACTTGCATAGGTAGCAGTCAGTTTGCTGCTTTCTTACAGTGTTGCTGTTTGGCACTGTGCTTGGTTGTTTTCCTTTCACATGCATGGTCAGAGGTTCTGTTCTATCCTCTGCTGGTATTCTCTACCATTCCAGGGGCTGCCTTTGCTTATCTGTGATGTTGCTTGGCTTACACTTGCATAGCTGACAGACTAGTTGGATATTAGATTATTTATCCAATGCTTACTGTGATCCCTATTACCCTATAACACACAACTACCATTGGTCATACACATCAGGTATGACTGCCACACAGCCTGCAACATATAACAAAATAGTGCATAGTTACATATGTATTTCTGCATTTCACCATGGCTAATATGCATCCACACCCTATTTGTCAACTTTCCATTGCCCACCTTGTCAATTGTGCCATCTGTGTAACTTCCCTCTCCTTGCTGTTTATTTCTGACCTTTGTCTGTCATGTATTGCGATATTTTTTTATATGGGTATACCTGGTGTGATGGCCTTTTCCTACTCTTTCCCTGTATTTACCTTTCCTTCTATTCTTAAAAGAAAAAGCCTATTCCCACAAAAAAAAAAAAAATTGCCACGCCCTTCTAACTGTCCCTCAGATTTTCTTTTTACAACATACCTGTTGCGTGTCCCTCTTCCTTACCTATACGCCATGTCTAACTTTCTATCTCCCTGTTTTCCTGGGTGTGTGCATTACATGTGTTCCCCACACATGTCCAGCACCCATTGTTAGCTACTGTTAGCTATGGCAATATGGCTGTGATTGCCTTTCACCATCATTAATTTTTTTTATTATAAATTTTACAGATTCCATTGGAATCCATAAGTGAGCACAAGTATATTTTATTAATAAATGACTTATGAAGATATCCTATAGTTGTCTCTAAGCTTACTGGAGAGATTTTATTGTAGACATGTTTTTATGGATGTCAGACAGCTTAGACTGTGATATATTTCCATAACTTTGTTAATGGACATCATGCTTTGTGAGAAAGTTTTCACGACTTACGGTGTAGTTGTGACCGATATGCAGTGCACTGTTGCTACTGAGAAACTCTGCTATCCACCAAAATATTTTAAGTTCACTGAGGTATATTTACATGCCACATGTTTATCCCAACTTTTTCATTGATATAGGTGGAATGCACCAGATTCCATTAGCTTTACAGAATCCAGCCCTTTGTTTTTCACACAGTTTGGGATTCTAGACTGAATCCTGTAAAAAAAAAAAAAAAAAAAAAAATATATATATATATATATATATAATATGCAATACAAAAGGTAGACAGGGGGTTGATTTAAGAAGTCCAGTATTTTTTCAGGAGGGAGGGTGGCCATTTATTTTGGGTATTGAATGTTATACAAAAAAGATGTTGTGACTAAAATATTGTGTAAAATATGAACACATTTTTAAATTGATACAATCCAGGAAGTGTAAGATGAAAAAACTGAAGGAGAAGCTGTAAAATATGGATAACATAAAAACATGGAAACAACATGTAACAGAAGTGATAAAAATAGGAAAAGTTGGTATGAAAACATTAATGATAAATGTTATAGAACTGAAGTTTGGCTGAGAATGGAAAGTGAAATTAAATAAGCTAGTATAAGTGGGAAAAAAAGATTTGGGTATACTAAAGAACTTGAAGATTTTCCTTTTTTGTGGAGACTAATAATCAATACACATCCAGTAAAGTCAGCCGTGAAGTGCAAGCAAATATCTGAAAGGTTATGTTAAAAAGTGTAAAATAAAGAACAAACAATTGAGCATGTATTTAGAATGTGAAATATAATACCCCAACAAGAAATGGGAAAGTTTAATCTTACTCATGGAGCAGGGTGTTTGGTCAAGAGTGTGCAACTCAAGTAGTCAAATTGTTAATGTGGAGTAAGCATATAATTTATAATTTACCCCAAACTACACCCTACTGTGTCTATAACAATGTTATTGACAAGTATTAGTAAAAAGCAGCAAATACAAGAATCTGTGTCTATACGTAGAACACAGCTGGGCAGTGTTAAGCAAGGAATTGCACTGCAATCAGGATAATTGAAAGAAGAATAAAAATAACATACTATTACTATAATTCAGCAATTTATTAATCTATATACAAAGAAGGAAAGAAAGAAAGAAAAAAACTATTAAAACGTCTCCATTTACAATGCTTCTTCGGCTCCCGTTGTTCGTTCAGTGTTCTGTTGTTGTTTTTGGTAATTGAACCTTTGTTTTTTCTGGGCACTGATGGTCGAGTGTAGAGAGGAGGTATCCGTGCTGTCAGTGAATCAGTGGATTGATTGGACGGTAGACTGTGGATTTGTGCAGGTGGCTTGGAGTGACTGGAGTGGTGGAATGTTGGACCTGGAAGTGGCTGTTCAGGCTTTTGTGTGTGGAGAGAGCTGGGTGGAGTGGATGGCAGAGACTGGGGGAAGGATGGTGTTGTGGAGGATCGAATGGTTTGTCAAAGTGGAATTGGATCACTGCTGCTGAAGATGAGGTTGGTAGAGTGGATGGTGGATGGAAACTGATCTTGAAGACCGTGGTTGTTGGCCTGGAAGAGGCCCGATGATGGTGACTGGTATCAGCTTGGATGTGTGCTGATTCAGACTTTGAATGTCTGTTTTATTGGACTGTTGGTACTGACTGGTCTTACCAGTGTGGAGATGAAACTTCAGTTGCTGGTACTCTGCATCATATGTGTGTATCTGTATGTGATTTCCGTGCTGTGTTTTTGTTGAAATGGCTTGTGATGTGCATTAATGAGCTAGAAGGAATGTAATTTCATTCAGCTGTTCACTTTTTGGTTGTACAGTGTGAATGACAATAAAGTTTTGCTTTGCTTACTTGTTTGAAAAATAAACATTTTTCTGCTAAAGGGTTAAAGAAGAAGGTAAAAATATAGGTAAAGTAACCAAATGTAATGAGGAACCACCATCTGTTGTTCAAAGGTACAAGGCTGTGATCCATTAGGAGGATGCAAACGCCAATAGATACTGGTATAGCAAAACCAAGAACCAATCCTGCCCCATGGCTGACCAAAACCACTAAGGATCTCATGCACCTCAGAGACAAAACCCTGAAGTCTTACAGAAAAAACAAAAATCAAGACTCCCTCTTGCTCTTTAAATGACTCCGAAAAAAAGTAAAGGAACTAGTCCATAAGGATAAAAGAACATACTACACTAAACTTCAATCCAGCCACAATCTAAACCCAAAAATATTCTGGAAGTCCATCTCCTCCCAACTTAGCCCAGGCACCAAAGAAAATCCATGCCCACATCCTTCCAGGACTCCCTCAAAATAGCATCTTATATTTCTTTATAAACTACATAGCTGACATCACTGCCACCTTAACTAATACTAGCAAAACAAATACTTCCTCACCCAACTCCCCCTCCCCAACTTAACAACACTCCCCTCCCTCCACTAACCCCCACCCCTCCCACCAACCTTACATTACAACCCATTCATACCTCTCAACTGTCCAGATTTGTTTCTGACTTCATATCTTTCAGAAAATATATGGTAACACAAGACATTTTATTCTAGCAATTTTCTAGGTTTATAAGAGCAATATTTAAAACCTGTTCCTATTTTTGAGGCTTTATCCCCCACTATATTTGACTTTGTCCAGATTTTTTGTGCTAAGAGGTTGAGAGCTGTGCAACTCATCTCCACCTCAACCATAAAAAGATTACTTTTAAAGCTTAAACCCTGCTCTAATCCTCCTGACACCCTAGCACCCACATTCCTAAAGGTAGCCACTGATGCCATCACTTACCCCATCAGTAACCTGATAAGCAGATCTATTCAGGAATCTTATGTACCCATTTTGTGGAAAAAGGCTTACATTTTCCCTCTACACAAAGGAGGTAAAAATCATGATATATCCAACTTTCAACCTATTGCCATCCTCTCCCCAATCTCCAAGATACTAGAAAAATGTATCCACTCCCAGATCATGCCCCATTTTACACATAATCACCTCTTATTTCCATCTCAACATGGCTTTTGACCAGCAAACAGAACTAGCACTGCCCTTATATCTTCCTCGACACAGTTAACAAGGCCTGTGACTCAGGAAAAACTGTTGCAACCATACTCCTAGACCTCTCAAAAACCTTCAGTACCATATCCCACCCTCTGCTACTGTCACAACTCTCTCACTTCTATCTCTATCCCACCACTATAAATTGGTTCTCTAGCTATTTTTCTGACAGGCAACAAGCAGTCAAATGGCAAAACTCCTCCTCATCCTACCTCAATGCCCCTACTGGAGTTCCACAAGGCTCAGTACTTGGCTCCCTATTATTCAACATCTTTATCAATAACTTACACACCTCTTTCTACAACGGCGGTGTAATTTAGTATGCAGACAACTCTCCAGTAATCTGCTCAGCTGACTCAGTCTCAGGTCTAGTACTCAAGACACAATCTGCATTCTCCACTACTGAAGATTGGATGACAATCAACCACTTAGTTCTCAACCCAAACAAAACTAAAATCACGATTTTTCACCCCATCAAAATCTACCTTATCACCCAAAGAAACTATCAAAATATATATAGTCAAAATCAATCTTTAATTGAAATTGACCCCCCACCCCCACAAAAACTCATTGGAGTAATCATGGACAAACAACTAAAATTCAATAACCACATTCGACAAAATATCAAAAAAAACATCAAAAGCTGGGATTGCTCTACAGACACAATAAATACCTAACCCCCTCATCTAGAAACAACACTACCATCCACCTACCTTTTCCCCTTTCTCATGTATGGGTCACCTACACTTGTCAAGCTCCAATCCTCCCTAAAAGCCAAACTGGAAGCCTGTTAAAAGATATCTAAATTTGCAACAATCTCCAGACACTCCTCCTACCATTGTAAGGCTCTTCACTCTCTAAATTGGCTAGAACTACCAAGTTATCTTGACAGCTTACAACTTACCACCACTCACAAACTCATCTTTCAAGCCTCTGACTGCCCATCCCTTAATTCCATCTTTAACTCCTACATTCCCAATAGGCCCCTTAGATCCGAGAACATAAATCTTCTACTAGTGCACAAGCCTAAGCGTTCACCTGGGGAACTTATCTTCTCTTTCTCCCTCACCAAAAAGTGGAATGTTCTCCCACCATCCCTCAGAACTATCCACAACCCTGTCACTTTCAAATCTTCTATACACTCTTACCTTACCTCTACCTGGGAATGCTCCTGCACCCAATCCTCTGCTAACTTCCCCCAATAAACTTTTTTTTTCTGACAATAGAAAAATGACAATGTTTACCATTAGCTAATATTTTATCGTTAAAACTTGGTGTAAAATGTCTATGTATGTTATGAATTGCTATATATGTCACATTATGATTTTAACTCTTTATTTTAATTGTAGAACTCTTTTGAAAATTGTAGTATTTCTGTAATGTGCAATCTTTTATTACTGTGGAGCTTTACTCCCCGGGCCTCCATTGAAAACAGGCTCAATATGGCCCAGTGGACTACCCCAGTTAACAAACTGCAAATAAATAAATAAATACATAAACTGACTTCTCAATTCACTGAGCAACTGGCACATTTTTTGAAGATAAGGATGCATTGACAGAATTATGCCAGCTGTCAGCGCACGTATAATTTACTTGAAGTGAAAAGCAAATAAGACAGCTGTTAATGCAATTCAGTATTCATATTGAAATGCAGCCTCTGTATTGCAAATAACTTCTTGGACTGCAACATGTTAATCATAGGTTATACTAGTAATAATCCTGGATGTTCAACATACTTTGCTAAGAGTTTCAGAATGCTGAACTGAATTCTGGAAATTATTTTCCTGGGAACATATTTACAAATATGAGATATCTTAACATCTGCAAGATTATTAATATTTATGGGACACTGTCTGAGTTAAAGGCATGGCTGTATGATCACATACTTAATTTTTAAAAATTTCCAAAAGTCTACTTTACGTAATCCCTAGGATTGTGTAAGGTATACAAATGTTGCAAAGGTGATATCTCCCTTAAACCTTTGTTGCTGTTCCATGTAATATAGAACGTTGTTGTACCAGTACTGCCAGTAAATTGTCTTCCTGCTACTTTTCAGTCTGGAATATTTCTAGTGAGTGCTGTGCCACTATAAATGTTCTCTAGCTGCAAGACTGTAGGTAAAGTGGACATCACTCTGCAAATTATAGAAAGAATCAGAGTACAAAGAATGTCCAGATAAAATCCCTTTTGATAGCAGATCTAGGAGACTTTCTCTCTCTCTCACTCTCTCTGATGCCCTCCTTGTGGGAGGAATAAAGATGCCTTGCTGAAGTTTCAAGAAGTTTATTCAGTTAAGTAGGTAGATGGACAGGAGTTCTTGTTCTAATACAATACATTTAACAAGTTAGTTATCTAACGCCCATTGCAGACAATGGTGGGAGGGTCCAGGGGAAATCAATGAAGGAATATTTGGGAGTTGGAAAAATAAGGAGCCAATCTCAAAGCTTAGAGCTTAGTCCTTTATTTGAATATTCCTGAAAGACCTGTGATGGTTTACCAGTTTAGCACCCTGTGGTACCTCATTCTTAGCTAAAAGATTTACATTTTTATTAAAAAAAATAAAACATCATGAGCTACCACTTTAGAGCTATATTTAAGAGAACACTTTAATCTGAGTATCATCAGGTCCATCAAATAGAGTGGTTTGTAAAATGATTTACAGCTTGATAATTGAAAATGACTGGTTTTATGAGGCTATCACCAAGCTTTCTTAAACTATGATTATCCACAGGGAGGGCAACAAAGCGAGTGTCTCCAAGATCTGCTAGCTAAAGTAATTTTATCTGGCCTAATCCTTTGTGCTCTGTTTCTTGTTAGCCCTGTCACTCTCTGGGCCACAGCTGGGATGTCAGACTTCACTGGAGCTTTCTGGATTACCTCTGTTTCAAGTTGCAAAAAGAGGATGCCATTTCTACAAATGTTGGAGGCAATTACAGATATAATGGACAGGAAGATGATAGGAAGAACTGCTAAAGAGGGAAATTCTTTGGTGACAAAATATAGGTTTTGTTTGCAGAACTCTGTGAAAAGCACAAACAGTAAATAAGTCTCCAGCAGCCAATGGTTTGAAATGTTTGTCTATCTTTTTATAATCCCAAATAAAAGCAGTACAGACATCATTCACTCATTCTCCAATACGCACGTTATCCAGTTCATGAAGAGTTGGAGCCTATCATTGCATTCTGTAGTCACAAAAGCACTGACGCTAATCCTAGACAGAAGTCCACTCTATCATAGGAAGTGTGTATGTCACCTGATTTTGCCTCATATATATAATTTTCTGATAAAATTATTGCACTGGGGATTACAGTCATTCAATAATATCAGACAATTAAGCTTCATAATTCTTACTGTTCACAAACTGCACATTGTTGAAAAACCTGGTTTATTGCTAATGTTTACACTGAATATATAGAATAGTGTTCCACAGACCTCAACCTCATTACCACAATCAATAGAATAAAACTGGAGGGACAGGTTCATAACCCAGAGATTGCCCATGCTATGGAATAGACTTCCTATACATATCAAGCGGAGTGCCTCACTGGCCCTCTTCAAGAGAAATCTTGATGAGTGGATGGGAAATAGAAAATTCACCCCAGGGATCACTCCAGTGGCTCTACTTGACAGAGGCAGTGGGAACAAAGGTCAGGTGGCATGATGCCAGGATAATCCTATGGGCTAGGCTTGTAAAGGCTCCAGGGCCATTAGCCTAGTACACACCTACGAACCTATAAGTGAATGGTTTGGGATTTTAAGAAATGTCCTTTCATAAGGGTTTGTATTTGACTTCTGGCATCTGTGTTGATAAATGATGCAAAAGCATGTCCCAAATGTTTAAGAAGCACATTTATTCAGAGAATGGAAAATTTACATTAAGGCTTGCACAAGTTTTGCTGTGAGATTAATGGGGAAAGATTCAATTTTACTGATATTAACACGGAGACCAAATGTTGCTCAGTATCAATTTTATTACTTAGAGCAGTCAAAACTAGGGTTGCATTTTAAAGTCATGCAGTTGATAAATGATGCAAAAGTATGTCTCAAATGTTTAAGAAGCACATTTATTCCGAGAATGGAAATTTTACATTAAGGCTTACACAAGTTTTTGCTGTGGGATTAATGGGGAAAGATTCAATTTTACTGATATTAACACTGAGACCAAATATTGCTCAGTATCAATTTTATTACTTAGAGCAGTCAAAACTAGGGTTGCATTTTAAAGTCATGCAGTCAACTGCAAATACTTTGAATTTAATCTCAGTATCTAATATCTGAAAACTTACCTGCGGTGGTGGTGCTGCAGTAGCATTGTCGCCTCACAGTAAGACGCTGTCCGGATCGATTCTCAGCTAGAGCGTCTTCTGCATGGAGACATGCATGAATGGGCGTACCATCGTTGAAGGTTGTGCATCAGGGCTGGTAACTCGGCACATAAAAATCAACTACCAATCATTAGTGGACCGGAGTTCCACTGTGGCGACCCCTAACCGGGAAAAGCCAAAAGACACAACAATCTAATATCTGAAAACTTGTGAGTAGCTCATAAAAACAGTGGGGGGAAAGAGGGAGCCTTTTCTTGGTACCTTTTTTGATAAGGAAGATATTTGTGACAGCTGAGTTTGTTAGGATTTTGGGAAAGGGTTGTTTATGCAGTGCTTGGAATAACTTGACAAAAACATGTGTGAGATTATAGCTGGACAGACAGAGACCTGTAATGGATATTCTGGCTATACAAAATTGAAGGCTTAAAAAAAAAAGCAATGATCATTGCAGCTGGGTTGGTCTGAAACTACACAGCTTGGATTATCGTGATAAGTATAACAAACACTTTCGATCTTTAGTAAATGACACTAGCTTAGACAGACTGAATTATTGTTATGTATATATGGTCATTACGATATCTATGGTTAACAAGTTTAGCTTAAGAGGGATATGCAAGACTGAGTCTGCTGCCTTCATCTTATAATGTCGATGTATATTTTGGATTCAGTAATTGCCAAGGAACTTTTAACTTCTAGATAGTGTGAGATCCTTGTTTCACTTAAGAAATACCATTATTTAATTACATCATGAATACATATTTAAAATTATTAGATAGAGCTGCATTTGAACTCTGTATCATCTGGGTTCAAAATAAAAACTCAGTGCTCTTACACCTACTGCCACAGAGTCAGCTAAGGAGCAGGTGCATTTGTTACAGTCAGTAATATCCAAAGTGCTGACTACCATGGCTCTCTGCCTATTATGTTTGCATGTAGGAAAGCAAACCGACAGAAATATCATACTGTTATCACTGAAGCAGAGGCCTGTGTTTGCTCATCACTTAACTATGCAAAAATGGGAAAAGTAGTATAAATACTTTTTAAAGTCAGACAATTTATGCACATTTCCGATAAGGACACCATAGTATAGCCTGCATGAATAAGTACTTCTGAAGTCCTTAAATGTGTAATTTACACTATAGTCATGTGTTACCTG
Organism: Protopterus annectens; assembly: GCF_019279795.1. Taxonomy (NCBI): domain Eukaryota; kingdom Metazoa; phylum Chordata; order Ceratodontiformes; family Protopteridae; genus Protopterus; species Protopterus annectens. The sequence continues at coordinate 1,951,223,238 of NC_056739.1, forward strand.
CACCCATGCACTTGAAACTTGGTATCTCAGTACTTGTTCTCAAATATCAACCGCACTACAGAAATAAATGCCAAAAATGTTTTGCACATACCATGTACATCTTTATACTGACAATACACATTAAGATTGTCTAATACTTGCATTAATGTGGACAGAAATCACTCACAAATATGAACAATCAAATATGATCACAAAATATGTGTCTATATGTGACAATGTAAGTGTGCAATGTACACAACATACTGGGGAAAACATGTCTCATTTCTGTTAAATGCATCCGTGACAGCTGTTTGCATACAGCTCATAAAGCTGTCTCTTAAAGTATACCTGCACATTGGAAACAATGGGAAATATTACATCCACACTTTGCACACCACACTCATAACAGAATATGCCACCCAGATGATACAATGATGATGGCATCATCTACAAAGATAACTCTGACAAGGCAAATTCATACTTTAGTGGTGTTGCAGTCATCACATACTGTGTTTTGCAGCTGGGAACAAAACAATTACATGTGTGATAGATTAGCACAACACCCATATTTTGTTTCTCTCTTCACGTGTGTGTGTGTGTGTGCACACAGTCAGAGGAACATCTGTCTGTATCCTGTCATCATCAATCTGGCACCATGCAGAACTTCAATATCTTGACAGTCATACATAGCTACCCAACCATCTCATACAGGCCTCCCAATATCTTCTCCTAAACATCCAATGATGATGTCATCCACTATAAATTGTCCAGCAGCATTGTAAGTCAGACTTATACTGTGGCCCTTGTGTTAAATACAGAGTTCTCTAACTGGTGTGTGTTTAGTCAGAACAGTGTATCCTACAGTCAGCATTACAGTCCCATGGAGTAAAAATATTTTAACAGTCATCAAATGCCCACACATCCAATTCATTCAGGCCTCCCAACATCTTTTCTAAAGCATCCAGTGATGTCATCAACTATAAATTGTCCAGCAACAGTGTAAAAGTCAGACTTGTGCCATGGCACTGCCATTAAATACAGAGTTCTCTAGCTGGAGTACCTTGTTAGGTAGGGGTTCTAATCTCACTGCGGCTAACTGATATATGTGTGTGTGTGTGTGTGTGTGTGTGTGTGTGTGTTCAGTTGGTTGACATTCAATAGACCATTTTACACCAATATGTGAGACACTGCTATTACCATCCTCTTCTTACCAGATAATGCTGATGTCATCAGTTATAAAGTGTTGTCAGACACTATAAAATCCAGACTTGTGCTGTGGCACTTGCATTAAGTACTGTGTTTTGTAAATAGGTAGGGTTTCTATTCTGTCTGCAGTCAACTGTGAGTGCATTCAACAATTATTATAGTGACAATTTTAGAACAATATGCGAGTCCACAGCTATGTCAGAACCTCTTCTGAAGAACTTGCTGTAGCATACATGGATTATGTCATCCTGTACAACATGCACTCTGACAGTTTTCAAGACAAACCTGTGTGATGGCAGTAACATGAACTACTATTTGCAAACTAATTTACCTAAACATATAGGGGTTCTAATCTGACAGCAGGCAACTTGTGCGTATATACATACAACTATCACTTTTGAGACAAATATTACACAGGGATGTGACTACACATCCATGTCCTACACTCATCCCATATATTTTCAGCCTACAATGATGGTATCATACTCCATAAAATGCAATGTGACTGTTACAGGCGTATGTGCTATTGCTGCTGTGACATTGCATTGCATTTATCTCATATACCTATACAGGTGTAATGTTCACATCAGGCCCAGTCTACTGCTGTGTGTGTGTGTGTGGTTGCTGGTACAACATGGTCACTGTATGATCTTTGGAATCACTCTTCATTTCACTATCACTTGGGGAATCTTTGATGCAACTCCATGCACCCATCATCCTCCTTTTTCCTCTGGCCACATGACATCCATCCTGCAGAGGAGTGAAGGATGTCCTTATAACAAATATGTATACACACATCACGAAGCACAGCCCTTCCATTAGCCTCTGTAAGCCACCTCCAGACCACTTTGTGTGTGATTGCCAATTCTGTCATGGTGTGGTAGACATGTTCCCATATGGACAGTGTCAAGATGTAATGCAATACAACAAATATACACATATGCACAATGTAATGTTGACCATTAGCCTAATAACATCTTATAACCCTATGAACAGTTGAGATGTCAATGTTGCTGTCATTGATGTACTATATTGAGGTATGGTTGTGAAGTACAGTTACAAGAGAGTGTTACAATCTTTGATGTGAGCTAATGTATTCCTGGCCATTGCATTACATGCTCCTTCTACAAGAGCTGTAGTAATATGACTCCTGAGAACTGTTGGCATGGTATGGTATACTTTTATGTATACTGTTGGCATATTAGGACATGTGCTGCTGTAGTGAAGATAAACTGTCTACACAATTCACATTCCGCCAACATGATGACACTTGCAGTATGGCACAGCTGTGCATGTGTCTACATACCATCAATAAATGATCTGTGACAGACACCAATATAAATTCATATTGATTACATGGTCACATGTCTCATCTCACACAAGTTTTTATGCTGTGATATTCACAGCCAATGTATCACATGGTTTGATTCAATTGCAACCTTGTGGAATTCATTGAATGTGTAGTTGTGTTGCTATACCCAGGATTTTTTAAGTGGTCGACATCATCATTGTGTGACTATTAGAATTTGTGTCAGACAACGTTCTGCATGAGCCACAAATAACTGCTCTCTAATGTGTCCTCATATGGCATCAGGCCGCTCAAGCACAGCTTGCCCATGAAACACATATAGGCATATGTTGTGCAATTGATATAAGTGCATGACACTGGTGCAGCTGTACGACTGTGTGCATAGTACCAGTATGTGGAATGTGATGAATGACCAAGGTTCTATTTGAAGGTCCTTTCACAAATAATTTATTGCAATAAATGTGAAATGTTAAGGGAAATACACAACTAACCACAGATCTGTACATGGATGCCACCAGACATACCAACCAGAGGAAACAGACAATCCACTAGATGCCAGCTTGTCTCACACATCACTCCTCTGTCCCCACTGGATATCAGCAAAAGTACACATGCAAACATTACTCAGTTTTTATTCTAAGGAGGGCAGCTCATCTATGCGCTCTCTACAGCTAACATAGAAACAATGGGCCCTGACAACATCACAGATGCCTATAGCGTGACTCAAAACATGACCTACCAGACACAGTTGGATGCATACTTCAACACAGCCTACAGCCAGCTTATGTACCCATGGAAGGGAGTACCATCAACATGCATCCTTCTGACTGGGGGTGACCATCACCTGATGCATGGAGTTATCATGGACCTTCCCTAAAATAACACAGGTAATAGCCAAACTGTGTACAAAACCCATGTGTGATTTGTTCAGGCTACATCATGTTTGTTAAACTGTCACAAGTGGCCATAAACACCTACATCACCAAGTGGGTAGACCACTGGATCACATACATGACAGATAAATATGTTGGTGTGTAAAGTGACCTATAGCTAGATAACAGTGAGCAAGTCTGCAACTCAGGGCTCTGTGCTAGGCCCTTTTATGTTAAGACTGACTTAGTCCAACCAGCTTTGTGAAGGACTGCAGATTGTAGACCATCATTGAATCCAAGTGTGATACTGGTATAATACAGACAGTATCAACACACACAAAGGATTGCTGCCACAGCCATGGAGACACAGTAGATAAACAAAACTCACAGGGGGATCAGTTCCATTATAAAAGCAAATAAGCTAACTATAATATAGACAGCACACTCCTATGATCAGACCAAGTGCTATGTGACCTATATGTACACTGGTAGATGGTATGTGGAACAAACACTAGCATGTGCCCACAGTGGTGACTACTCCCTTGTATATAGCACAACTCCTGAGTATGTGAGGGACAACCACATCACTGGGCATTATAGTTCCATAGATCTCAGTCCTAAACACACCAGAAACTGAGTACAATACATCCTTTTTCATGTACCTCCCAACATATCTTCCAGGGATGACTTACTCAAGTGTACCACATTTCCCACAGTGAGGTCCCACACATCTTATCAGCCATACCTAAGTTTTCTTTTTTTACATAACCATTACTGGCTGTTGGTGTGGAACCCCCTTCAGGGTGTTACACAAGATGCATGTGTGATATGTGCTCCTAAACACATAGCTGATTGAAAATATTGATGGCATGGGTTACATTCATGACCGTGTGGATTGTGCCATATATATGCCATTCACATGTGTTAACTAGTCAGGATTGCTTGTAATTTATAATTTCAAATACAGGTTTAACAGTGTCCTTCCTAACACCTCCTGAAGATGTTAATTTTTTAGGAAGGTATGCTCGATTCCCCTCCTAGATTGCTGACAAATCATGGCAGTTGTACAAGTGTGTTCTTCAAAAACCATCTGTGATCACTTGCAATTATTTATTTATTTATTATTTTATTTTACATTTGTTGACCGGGCTAGTCTAGCTGGAGATATTTCCATTTTCAGTAGAGGCCCGGGGAGAAAAGCTCCACATACTTAATAATAATATAAAAAAAAAAAAAGCAATCAGAGGCAATGCCACATACATTAGGAAGGAATTAACGTAACATTTTAAAGTAAACCATTGGGTTAAAAATGTGGAAGATAACATTTACATAACATTTGTTGGCAGAGTAGTAATGTAAAGGAAGAGAGAGAAGATAGGTTATAGGCTAATAGTAGAATATTAGTCAGGGTTACAGCAAGGGCATAACCATTGTAGTTTTAGGTGATTTTTAAGATTAAGTTTGAAGAGGGGAAAAGAGGAAATAGAGGTTAGGTTGGGTGGCAGTATGTTCCATTGCTTACCTGTGGTGGTGGAGAATAAGGAGTCACCAGCTAAGTTGTTAGATTTGGGTATATAAGCTAAGAGTTTATTAGAGGAGCGTAGGGAATGAAGATTATTATAGGGTGTTATAAGATTGTTTAGTCAGCAGTTAGTTAGCAATCACATATGTTATGTCAAAGACATGGGATTAATGGTGGCATTATTCTAATACTGTTCATGATTGTGTGCGCTTATATCTACTGTTGTCCATAAGCCTGTTGCTTTGTGTGCCACTTGATTGAGACCTCTGCTGAAATTACTTTCATATTTAGGCAACTCACTTTGCACAGCTTCGCAGTATGCACTTACATTGTATATGGCATCCTTGATAAATGTCCTCTCAATTGTTCATGTCAAGATGCTTACATCACAAAGAATTCTCTCCACTGATATATCAACTTGATAATATACAATAACGGTGTCATGATATGGCTATACCCATACAGGTGTACACAGCAGTTATGTACTGCATCATGCAGATATGTGATTAGTGTTCAGGCTGCAACTGTCTTGTCTTTGTGGTATACTTGCATCGACATACCTTCATTTACTGTACATTACCATGTTTCATTGGTCCTCTTCCCATGTTCATTCCTACAATTCTTTCCTAGGGAAAGAATTCGGTTGGCCATTGTTGTGGCTTGGCTGTTTTCAGCTATGTGGTGGAAAGTTACAGGTTGGGTTAAGGTAAGTGTGCGATTGTGATGGACGTTAGGGTTAGGGGTGGGTTAAATGAGTTAGGGTTGGGGCACGGGTGAGGTGAGTGTGCGACAGTGACAGAATTTGGGGTTAGGGGCCGGTTAAGTGAGTTAGGGCTAGGGCGCAGATGAGGTGAGTGCGCAATAGTGAGAATTTGGGGTTAGAGGCGGGTTAAGTGAGTTTGGGTTAGGGCACGGGTGAGATGAGTGTGCGATAGTGACGGACATTAGGGTTAGGGTCTGGGTTAAGGTAAGTGGATAGATAGTAGTGTATGTGCAGTGTAGTGTAGGGTTAGATGTAGCTTTTAAGTGTATGTGTGTGGATTGCTTTTTTGTGTGCTTGTGGTGTGTGTGTATTTCTCTGAACAGTGAATTTTTTTCCCTGGGAAAAAAAATTGTTGTTTTGATATGGTTAGGGTTTGGGTTTTGCAGTTCTGTGTTACGGCATTCGATAATGAGCCATTTCGATGATCTAATATAGACCCCAGTCTATGTACCCTTGATCAGTTGCAAAACTTATTTCCACAGTTCTCTGCACTGTATACACGGTCATGTAATGTGTTGGAACTGCATACATTGCTTTATTAAATACCCTGGTAGTCATTGTGGCTTTCCGTGCAATCCTGCAGACCTAGTTTGCCCATAGGCAAACAGGTGCATATGTCTGCAGTTGTTCATGTTACTTTACACGGTTTCCTGGCTGGCAACACTGTTGCTGGTCACAAAACTGTGCTCGTTTACATTTAAGTGTGATGTGCAAGATACATATGCTATTAGCACTGCTGCTCATCGCACAAACACAAACTCCATGTAGGCTTTGCACCAAGCCTACACAAAGTTTACTGAATCTCTAGGTTAGTCTTGCCACCTCCTTGAAGTGAACATCAAGGAAATGTTTTAGCTTGCATAGGTTAGTGTCATGAACTGTCGTGTTTAAATGCCTGAAAACATACTCTTCTAAGCCTCCAAAGAAAATGTAGGTCTCTTCTTTGAATTTTGCAAATATGTAAAAAGAAAAGAGGGAATGGAAGGAATGCATAATGGATTCCGCTATGCCATAGCAAGCAAAACACATTTACCACTCAATTCGCACTTAACTGAGACAACTAAACTAGATTTTTAAATCCTCTGCCCCAGAACTAGGAATAAAGGTATGGTTTAGGGAATCCATCAACACACACACTTCTAAGATTGGAATGGCTGGGAATAATAATGACTGCATGATTCAATATGTCATGCAATGTCTCTGTGCATGAATATAAATGCATGAGGCACCCTGACTGCTTGCATACTACACCATGAACTAGTACTAATAAACAACTGGAATGAAAGAGACTCTGGTCTCATTTTCCCCTCCAGAGCTTTGAAGTTAAGTATCACATTGTAGCTTCACGTCAGTGAAATGCAGCCCAATACTCTGGAGTTCATTTCCCCAGAACCAAGAATGATCCAAGATAGGTTCACTACTCTGATAATGAGGCATCTTTCACTAAAACATATGGCAGGATCTGCTGTAGGAAGGGAAAAATCACAATGTGACAGAAAATATTCTATCACTCCAAAACTTGTGACAAGGATATGACAAAGGGAGAATAGCCATCAATAAGAATCCCTTTTGCAGCCAGCGACACCTCTCACAGGTCACTGCAATATTTATATTACCAGATGTAGTGAAGATGATCAACATTAATCACAAAAGGTATATAAAGGACCAAGTTTTAGCTCTTCACTGCATCCTCAGCCAGTCTGCTAAGGCCATAATCTCTTTTTGCCTTTTCTACAAACCGGAATGAGACACTGAAAAAATATGTTGCTATGCTACAATGAAGACAATCATTTAAGTGAGGGCCACAAAGCACTTAACTCAGTTCGAGACTTGCAAAGTCTATAATTGTGAAATTCCCAAGCCAGAAACACTACCAAGAGTTCCTCAGTTTGGAACATGACAATTCTGTCATCCTGATAAGGAACTGCATGGAAGCCCTTTACCTGAAAGGCCTCCCTACCACATGCCTAATACATTGGTAAGCACTCTCAGCAATCAGAAAAGACCAAATTGTAGCATTTACAGAAAAAGCATTGCCCACTTAGTAGAACAAAAAGACCTGATGCAAGGACCTAGACGTGGATGTGCAAGGTGGTGTACATCATATCATGCAGCCTTCAGTAGCAGGGCATAACCCCTCAGAAATTCACATCTGGAACTTAATGTACAAGATGCATTTGTTGAAGCTAACATCTATGATAGGTTGAAAGGTCCTAGCCTTCTGAATTAAAGAAGGGCAAGAGTGGAACCTCTGGTAGTTTTTCAAAGATACAAGCTGTAAGGGCCCTATCAGGCCTTGTGCAGAGAGCTCTGTGATTATTTAGTTTCTAAGAAAAGCTCTCTCTGACAGGACCAAGAATCTCTAAGAAGTGGCTTTGTGTGTCCTATCAAATATCCACTTGTCCACTATGGTGACTCTCTAGGCTGGGTTGAACCTGAAGAACTGCATCTTCCCATAGAGAGCATTAAACAATACTTATGACTGCAAATGCTGAGCCAGTACGGCTGTGGAACTCTAACTTAATTTTTGAAGATGTTTAGCTGTGGCAAATTAGGTTAACCTCAAAAAAAGCATCCATCACAATGAGGATCTCAAGGACCCTACAAAGTATTCAAGTCCTGGTTCGAGCTTTCCAATGCAGTCGGATAAAAGAAGACTAGCCATACCAAAGACATGGTCAAAACTAAAGAAAAAAAACAGCACAGCTGGGGGCTGCAGGACAGAAAACCCCAAATGTTAATACAATAAAGTAAATTCAAAACATTAGATCATGGGAGATCATTATCGCTTGTAAAGTATCCTTCAGACTTGCAATTTCCACCTACATAACAGCTGTCAGCATTACTGGCATAGACAACATATATGACCTAGGCTCAACTAGTTGCTCATGATTCTGCTGGAGCTACCATGGAGAGAATGGGTGTACCAATTCTGGGGAGGAAAAAAGTCACACCAGGTTAAATCAATGTCACAATCATTTGGAAGAATGCTGTAGATAAAAGAATGGCCATGGGGTGGGTGTTCAGCATACTTCTCAACCTGGAAACATCAAAAATCTGGACTAAGCCCCATGAAAAATAGGTACAAATCTGTATGCTGATTAACATAAAATTTGCATACATAACTATGCAACTCCACCCACACCAATGGAATTGTGGGATACCAACTTTCAAATGTAAGCTGAAGAACAGACAACCAAAATATGGCCCCGTCACAATCTCTGCAACAGTAAAAGTCATCTAAATAACACATTATGTAATATCTGTAACTAATCAAGAGGTTGCTGCTAGCAAACAACTTCATATTTCATTGTTTCATCTACAAATAAAGTGCCTGTTGTTGCCCTTGAGGAATAAATTGCCTATATTACTTTAAATAAAAATGATAAGCTACTAATATTTCAATAGGGAATGGATGACAAACTGATAACAGGTTCATAGTTACTAGGTATCTCCTCCAAAAAGGGCATTCTCAGGACTGCAGCATCTACCCCTTTAAAAGCAAAACACAGTACACCATCAGCAATCCATCTGCATATTGTGGGAGTAGAACCCACAGCCTTCTGCATTAAAAACAAGCATTCTACCTTTTATGCTACTAACAGCACAAGCCAACTTAACATAACTTAAGCAGCACTAAACTTCTCTCCCTCTGAAGGAGATATGCAGCACAAGAAATCTGGAAAAAGCCAACATTTATTGGCGGGGAAGGGGGCAGAAGACAAAGGCCCAAAAACAGAGACAAATTTTAAATGCTGCTTGTATAATAGAAAAGCTATTTTAATGTTTGGCGTTACCATACATTTCCTGAAAGATAGGAATGAAACTCATTATTTAGTGAATTCAGTTCTCATTGATTTGCCAGAAAACCACAAATTTTACGAGGAACAGTCCAAAACTATGAGCCAAACATTCTGCAAAACTTTGGACAGTTAAGAACTATGGTTAACTCCTTAAACCACAAGTGGTGGTGGGATGGGTAGCGAATCAAGGCTCTTGCTATCTGTACCCAAGGTACAGGGTTCTAACCACCAGTTGTACCTAACTGGGACATTTTACACAGACACATACACAGCTGCCATCAAATAAAGCTGCCTGCCAAAGTAAACCAACCTAGATGCCATTAAACAAAGCTGCCTGACAAAGTAAACCAACATACCTACCATTAAACAAACACACATCTACCTGCCATTAAACAAAGCTACCTGCCAAAGTAAACCAAGATGCCATTTACACATACAGCAAATGAAACGTTTCTGCAAGCTGCCATTAAACACACAGCGATGCCTGCATGGAAGGCTTCTGCAAGCTGCTGACAGTGAAAGCTCTTAAGTAAATAAACTCCAAAGCACATACACAGAGTAAAATCCAAAGTAAACCTAGCTGCTGTAACCACCATTAAGTGAAAAGCAAAATGTAAAACAAGCCTGCCGTTAACGTTGCCATTAACACACACAACAATGCATGCATGGAAAGCTTCTGCAAGTTGCTGTAGTAAATAACAGTGAAAATAAACATGAAGCTTGAGCTGCTGTTCAGTCTCCTTTTACACTGGATGATTCTCTCACTTTAGAGAGCTGAGCTGGGGAAAGAGGTGCTGTGCAAGGTCAGGTGCTATTAATGCGATGCGCATGCTAAGTTCTGACTTTGACAAGGCAGGGCAAAGCTTCCACATACACAAGCTGAAAGTAAAAGCCAAAGTAATTACATAGTGAAGCTGTGATGCCTGCACGGAAAGGCTGTTAAGTGAATAACACAGTGAAAGCAAGCTAGCTGCCAAGGAAACGAGTAAAGTGATGCCTGCATGGTGCACCGAAAGCTTCTGCAAGTGGCCGTTATTCCTGTTAAGTAAAAGCAGAATAAGACAATGAAAGTAAGCTGCCGTTAACAGTGAAGCTGCCATAAACAGTCTTTCCCCCTGAAACTGCCATTAAGTAAACATCCAGTCCAAAACAATCAATGAGAAAACAGCTAGACAAGAGTTGAAAGGAAAGCATATAATCATAACACAGTCACAAAGGAAAAATTCCTTCTGTCACACGTCCCTCTTCCTCACTCAGAATAAAATAAGAAATTGCCCAGCAAGTGCATCTAAAATCTGCATCCTGTCAGTTCACCCTGCTCTCGCCGAGATCCATAACAGAACTGCACTCACACATACACCTCTTATTCACTCAGAATAAAATAAGAAACATGTTTCCTACTTCTGTTCAACCTGCTCTCGCCAAGATCCATAACGTGCTTGCAATCCATAAAAACAGAATAGCGCTCACCGCTCGCTCGCAATCCATTTGAATAAAACCAACAGAATGGTGTTCGTAAGTGCAACTGCCAGCCAAAGATAGATCCATTTGAATGTTTCCCGCTTCTGTTACGGATGGTGTGAACAAGCCAGAAATGTGTGCAGTGAGCCCTTGAGCTCAATTCTGACAGGCTGGTAGCCCTGGCAGAGCTGACGTTATCTCGCACTGGATGACGTCAGCTCAAAAACGGGAAAAATGTAAAAATAAAAAAAGATGGGAAAAGTCAGAAATGAAGGGGTGCCACTCAAGAATCATGGCACCCCATTATTTGGACCCCAAAACTCAGTAAAAACCGATTAAATCGGTATGGTGTTCAGCCAACAAGGCACTCATATGGCAGCCCTTATCACGTGTACATGGAATGAGGTACTTGGAGGGGGAAAGGCATTGTGACCCTTTCAGTGATGCAGATAGTATGCCTCCAAACCCAGGGGTGGGGTTAAAGATATGCCCCCACTGCTGGGAAACCAATGATGGCAAAAAAGTCATACCCACAGCAGCCTGGAGGATAGTTACTCTGGACAACTCTTGCACCTATGCTGGGAATACCCTGTATGAGGAAATATATCAAGTCCAATTGGGGAGAGACTTACTTCTGTCTATTGTTCATTAACATCTGACACATACAACTCAACTGTACAGATTTTCACAGAATGTCCAGATTTTTGCCTCATAGTTTTGGTGCGTTCCTCCTAAAATCCGTACTTTTCTGGCAAATAGCTGAGGATTGAAATTGTTAAATAATGACAAACATTTGAGTTTAAGACTCCACATCCTTCAGAAAATTCATGCTAATGCAAAACCTATTTTTCAATCAACTTTCTAAGTTTATAAAAGCAATATTTAAAATCTGTCCCTATTTGTCCCCTGATCATTTCAGGCTTTGTCCAGATTTTTTGCTCTAAGAGGTTGAGAGGTATGTATCTGACATAATACATCAAACTTGTAAATGTTTCCAGTGCCTTATTTCAAAAACCAGTTTCAGGCACTAGTGCAGTAACACTTGGCATTATGCTTGCCATAATACATACTGACCAAGCAAACTGTAAATTGTGTTCTATGTCAATATAACTTCAGCGTCTGCTTAACGGAAACACTATTAATTTTGATTTGTGCAAAGGTTCAAGCTGGATCAGTATCTCTGTAATAAGGAGAACCACACCCTACTTGATCAGCTGTTTTTGAACTGCTATTCACTTCTGTAGGAATGTTTACCTGACAGTACCAGATCCAAAATGACTATTTCAAGAACAGGTTAACTGTTTCAGGCCTACTCTCTGCATGAAACCAAGATCGATCTTGGATTCAGAAATGTCATAGCCAAGGCATTCCAGTCTAACCTAAAGTTATATAAAATCAACACCTTTCTTTTTTACAGATCATCATTTTACATTTTCTTACCTATAAGGATTGTGCTGGCAGATCAAAAAGACTATAAAAATAAAGAAGAAAGATGAATGGCTGAATGCATTCTGAATGCTACCCATTTCTCAAGGTAACAAATGGAAAATAATCTCCAAACAAGTACATTTAGATTAAAAACAGCTTTATTTCAAGTCTAGAACATTCCATCAAAATTTATATGCAGGTTTGTCCTGTAGCATGCCACTGCATTCAGATACATGCTCACTCAAAATGACAATATTGATAACTACTGCCCATAATTCACAAAGCTCTGTTACGACTGAATCTTCAAACAGCATGGCCTGGCATTAGAATGCCCAGGATCCACTGCATCAGAATGTCCAGTGTAGCAAAGAACACAACTCCAAGGCACATTAGTGTAGTTATTCAGATCTAAAGGTCTTAAAACCAGCAAGCGCAGTACAGGTAAGAGCTTTTATAAAAAGGCAAATGTTAAGTTTTGTTTTAGGCATTTTCCTAATTTTTAATTAAAAGAGTTGCAGCACTACATCAAATATGACATGAAAGACACTTACTTCTCTGAAGATTAATGAATTTAACTTTTAGTTTTAGAAATGCCTTACAAGTGTTATTGTACAGACCATGTTCGCAGTCAACAGAGGAGTGATGTTCACTTGCTGCAATGAAACAATCTTTGTGTATCACATCTAATTGGCAGAAAAGAAGATCCAAATGGTCAAAAAATGTATAAAGCACTCCACACACACTAAGTTTCTTGTCCCCCCCCATAAATGTTGCCCTGCTGCTCGTCAGATTTGCAGTTGCAGGCTTAGGGCTGTATGGCTGTAATGGTGAGGATTACAGTTACACATAATGTTACTGATTTCTAAGGGACAATGGTCTAGTACAATTGTGGTTCAGTCATACTGAATGATTACACAGAATGGGTTGGACACTATTTAGGGAAGGGCAACCCATATGTGTGCTGTGCTGCACTGCACTTTCTTAATCAATATAATCTATACCAAGGTTGTATCTTAGGGTGAGTTACAAAACTTGTACAGTCAAACCTATCTGATGAAACAGGATTGTACACTCATGGTCTGCTTAAAAGTGACAATATCAGACACACAAAGTTCTTATTTATTTCTTTTTGTACATTACATAAAGCCCTTTGTTTATGTGCAGAATTTATCTTGATTATTTCTGAATCTTCTGACGCAAAAAATGTTTTATAACAAAACAAACTGCTGCCTTTTGGAGTACATCACTTTAGTGTGTATGTCTGTGTTCATCACAGTGCCTTCAGAGAAAAAAAAAGGCATTACATAAATATCAATGACAAACAATGCACCGTCACTTAGCCAGCCACCTCAAACCACTGTTTCTATGGACATTTAAAACAGAAGACAAAAAGGTGACATATCAAGTGATTTAGAAAGCTTGAGTATTTTTTTGCACTACAAAGCATTGAACTGCACACTAAGGAAAACAATCATCTGAAAGCAGCAGCTAGTACTTTAGAAAATTGTATATATGAACATTTTATATCACTAGTCAAAAGAGAATTTTCTGTTTTACTGACCGTGCTGCTTTAAAGTGCAGTTGTGTAAGAACTTAATATAACAGTAGATGTCCTATTCATCACTGCTGCAGTATTCATAACAGATTTTTTTTTTTTGTCACTGACGTCTGTCCAGGGTACCAAAGCTTTACTTTCTCGAGGATGTACATCTGACGTGACCTCAGATCATGTGTGTTGGGGTATAAAGGTGGATGTACGCACAAGATCCCAACACCATCTCAAAGCCAGTGGCCTGAAGACAACAGAGACTGAAAACTGCTCAGCGAGGAGGGGTGTATCGCAAACAAGTAGGAAACTCCCCCCAAGAAGGGATATGTGTGTAATCTGCAGGTATGAGAGTAGAGAGAAAAGAAAAAGGGAAGGAGTAATGCAACAGTATTCAGCACAGACATCTAATGTTATGGAAGTTCTTACAAAACTATACTAGGTCTTAACTGAAAATCACTGTTGCAGTATTCATGACAGATGGGTGATTCCCAGAGTAGAGAGAGAATGGAAAGGTGAGGTGAGTGGCTAAAGTGAAGAAGAACTGTCCAGGAAACCACAGAGGAATGATCTGTCAAAGGCAACCCTTAATCTGGAGAAAGCATAAATTTTATAGTGCTTCGTGAAGATGTGCACAAAGGACTAAGTGGCAGCTTCAAAGACATACCTGGCATCAGCACCCGTGTCGAGGAGGCAACTGCCCGAGTTGAACGTGCCTTAGGGAAGGAAGGCAAAGGTTTACCATGTTGTAAGTAGCAAAATGAGATGGCCTTCGATATCCAGGATGCAATAGTTTACTTCGAGACTGGTTAACCCAGCTTGGCAACCATGAAAGAAACAAATAATTGGCTAGTTTTTCTTATTTTGAAAAAAAAAAGTGTTGGTCCTAAGCATTATCCTTGTCCCTGTGGAAAATAAGAAAGTAATGAGTAGCTATGAGTGCCTGGAGTTTAGACACTCTGCACATTGAGTTAAGAGCCAGTAGGAGGACAGTTTTCCATATGCAGAATTTTAAGACAGCAGATGTGGCTGGCTCTAAAGGGAATAAAGTAAGTTCTTCCAGAACAAAAATTAAGAGCTCAAGGTGAAATAATTCATTTTCTTGAAGCTTAAGGTACAATATTCCTAGGTGGAGCTTGACCTTTCTCCTGGACATGAGAGGAAGATCAAGAGGCAAACAGGTATTGATGGCTGCCAAATGGGTTTTACTTGATTAGTAGGCCAACCTAGAATGCAGAAAAGTACAGTTGTGTACACTTACTATAAATGCAGATGTTCAAGAACATTCATTGTTGCAGTCTTGACTTGTGGGATTTCCCACTATGAAAGCCCTTGGCTGGCCTGACTACCAGAGTAAGAATTTTCCCTATTCCTACAACTGGCAGATGCCTTAACCTGATGTCAGTATGCTGGGTATAAGTGGAGTCAGCTGATGTCATGGCCTCAGTTATTTTCTTGCCCCTGGGAGTGAGGAGACAATTACGCAAAAGCAAGAGCCAAGAGGAGGAGTCCAAGGTAAATAGGAAATAGTAGAAGCCTACCCTGTAGGCTAGGGGGAAGGACAGAGGGAAATATGACTGCAACAGTGAATACACTCAAACATCTACATTTATGGTAAGTGTACACAACTAAACAATGTACTTCATGTTTCACTGTTGCAGTCCTGACTTGTGGGATGATTCCCAAAGCTGAAAAGAGGATAGGACGGTAAATTAAGGAGAGGAGAGGATGTTTTCTAGGGTAACAGAGGCAAACCCTGTTCCGGACTTGGAAAAGGCCGACAGTGGTAGTGTGTGGTGGAAGTGTGCACTGAAGACCAATTGGCAACCTCTAGTAGTCTTTAGTAGAAACACCTTTCAGGGAGGCAGTAGAGGACCTAGATACCCTAGTGGAATGAGCCCTTACAGCCTCAGGTGTGCTGCTTCCATGACTAACAAAAAGAGATACAGTGAAAGATCCATTTGGAAATGGTCTGCTTGCAGACAGGTTTTCCTTCAGTGCTGTTAGCAAAGGTTACAAATAGCTGATCAGATCTCCTGATGGCTTTGTTCTGTCCAGAGTGTAATGTAACTGCCTACCGACATCTGAAAAAAGCAGAATTCTCTGCCTCGTTTTGTGGGATTGGACAGAATATAGGCAGATGTATTACTTAATTTAAAGAGATTTCAATCACCACCTTGGGCATAAAAAGAAGGATTAGTCCTGAAAGAGAGAGAAAGAGACAGTCAGGGCAGAAGATGAGGAAAGGGTTCCACTGCCATGAGAGCATGGAGTTCAGAAACTCTCCTAGCTGAAGTGATAGCTAGTAGGAAGGCAGTCTTATGTCAGGAATATTATATCTGAAGGAGAGTCTGGTTCAAAAGGAGGAAGTGTAAGCCTTTTTAGGACAAAGGTTTGGATGCAGTGTGGTGTATGAGGTATCCCAGGAGGTCTGATGTAGATGACCCCTCTAAGGATCTGTTTGACATTAGTTAGAAAAAAAAAAAGAAAGAGATCCCCAATGGGGTACTTAGCTTTCTGGAGTTTCTCGCTGGTGTGGACTGACCGATGCATGTACGGGATGTCTGCTTGGGGCTCCGATGGCAAGAAAGAACTGAGGACATGCCACTGACAGACTCCACTTATACCCCAGTGTACTGATGTCAGGTTAAGGAGTCTGCCAGTTGTAGGAGGAGGGAACATTCTTACTCTGGTAGTTGGGCCAGCCAAGGGCTTCCACGGCGGAAAATCCCAAAAGTCAGGACTGCAACAGTGAAACATGAAGAACATCTCAGAGATAGTGAAGTACAATGGGAACACTTGAATGAGAGTGGTTCCAGTCTGCGTTTGTGGCACCAAACTGAGAATCTTGGCTCTGTATGATTTTCTTTTAGTAGTTTCCGGGATAGTCAGTTTTTTTGCATTCAAAGGAATGCCTCCCTGAAGAAGAATTCCTTCTGTGGTTTGTCAGAAAATCTTTTCCTAGATATTTTTCTAGGTTTGTGAGAGGGCCTAAGATTTCTTTTAGCAAAGGAAGTGGATTTGGCAGAATTTCAATGATATCTAGAGACTAGAGAGAGAAGAATCTGCCTGAATTCTTTTGTAGTCTTGCGTTATTCTTGCAGAATTTTGAAAAGACTGTTAACCTGTGGTCCAGGCAAATGTTCAGTGTCCAATGGGGAATCTAAGATTTTAGATTTGAATTCTTCAGGGATGCGCTGTCCCTGCAGCCATGTACACTGTCTGAACACTGAGCCTGCGGCAACAACTCTGGACACCCACCACATCACAGCTAAATTTCATGCTGTGCCTAGCTACTTATGTAGCTTGGATCAGGAGGGGCTGCATTTGCTGTTTAGGATCTGCTGTCTGAGGTTCTGTCATGAACTTATGCAGAGAAAGTAGGTAGTCATTTGTATTCAATAATTAATAGCTCTGAATGAAGAAGGTGTAGAGTTTGTTACCCCACCTATCCATGGCCCTGCTGTCCTTATCAGTGGGAAGGACATTAACAGTGGGAAGCAGCTTAGATTGTTTATCTGAGGTGAGAGAAAAGATCAGCCATGGGATTTTTATATGGGTATTTAATCTCGTTGGAGACCTTATAAAATCCATCTGGTCTTTAAGAGCAGGTGGCTGAGAATCAGATGTTAAGGAAGAAGGGTGAAAGGTGTCCTAATAAGCCCCCAGGACTGGAGGGACTAGTGAAGGGGGATGCAGCACCCATCTCCAGAAGACTGTAGTATCTTTTTCTTCTTTGGATCTCAGAGACTTGCCTTGTCTGCCATTCAAAAATGTCTCGTGTTATGAATGGTTTCTCCAAAGGAAGCCTCTTCCGGGAGTCCCCTTTGCATGAGCAGACCTGCTCAGGAAAGTGAAGTTGCAATTAGTAAACCACAGAATAATCATAGTTTGGCTTTGGATCCTCTTCTGAGGAGGAAGAGTTTAGAGCGTGCCTTTGTGCCGTGGCTGGAGTTAGCTGGGTCACAAAGGAGGAACCTTCAGGTCCATAATATCTCAAGGCTTAAGCCAAGTCCATCCATTATTTTTCTCTGGAAGGCACAGGAGAGGTCAAATGCTTGTTTTTTTTTTTTTTGGGGTGATGTCTGCCTGTAAGAGCCTTTGATGTTTGGTGCCATGTCTCATTTCATTCAATGTACCAGGGACATCTATCTATACAAGGAAGTGAGAGATTCCATGCAAGCCTTCTGAGATAAGACACAATTCATCCAAGGCATCTGCAATCTGCAAGGCCAGTTGGCCCTTGAGAGGCACTTTGATGTACCGAGGGTTTGACCACCTCAGCAGGTATGTCTGAGTCAGAGATGCTGGACTGCAAATCATCTCAGTCTCGTGTTTCTTTTTAGGGGGAAGGCTGATGTTGGAAGCCAGAGTCTCCACCATCTTGGATTGAGCTAAGTGTTTCAATTGCCGAGTTTCAAGGAAGGTATTAAGATTGGAAAATCTCGACCTTTGAGTCTTGGGGACAAATGACTGACACAGGGAACAGGATTTGTAATTGTGATCCAGGCCTAGGCAAAAACGTACTTAGTGCCCTTGTCCCTGTACAGAATCTGCCGGCAGCACTCACACCTACCCTTCATAGCGAACATCTAACAAACTTAAAACACAGTCTAAGAAACAAGGAAGGAAGGTTACCCAAAGGGGAAATTATATGGCAATGATTAATCAAAGCAGCAGTACAAATGACCAAATGTGGATCAGTCTGACAGGTGTGCAACCTGCATTTGGGCTGGTGGCAAGGTAGTCTGAGAATCTTATACATATGTCCACCTTTATACCCTAACGCACGTGTACTGAGGTCAAAGTCAGACATACGCCCTCGGGAAGGTAAAACATTGGCTCTCTGGCCAGACATCAGAGCCAAATCATATCGGTCACGAATACTGCAACAGCGAATTTGGTTAGGACATCATCAATTATAATAACATGAACAAATGTGCTTGAATTAAGAACTGTTCACATTTTAATAAACAGCTTATTCAGTGAACTACTTTACAACTTCTTTTATTTGCCTATATATGGAAAAGTTGTTTTAGGACTGCAGCTACAATATGCCAGTCAAGTCAGAGAAACAGTAACAGAGTTCATCTCTAGTGATATACAGATTGTATTCTTGCTTTAGTTATGTTTTTGTGCTTAGAAGCAAAGCAAAAACACAGTAATAATATTGTGTGAAGTAAGTAAATTTATTATGAAAAAAAATGTTCAAAGTATCCTTTTTGGGAAATGAAACATTCTATCATGTCAGAATGTGCAACATTAACATGAAAACTGAAAATCTGGAAAAATAACTTAAGATCTTCCAGCTGCATTACTTTTGTTACTAAAATATACAGTACTGTTCAAAGTCAGTATACTGCACATTTCAGTACAGAGGAAAAGTAGTCCACTTTATGAACATCAAGCCAAGGATCTGAAATAATCCACAGACCATTAAAAAATGCGAACTATCTAGCAGCAACACAATACAGTGAGTGCATGAACTAAATGCATGCTGTAGTACCACCTTTCTAACGACATTCTGCAATGCACAGCATTGTAAACAATCCAACAAGACTGTAAAACTGAAAAATAATCAGTTGCTATGTAACCACTATATCAAAGGAAAACTTTCAGCAAGAGCAATTCAAAACATTTTTTATACAGAAATGCCTATAAGTTTTTATACAGAAATGCCTACAAGTTTTATTCTCACTGCATTTTGCATTGCAGTATAAAATGACAATATCTACTGGAAACTCCAAATATAGCTCATTCTGAATCCCACTTCTACAACTGCACTCTGCAATGAATACCTGCAGAGCACCCCTTTGCTAATCAAGGGATGCCACCAAGGTAATTTTTATTTAAGAAGCTGTGGTACAGAAAGTCAGCTGGGACTAAGACTCTTAGTTTAGGACATTCCAAACTGCCTGTGAACAGCTTCCCATGCAATCCTCACTCCACTATTATACAGGAGTTGCAGAAAGTGTAATATAGTGTTTGTTGGCAGGATCTTTGCTCAGTGTAGCTTCTGAAAAGATGAAAGCTCAGACAGAGAGACCCAAAGACGTCTTTTGTGTCAGAATGGGAACACGGCCAGATTCAATCACATTGTAAACTCCGGCAAAATGGAAAATAAGAACACAGCCACCTGCGAAAAAAAAAATAAATAAAGGATGAATTAAAATCCGTTCACATCATTGATCTGAGTTTTATACATATATACATTTTAAAGATGTTTTGTACTCTGAACTTGGGTCTGAGCTACTTCTGTAACCATTAACAGTACATGAATGTTTTTTGGCTTCATATCTCCCAGCTCTCTGGCAATATATGCATAATCTTGGCATTAAAAATAGAAAAAGCACATGGCTGATGTGTTTTGTACTTTCTTTGTTAAGAACTACATACTTATATAGTATGTAGGTCCCATGTATTTTAAGGCCAGGGGCTTCTCTTATTAATGTGCACTATTAATTTATTATTTTGGTTTGACACTACCCTAAAGTTAGAAAGAGCATCTAAAACCTTTTACAGAGCACTATTCTGTCTAATAAAATGACAGCATCATCCATGAGATCTAACAAATATCTAACTCTATGTAAAAGCACAACTGTGGGGCCAGTAAATCATCTGAATGCATCTATCTTCAATACAACAAAACTAACAAGAAAGTTAAGATGGGTTTCCTTCAAATTCTGAAATGTTTTGTTTTCCATTGTTAAATATTTTATATTTTAAGTATTTTTCTGCTGCATTCATAGATAAAGAACACCAGCAAGCAGAAATGTCTTTTTTCAGATCCTTAAACAAAAGCAATAAAAATACAGTAAGACAGTCAGAAAACCAGCCCAGTTTGTTTGTATATCAGTCCAAAACAGAAGTTCCATTGCTTAGAATAAAGGGAAGATCAGCTAATTCAAAAACAAATTCACCTAGAATAACCTTTCTGATGAGGAATACTTTTATAATGAAAAATTTACACATCATGCAAGCGTCCATTAATTTTCTGATGCACACAATCCCAGCTAGGGTTGCTGGGGAGCCAAAGTTAGTCCAAGCAAACAATGCGCATCAGGCATAAAAAAAGCTGGAGTTCCAAAGTCTATGGCTCAGTTCTAACTTCTGGTCACTATATGCGTGACATCTGAATATTTTCCAGTGTCTGCATGAGCTCCCTCTTGGTAGTCTTGTTTCCTTTCGCCTCCCAAACATATATTGGTTGACTGATAACACTATACTTGTCCATACATACTACATGCATTCAGTCTTGCCCTTGTGGCTCAGACGTAGCTGAAAAGGTCCACGGACCAACTGACTTATCTGGTTAATAATCAAGATAACCCAAAGCATTTTCAGAGTAGAAGTATTCTATCCTTCCCAACCAATGATTAAAATATCCCATAAAGAAAAAAAAAACACACAAAGCCAGGAAAACGTTTAACATTCAATGTTACAGGCACAATATCACTGAATCGCAGAAATAATCATCCAGATTGGATTTAAAAGTTACCTGCCTGCCTGATAGTGAACAGAGTTCCGAATTCTGCCTGTTCTGTATGTAAAGCACCTGTACTGAATATTAAAATTACCTTCAGGTAATGCCATAAAACATTTCTTGTACCTCATATTCCTTACGACAAGGTGAATATGACCCTAATAGAAAATGACAAAATTTCACTGCTATAGCATTTATAAATCACAAGAATATCTCCCCTTAATAATCTATATTAGAGAATATCCCTTAACCTGTCTTAAGTAGCTTAACATTACACTATAAGAAACTTCTCTGTGTGGAAGATTTTCAGTCCATATATTTCTAGTTAATCACTGTATATTAATCAGAACAGACAATAATAGTAGAAGTAGCGAACGTAAACTTGTCTTAAGTCAAAACAAAACAAAAAGTAATAAGAGAAAATATATAATTGTACAGCATTGCTAAGTATTCGAAAGTAATCCAAGCAAGGCAGGCAGTCGGTTTCCAGTCGAAAATCCTTTACTAAGTACACAGACAAGCGATCCAAGTAAAACAAAAATAAAGTAATAATTTCCTCACAAGCTTTCTAAATATATATATACTTTTTATCAGGCATGGGAGTGGTTTATTGTGTTGTAAAACAAAGTGTTATCAGTTGAAATTTAAGTGTATATTTTGTTTCCATCATCATACATACATTTTTTCTTATTTTTATTTTTTTCTGGTTCTTTTTTCCACTTTATTCAAAATGATGTGTAATAATAATAACTAATTATACAATTATATAGGTTTTTAGGGTTCTTGTACACAGACCTGAAGAAGTCTAGAAGGACGAAAGCGATCTTTGTTAACAATAGGTTATGAAAATAGAAACTGATTTTTACATGTAAAATGTATATGTATATATTTATATATATATTTTTGATTGCCAAATGAACTAAGGTTGATATATTTCCAGCCATGTAGCATATTGTCTTGGATAAAATCACAGACTTAATAATCTACTTAATAATATGGTTAAATAAGAGGTACCACATTATTATAAGTACATAAGGGTTGCATATTATTATGACAGCTACTAGGGTAGGGCAAGACCAGCTCGAATGATGGGGGAAGGGATGTGAATTTAACATGGGTACCAATAACACTTTGTTTTACAGCACAATAAACCACTCCCATGCCTGATAAAAAGTATATATATATATATATATATATATATATATATATATATATATATATATATACACACACACACACACACACACACACAACTAAAATTAACCGCACTCAAAAAAATTGAACGAAGAGAAGAAATTTTAACTAAGAAATGAACTTCGTGACAATAAAAGCATTCAAAAAATAGTAAATCACACCAACAACTCTTGTAGAACTTTAGCGCTTTTGTCCATAGCTCTCAACTTTCCATCTCCAAAATGTAGAACACTCGCCTTCATAATGTGGAACAAATGGGCAAAATGTGGAACACATACTAATGACTTACTAACAACTTCAACTAGGAAGGTCATAGGATGGTTAAAAATGAATTAATATGATTAATTTCTATTTACCATGGATTTCACTTAAAAAAATTCCTAACACTGAATGTGTGACAGACTCTTTCAATGTGGAACTTTGAGGAACTTTGTGGAACATTAACTTTTTAAGACCTCAAATGAGGTACGTTCCTCGTAATGAGGTACACTTGAGAGGTATGCTTTTGTCTTATTTATTATTAAGACTTCTTCAGAAAGACATGTTTCATAAGTATGAGCAACCATTTTCACTTCCTTTATATACATTAGTTCTAGCAGGCCATTTAAATTAACAACAGTTCCTTTCCAATAGTAAAGTGTGAACAAGCAGGGTGTTGTGTGCATTTTCATTAACATTACAATTACAGTTACACAAGGTAAATTAGTCAGACAGTAATAGCCTTGTGGTGCCGTGTGCATACTAAAAGGGATTGTGTGCAAAAAGGGATCGTGTGCAAAAAAAGGGGACTGTGTGCAAAAAGGGACTGTGTGCAAAAAGGGATTGTGTAGGGGAAAAAAAAATTTGGGGGGGGGACGGGAAGGATGACAGTCATGCTGTGATGATTCTAATATAAACACGTAACTTATGAGTCTTTGCCTCTTTGCCTTTGTAAAGAAGGGAACGGAGGAAGGTGGAGGAGTCAGGTAGAGAGTCCTACTATGCTTTGGTATCGGTGTGTGTAGAGAAATGTGTGGGTATGCCACCTGATGGGGGAGTGGGAGGAATGCGGTGTGGACTTGAGGGGGGGCTGGTAGGGGGCCACCCATGACAAGGTGCATATGAATGACAGTGTGTCCCAGAAGACTGTCAGTGCAAATGGTACCAGCTGTGGGCTGGTTTGGATGGTATCACCCCTGGAATGGCTGCGTGAAATAGTGAGACCGGGGGGTATAGTTGGTGCGGTCAGCGGGGGTTAAGCCGGTGATTGGGAGCATGTGTGTAGGGGATATGGGGGAGTCAAAAGTCAGAGAGAGAGAGAGAGAGAGAGGAAACCCATTATATTCACTTGCACAGTTGTAAATCCATTAACACATTAAATCTACTTGCACAATTCTTCAAACCCTCTTGCACAGTTCTTCAAACCCTATCACATTTCAATCTCTATACCATTTAAGTGCACATTTAATGTTCAGTGTCTCGTTGAGACCTGGATAGACAGACATCAGCTCTCAGTTCTATCTGCCATTTTAATTCCCGGACTTGCAGGAATGTGTCCATGTCCCCTACAAATTCTGTTATTTTTTCCAGCACTGTGAATTTAAATCCTGTGAAGTTTGGGCAAATAGCACTGTGTTTAGCCAAGGCATTCAAACTGTCCTGTTTGTGTATTGCTGCAGTGTGTTCTTTAATACTGCTACTCAGCTTCCTGTTCATTTTGCCAATATAGAAATTCCCACTGTGTTCGCAGAAAGCACAGTAGACTACATTTTTTGTGTTGCAGTCATAGTGGTCATGTAGACTGACAGTTCTTTTGCAGTGCGGGAAGGTGACGTTGCTGTTTTTTCGTATGTGTACACAGGCAACACACTTGCCGCAGTCAGACATTCCAGGTTCTGTCGATACTTCGCTCTGTGGGGATGGGCTTTTATTCCTCTCGAATGCACCACCAAAAGAAGAGGTTCATTTGAAACAGAAGTTTGGGGATGTCCCAAGTAACTTTGTCAGACCTTTTTCTCCTCCCAAGATGTCCCAATTGTTGGTGAGGACCCCTCTGATTCCAAACATATTGGTGGAAATTGGAAGGGGGAAACTTGACACCCAGTCCTTTTTGTTCGGTCCGTTCTGTGCCCTTGCTGTGAATCCCTTTTCCAGGATTGGTGGGTACCTGGAGTGTCTGTTCTGTATGATCTCCTGGAACAGGTTGTCCACTAGATACTCTGGGTATTTTCTTTCTAGGAACAAGTTTCTGAGGTAAAAACCTTCCTTGATGAAAACCTCGTCCATAAAAATGAGTCTGGATAACCGGATGAATTGTCCTTTTACAATATTCTTTTTCATGAAATGGGGATGCTGGCTGCTGAACTCTAGATAGTTATTCCGGAAAGTGGGCTTGCAGTAGATGTTGGAGTCAAACTGTCCACTTTCTGGGTCTATAGTGAGGTGGATATCCAGGAATTGAGTGGTGGTTCCGATATGTTCTACTGTGAGGGTCAGGAAGTCCAGACTCTGGAAAAGGGTTTCCAGAAAATTGCTCAGAGAAAGTCGGTCCCCCTTCCAGACAAGAAAGACCATCAATATAACACCTGTACATTAGTGTTGTTGAACCTGGGCAGTGATTCAACCTTATCCATTTCCCAGGCACTGAGGACTAAGTTTGCATATGCTGGGGCCATTTTGGACCCCATGGCTACCCCTTTCTGTTGGTGGTAAATCTTCCCATTGAATTGAAAGAAGTTATTTCTTAATACTGCTTCTGTTAACCTGCATACAGTATTAATCTTAGTCCCACTTAGGTTGGAGTGCCTGTTCAGGTACTGTCTGGTGAGGGTCAGTCCTTTGGCGTGGGGGATGTTTGTGTAGAGTGCTTCTACATCTAGGGTGACCAGTAAATATTCCCCTCCATCCAGCCTTAGTTTGAAGATGTCATTTAGAAAAGCCCAGGAGTCCTTGGTGTAGTATTTGCTGTTCTGTACAATGGGGTTAAGGAAAAAACAACAACGTCACCTTCCCGCACTGCAACAGAACTGTCAGTCTACATGACCACTATGACTGCAACACAAAAAATGTAGTCTACTGTGCTTTCTGCGAACACTGCAGCAATACACAAACAGGACAGTTTGAATGCCTTGGCTAAACACAGTGCTATTTGCCCAAACTTCACAGGATTCAAATTCACAGTGCTGGAAAAAATAACATAATTTGTAGGGGACATGGACACATTCCTGCAAGTCCGGGAATTAAAATGGCAGATAGAACTGAGAGCTGATGTCTATCCAGGTCTCAACGAGACACTGAACATTAAATGTGCACTTAAATGGTATAGAGATTGAAATGTGATAGGGTTTGAAGAACTGTGCAAGAGGGTTTGAAGAATTGTGCAAGTAGATTTAATGTGTTAATGGATTTACAACTGTGCAAGTGAATATAATGGGTTTCCTCTCTCTCTCTGACTTTTGACTCCCCCATATCCCCTACACACATGCTCCCAATCACCGGGCTAGCCCCCGCTGACCGCACCAACTATACCCCCGGTCTCACTATTTCACGCAGCCATTCAAGGGGTGATACCATCCAAACCAGCCCACAGCTGGTACCATCTGCACTGACAGTCTTCTGGGACACTCTGTCATTCATATGCACCTTGTCATGGGTGGCCCCCTACCAGCCCCCCCTCAAGTCCACACCGCATTCCTCCCACTCCCCCATCAGGTGGCATACCCACACATTTCTCTACACACACACCGATACCAAAGCATAGTAGGACTCTCTACCTGACTCCTCCACCTTCCTCCGTTCCCTTCTTTACAAAGGCAAAGAGGCAAAGACTCATAAGTTACGTGTTTATATTAGAATCATCACAGCATGACTGTCATCCTTCCCGTTCCCCCCCCCAAAATTTTTTTTTTCCCCCACACAATCCCTTTTTGCACACAGTCCCCTTTTTTTGCACACGATCCCTTTTTGCACACAATCCCTTTTAGTATGCACACGGCACCACAAGGCTATTACTGTCTGACTAATTTACCTTATGTAACTGCAATTGTAATGTTAATGAAAATGCACACAACACCCTGCTTGTTCACACTTTACTATTGGAAAGGAACTGTTGTTAATTTAAATGGCCTGCTAGAACTAATGTATATAAAGGAAGTGAAAATGGTTGCTCATACTTATGAAACATGTCTTTCTGAAGAAGTCTTGATAATAAATAAGACGAAAGCGCTAAAGTTCTACAAGAGTTGTTGGTGTGATTTACTATTTTTTGAATGCTTTTATTGTCACGAAGTTCATTTCTTAGTTATATATATATATATATATATATATATATATATATATATATATATATATATATATATATATATATATATCTCTTTAGAAAGCTTGTGAGGAAATTATTACTCTATTTTTGTTTTACTTGGATCGCTTGTCTGTGCACTTAATAAAGGATTTTCGACTGGAAACAGACTGCCTGCCTTGCTTGGATTACTTTCGAAAACTTCGTAATGCTGTACAATTATATATTCTCTATTATTACTTTTTGTTTCGACTTAAGACGAGTTTGCATTCGCTACTTCTACTACTATTGTCTGATCCGATTAATATACAGTGATTAACTATAAATATATGGACTGAAAATCTTCCACACAGAGAAGTTTCTTACATGGTTTTGTTTTTGGACCCACTACACTTTAGTGGGTTATTTTGAGACTTCGGGATTACTTGTTTTGAGTAGCTTAACATTCTGATCTTAATTGCTTGCCTTGTGTAAGGTGCGACATCCCCACACTGGGCCAGTAATCAAGGAGCCTGAATCCTCACCACTGACACTGGAGAAGGACGTTCACTTGGAGCAAAAATGGATACACAATATTTCCAGATGCAAACCTCTCTGCATCAAGAACAATTTCTTTTAGGAGCACACAGGGAATACACACAGCCTGGGGTCTGGGTTTCTCTCTGTCTCTCCCCAGTTCCCCAATAAGGCTCCCCACTGGCACAGCTGTAGAGTTAAGTCCTCAGTCAAGTATCTAAGCCAAGTCCTCCAGTACTCTCTCTGTGAAACCAGTGCTTTGTGTCCTTGCTCCAAGTAGCTGACACACACACACTCAGATTTAATTTTCAAACAGACACACACCCAAGAAAGGTTGGCATAGCACTCTACCATCTTTGCCCAGACTATAAGGTAGACTCACTGCCACCAGCCAGTTACTATAAGGCTCTTAAAAGGGTATCCAATTATACTGACTGAAGTTAATACTAATACC
Source organism: Protopterus annectens (assembly GCF_019279795.1). Taxonomy (NCBI): domain Eukaryota; kingdom Metazoa; phylum Chordata; order Ceratodontiformes; family Protopteridae; genus Protopterus; species Protopterus annectens. The sequence goes on from NC_056739.1 coordinate 1,951,251,050, forward strand.
AATGCTAATGTTGACCAAGCAGTAAGGCTTTCAGGAGCGGCCAGAGTGTCACAAATAAGTACTCTCAAAGGTTAAAATATTTTCCAAAGGACCAGCCATGGTGAGATATTTAAATATATCTATTTACAACAAACACCAGAGCTTCATCCACAGGAAATATCAAAACAATATAGATGAATAGATTCATACAGAAAAAAGTACTTAACTAATTTCACTATATTTTCCTGACTAATCTAGAGAGTTACTATTCCCTAGTTCACTTACTAGAGCAATGCAAAATGAAGTAGGTGAGGGATCCCTTCTATGTCAGGTTCCTAGAAACAGACCATATCTGAGACTTCAGTCTCATCTAGTATTAAAACATTATTTCTGTACAGAATGACATCACATCTGGTCATCTGACTTATGGTTTCCATGCAACCCCCCATTTCTAAAAGAGGTCAGGATTTATCACATAGGTATCAATAATGCATACACAGAGAGCCTTGCTAAGATCTGCTGCAGCTCCTGGAAGTCATAAAACAATTTCAAAGCTCCACCTTTTCAGAATGGCAGTTAGTTCACCCCAATGACAATGCAGGAAGCTTCCTAGTACAGTTTTTGTCTCTGGCAGCATTCAAATCTGTGAGATTAAATTACTATGCCTAGCCCATAAATATGTTATTTTCTTACTATTTCCCAAAGTCAGGTGGATTGAGATTAACCTCTTCTCTTCCAGTACCCTCTGTTACAATATATACATTTAAACAGTTACAATAATGCATGCACATTTCTTGATGCCCAGCAGGGAACACTGTTCATACATTTTAATACAAGCAGCTTTACCAATACATTTTTCAACGCAAGCATTTGTACAAATCAGTTTAAAATACAAATGACATATGATTCTTTACAAAATTCCAGTTAGCTGTGCTGGCATATGTACACATCCACTGCTCTACTTCTCCTGGGACAGCTGGCAGTGCCTCCCATCGTCACATAAGGTTTATGTATTCTTTCAAGCTTGTTATGCACCCTTATGTTGTAAATACAAAAAGGTTCCCAGAGTTCAGTTAATGGTCTGATAAGACTTAAATGAGCATAAATCAGTAATTTACACAGCCACAAAACAGCATTAGCAGAATGCAATTTTACTTGCATTTTGTGCGTGAAAAGTCAGTTTTTACAATATAAAAATGGTCATCTGCAACCTAGAGTGAGAGTATTCCATAAACAATGCTGGGAGCTTTTCAGTTACTATATATACTGTAGATGCCCATGGTAAAATCAATCTTACACATGTCAAAGGCAATTTTTTGAGGATTAAAACCATTAAAATGCAGTGACCAGTTGATAAGTCTAGGTGGTAAAATGAGTGTGGTGCTTTGAGTAAAGCTAGTGATGATTGCATTGCAATAAAGTAAGGTTTTTATTCACTCTCCTGTTACATTTTTACCATAAATCAGCACTGACATTACAACATTGGCAACTGCAAAGTAATGATTAAAGGCAGTGCACCCCATTTAATCCCTCCCTTTCACACCATTACAGGACACAGATAGTCAAACTGTATTCTGTTACTATGTCTGGTAATCATTTTTGTTCTTTTTTTCTTTTGCTATAACTATAGAGATCGGAATAAGTGAACGACAGAGTAAATCTAAACACATTGCTCTTGCTATTATAGTAATTGGTGTGGTGAGGCATGGCAGTGGATTAAAGCAACAAAGTGAAAAACATTACTGTTGCTACTAAAGTGATTGCAGTGAGTGGTGTCTAGGTGACAACAGAAAACTGAAATACATTACAGTTGCTGTTAGATTAATCAGGGAGGGGGGATATGAGTGAATCACAGCAGCAAACAAATGCATTACACTTCTAGCGAATACTGTAAGGATGTGTGAATGACAGCAGCAACCTGAAACAAAAACACTGATCAGGACTTGAGGGGCATGGCAGTGAATGACAGCAGCAACCTGAAATGCTCTACTGCAGCCATAACAGTGACTGGTATCAAGAGTGTCTGAATGACAGCAGCAAACAGAAATGTAATACTGTTGCCATTATAGTGATGTGTGTGTGTGTGTGTGTGTGTGTGTGTGTGTGGCATCAGCAAAATTAAATACATGTACTGTTCCCACTATAGTGATTGGTGTATGGTGGGCATGAGAGTCAATGAATACAGAAGGATGCCCACTAAATGCTGCCTGTTTTTTTGTTCCGGAGGAGGTGATTATCTGTACCACTCTAGAAGGCAAAGAATGATATTTAGCTACTAGTAGAAATGGAGAGACCAGCAGCTTGCCAAAGGGTATGACAATGAGATAAGGTTTGCCAGACAGATGGGACAGAAGGGTCTAGAGTGGATGCAATGGACGTGGCTACTCAAATGAGGTAGTAGCAAGGGAAAACATATTTGCAAGGCCAGAATGGGGCTACGGAAATGATGCTTCACTTGCGTTGTCTGGCTTTCTTTACCTTTATCAATTCAAGAAAAAGGGGGAAAAAAAGAATAAAGGAATCAAAGGTTCTATTTCTGGACCAGAAAATCCCTGTGGGCCCGCCCCCCCATTGGAGGGATTTGAGTACAGCTGCACTTGAAGGTGGCACTGGTTGGTAAAGTAAAAAAGTCATGGCAAGACTTTTCCCACTTACTGAAAAGCTCTCTGTGAAAAGGTTTAGTGGACCACTCAGAGCATTTGCAGACAATGGCTGAGACTATCCGCACATGAACTAGCTGCCATTGGGATGCAGTTGCCTATTTGAAAGCAACCAGCTGACAGCCCATTATCAAATCCTCATAGCTTCTCAGCTCAAAGGGTATAAACAGGTCCCCCCACTACTGTGGTTCCCTCTATGAGATCTGCTCTTGGGTAACACTAAAGAGTCTCCCAATGTATTCGTCCTTACTGTACTTGTCAATGAACTTGCCAAGAACAAAGATGAATATAGCAGGGTACAAACAAACTAGATGCTTCTTCTACAAAAAAATCTGTTTTTTTACACTGAAGAGGAATACATTGGGAATTTGTCTTTCAAAATCAGATTGTCTAAAGAGAGGAAATATAGAATACAGCCTCAACTCTACAACACTACATCAGCTGCTGGAGTTGCTACTGTTCACTTCAAGTGTGCGTAACAACAAATAATGTTTGTAAACAGCTGCAGAATGACATTTTTAATCAAATTCCTGGTTCTGCAATTTCCCTGGGAAGGCTGCTGTGTGAGTTCACATCCATTTTAGTGAAGGGGCATGTTTTCACATTACCACCGAGCCTCACTCTCAGTTTTCAACTTGTGCCTCTGTCCTTCCTTCACGGTTTCCTTTCCTTCATTTGCTGGCAGGCGTTGCCGTGATGATGACCTTTTTCATTCACTTGGCCCATGTGAATATTTTGGCAGGTTCTTGTTATCCTTGTAATGTCCAGATAGCAGTGTAGCCAGAAGCTTAGAATTTGTATACCAAGTTTACATATCATTGCCTTATTCATTCCAAGTTAAATGCCCTTTGCTCCATGGCATTCTTGAGGGTGTTTTATATCAAAGCCTCCTATCAGGATGCCCTGGATGTTTTTTTCATGAACTGCCTTAGGGAAACTTCCAAACCAATGGATCTGTATATAACCAAGCATATGTCAGTGTTGACTGCCACAATTTGTCATTATTTATTAAAGACTGTGCCTATTCAGGTTGCTGTGCTGACCTTTTGGTTGCATACAGAGTACAAACAATGCTCTTGAATGATCCTTTACTGATTGGAACAGAAGTGTAACTTGTGCAAGGACTTCTGCTGTACACAAACTTTTGTAACTGCACTCTGTCCTCTTAATGATGTTTATGATGAGAACCAGTAAAGCACACTATGTTACTATAAAGCTGTTTATAGCTATTTACACTGGGCACTCAACCACATACATTTATTTTGGTGCTGCAGCCATGACACATCTCCTAGTTTTGCTGCCGTGCCTCTTATAGTTACAGAGATATGGTCCTTAACTGCACAAATATTCTTATATGGCCAAGTCTGGTTATTTGGCATTTAGTTCACAACAAATCTGAGCATACAAGTCTTCTGCTTGAAGAAATGCAGTATGCATCTATTGGTGGGGCAGTCTGTGGATGAAAGCACAAGATAACTGATCACAACAAAGTGATTGTTGCCAAGGTGGACACTATATACAGCAAAAACCTTGAGAGTATTATATCCATTCAAGTGTGTTTTGTACAACAGTCTCAAATTAGTATTTCCTACTCTTTTTCTAGGAAGTGCTGTAGCGTGATGGACATATGACTACTTGTATACAGATTCATTGTTTCAGAGGTGTTGACTAATACACTGAACCCCACTGGGTTGTTGTGCTGAATTTCTAGTCAGCATGTACAGTACAATATGGATTTAAATGCTTTTTACTTATTTGTCATTAAACAGAAGGTTAATTCACATATAGACTTCTGCTGAATGTGAAGCTTGCCTGTAAATGCAATTATGTCCCACTATGCAAGTTAGACAGATATGCAAAAAAACTACATTATATGATGCTAAAAGATGTTCATGGCTATTTATATCAGTTAGTGAAGTAGCTAAATGCACTTTGTAAGAAATATTATAGTGAAACTAGCAGGGAATATATCATGGCTATTCCAACAGTTAGAGACAGTCATTTTTTTGCTATGTACCACCAAAATTGTTGGACAGCCATATGCATACTCTGACATTTGGTTTAATACACATATGCAAATTTTGCATTTTTTCAGGCATATGAACTCTGTATGCATCTGTATGGTGGGGCAGCCTGTGGATGACCACAAGTGATCATTGCTGAGGTGGGGAAAGTACACATTGTTTGACAGCAGCAAACTGAAATACATTGTTGTGATACAGTTTTCACATTTGCATTACTAATGACAAAAGGGAGAATTATCTTGCTAAGATGGTGGGCTATGTAAACCATGGGATGTACATGGCTCGAGTTTCTAAGCAGTTTTCAAAAGTTAAGAAAAATGTCTTTTTTTCCTATTTAACTTAATAAATAAAAAATGGAGAGCTGCTGTCATATATACACAATTCCAGTTATTGAGGACTTGTACATGTTTCTGAGGAAATATAAATATTTTTCATATCTGCCTTGTATCAAAAGGGAAGTGTGGTGCAGCCATGTAAAGGGAGACCTTTATAAGCAGTGGGTGTTGGGGAAAAAACAATACCATACACACACACTTGGGTAAGACAAACAGAGCAAGAAATGTAACTACTTGATGTACACTGCATTACTATTAACATTTTTAACATGGAATTTGACAGTAGCTTTTGCTTATGAATAATGGTGAGATCTGCAAGCTGACAAAAACAGTAGGCAAAAATTTTTTTAGTGTTACTGCGGTGGTGGTGCTGCAGTAGCATTGTCGTCTCACAGCAAGATGTTGTCCCGTTAGATTCTCAGCTAAAGTGTCTTCTGTGGAGACATGAGTGAATGGGTGTACCTATGTTGATGGTTGTATGTCAGGGCTGGCAACTCAGTATGTAAAAATCTGCTGCCAATCATTAGCGGACCGGAGTTCCGCTGTGGCGACCCCTAACCGGGAAAAGCCGAAAGATACAACAACAAAAGGTTAAAAAATATAAAATATTTCCATATTTGCACCAAGCCTGGGACTATGCATGCAGTGAGTATTAAATAAAAACTGGTACTAAAGAGACTTCCAAACTGGCTGCACCCTGATAAGCAACTTAATTTCGGCTCTCGAACAGAAAAAAGAAACAGAGATATAGGCCAGTAACTCGGCCAGATTTAGTAAATTCAGTTGCTGGCTACTAGGTACACTGCCTGGATGCCAGGAAAGAAAATCTGCTAGCAAAGGTGAAGAGAAAACTCTGACTAGGAAGAATCATGCAGCTGTTCAGCCAAAAAGCAGTTCAAGCTCTAGCTTTGGTGCAAGATGTGGTTTCCAGTCATCTAGAGGAAAAAATGAAATGTGCTCAGATCAGACTAAAACAAACAAAACATTAAAGGAGTGTAGCAACTCAAAGAAAAGGATGAAAAAATATAAGATGCTTTAAACAGCTATTCAGATGAACTGATGAAACTGCCAAAAATCACATACTGAAATGAAGAAAAGTCTCGCCGAGTACAAGAATGCTCAAGAAGAGGTGTTTCAAAAAATGATAAGAGGATATTGCATGCAAGGAAAACCTGAGAGTTTCTGCTGTACCAGGAAAACTGGAAGGAACAGACTGTATTAATTTTATGAAAGCATAAATAAGCAACTGGACTGGTATTCCACAGCAGGAATTGTAAATTGAAAAGGCACATCTTATGCATGCTCCAAACCAGGCCATGAAAAAGTAACCAAGACCTACATTAGTAAATATGTAATTGTACCAGCATAAAGAGTTGATCCTGACAAAACTATCAGAAGGATGATGCATTAAAATTGGACTGTGTTGTGGAAAATGGTTATTCACAGTAAATCAGGCAGAAGAGAAGCAAATTTATTCCAACAATCAGGGAATGTCGAGAGGTATGTATGAGAGTCAAGCTGTCATATCCAGCTATCTTCAGGACATTTTTCATGGAGGATCAAACTCATTTCTTGATGCAGAACAGGCTAAAGAGGAAATACAAAAGTTTGTCCAGCAAAAAGTGAGCCAACAAACAGAAGGGGACTCTGATTCTCATTCTTCTGATAGTAAAGTTCATAGAGAGACATAACCAGAGAAAGCTTTTCAAATGTTCCAAAGGAAAATGTCTGAGATGCAGAAAAATCCCAGAAGTTAAATTAGGAGAATAGTACAGTTGTGTACACTTACCATAAATGTAGATGTTCCAGTGTATTCACTGTTGCAGTCATCACATCTGGGTTATCCCTGCCAAGATAGCCCTCAGTCGACCCAAATACCAGAGGCTTAGTATTTCTGCTTCGGTTGCTGTTGCTTCAGGACTGAGGTCAGGTCGTCAGTAGTATAAAGAAATGCAGCCAATACCATTACATCAGTTTTTCTTGCCCTGTCAGGAGCCCCCAAGTGGGAGCCAGGATATGGTGGAAGAACCACACCAGTAGAAAGTAAAGTAAATACCAAAAAGTTCCTTGTAAGGAGAGACAGAGAGAAAAAAAGAGAGAAAAGGGGGATGGAGGGAGGGAAACCAGGACTGCAACAGTGAATACACCCAAACATCTACATTTATGGTAAGTGTACACAACTGTACTATGTTCTTCATGTTTCACTGTTGCAGTCATCACATTTGGGTTGATTCCCAAAGCTGAGGAAAGGGTGGAGGTAGTCAAGAAGACTAGGGGCTGGCTAGGAAGCATGCCCTGGATTTGGAGAAGATAGGCAGGTGGTAATGCTTGGTAAAGATGTGAACAGATGTCCATGTGGCAGCCTCCAGGATGTCCCTGGTGGGGACTCCTCTGAGGAAAGTTGCAGAGGTGGAGGCTGCTCTGGTAGAGTGAGTCCTGACCCCCTTAGGCAGAGGTTTCCCATGTTGCTTGTAACAGAAATGGATGTAGTGTGCTATATCCATTTGGAAATGGTTTGTTTGGATATGGCTTTGCCCTCTGCCCCCGCAACAAAGCTGACTAGCAATTGATCAGTATTTCTGAATGATTTAGTCCTGTCTAGGTAGAATCTGAGCGGTCTGTGCACATCTAGAGAGTGCAGGATCCTTTCCCCCTTGTTTTGTGGGTTAGGGAAAAAGGTGGGCAAATGAATGGATTGGTTGAGATCCACACTGGACACCACTTTGGGCATGAAGGATAGGTTAGTTTTGAGGGACACCCTGTCAGCATGGATGATGATGAAGGGCTCTACAGCCATGAGTGCTTGTAGCGCGGATACTCTGCTGGCTGAAGTGAAGGCCAGAAGCAAGGTTGGCTTCCAGGAGAGAAACTTTAACTCTGCTGAAGATGCTGGTTTGATGGGGGGGGGGGGGGTAGGCTGAGCTTTTCCAACACAAAGTTTAGGTCCCAAACTGGGGTAGGTGCTCTTCTGGGTGGCCTCAAGTTGCTAGCCCCTCTTGGGAACTGTTTGATGACAGGGTGCAAGAAAAGTGGGTGCTCAGTATTGAAATGAGCAGAGATAGCAGAGGCATGAATTTTAATAGAGGAAATGGAGAGACCACGGTGTAGCAGGTCAGCTAGGTAATTCAGGATGAGAGGTAGGGAGGGCTGTGCTGCATCATCTCCCTTAGCCTGAATCCAGTTGCAGAACCTTTTCCATTTGTCAGCATAGGACTTTCTAGTACTAGGGCATCTAGCCTCACGTATAACATCTAGAACCTGTTTACTGAGATCGGTAGCTTGGTCAGTGGTCAGGGAATAAGTCAGGCTGTCAAACTGAGGGTCTGCAGTTGGGGATGCATGAATTCTCCTTCCCTCTGGGTCAGGAGGGTTGGGGTCTGAGGGAGATGCCATGGTGGCAGTGGGGACGGGCTGCACAGCAGTGGGTACCAGTGCTGTTGGGGCCAGTCTGGAGCAATCAGAATTGTCCTCGGTTTTTCCTCCCTTATTTTGAGCAGTACCCTGGTAATGAGAGGTAGTGGGGGAAATGCACAGACCAAGAGGTTGACACAGGGGAAGGAGGGAGTGGGAAGCAAAGAGGTCGACCTTTGGCGCACCCCATTTCTGAGTTATTAGGGTGAAGGCTCTTTGGTCTAGCTGCCACTCGTGTGGGTCCAGAAGATTTCTGCTTAAGTTGTCTGCCAGAAAGTTTAGAGAGCCAGGCAGGAATTGTGCTAACAGGTGTAGATGCATGGCTGAGGCTGTGTGCCAAAGGGTCATGGTGAGCCTGCATAGAGGGTAGGAGTGAGTCCCCCCCCCCCTGCTTGTTGATATACCACATCACAGTGGTGGTGTTTGTTTTGATCAGTAAAGCCACTGGAGAGAGAAGGGGCCTGAAAGCTGTCAATGGGTGCTGGACAGCTAACATCTCTTTTTAGTTGATGTGCAGATGTATTTGCTGTGGGCTCCATTGGCCCTGTATGCACCTGCCATCCAGGTGTGCACCCCAGGCAGTCTGATGCATCTGGGGTCTGGTGGCTAGCTGAGAGAAACAGGCTGTCAGGTAAGTTTGCTTTTCTGGAGTAAGGAATGTCATCTGGAATGCTGTGTCCAGGCTTGCTCCCAAGAATATAATCCTTTGGGTGGGTACTAGTTTGGATTTTGTTTTCATTGATAATTTACCCTAGGGAGGTCAGTAGAGACTTTACAAAGGCCAGGTGTTTGAACAGCATTTCCTGACTGTCTGCCTGAATTAGGCAGTCATCTAATTATGGGTAAATTTGAATATTTCTTTGTCTGCACAAAGCAATGGCGGTAGACAAACATTTTGTGAAAACTCTGGGAGCAGTAGATAAGTCAAATGGAAGCGTAGAGAACTGAAAGTGCAGATATCCTGTCCTGAAACGTAGATATTTCCTGCATGATTCCCTGATTGGGATGTGGAGGTAGGCCTCTTAGGTCTAGGGTGGCTAGCCAAGCATTCTTGGAGAGCATAGGAAGTAGTTGCTGGAGGGTGAGCATTTTGAATTTTGGTATCACCAGGAAGGTGTTTAGAATGGACAGATCACAGATGGGGCACCAGGTGCCCTCTTTTCTGGGTACCAGGAAGAGCCTAGAGTAGAAACCTTAGCCTATTTCTTCTGCAGGCATGTGCTCTATTGCCCTCAGAGTGCAGGGAAAGGATTTGCTTTTTGGCCTCTGCCTACTGGTGGAGGAAGATCTGGGAACCCTTTTGGGGTTGGGAGAGTGTGGAAAGAAAATCTGTATCCCTGGGGCACTAAGTTGAGGACCAAGCGGTCGTTGGTAATGGTGGCCCAGGTGCTTGCATGGAAGGAGAGTTTTCCTCCTAGGGGCAAGTGCAGGTGGGCAGGGGGGGTGGAAGTGGGGAGTCATTGTGAGTTCTTACCATGCGGGTGTGGCTTTGTACTCCCTGGTTTTGAAGTGGAGGAACTCCGTTGCTTTGATCTCTGCATTCCCTGTGACTGTTGTCTGAGGGTCTGCTTCTCTAGGGTCTGGGCTGAACTGACCTGGAGGGGGCAAGAAAGGACCAGTGCTTGGAGGGGGCAATGCCTACTGAACCTGGGTGGCTGGGCCTGTAGGAAATCCTTAACTGTCTGCATAGAGTTTGCTTTTTCTTCCATCTTTTTTAAGACCTCCTCCGCCTTGGTGCCAAATACGTTGTCTTTGTGCAAGGGTGCATCCGATGATTTAGATTTGACATGGTCTGGCAAGGGCTGTTCCTTAAGCCAAGCAAGCCTCCCAAGGACAGAACTGGTGACTGCTGCCCTGCAAGATGGTTCTATGCATCAAAACCACAGTGTAAGGTGTGTTTAGTTACTTGACTTGCAGAATGCATTAACTCTTGTAACTATTTACTGCATAAGCAGGGAAGGATGACATTTTTTTGTTTGAGGAGTTCCATGGTATGTTGCTGAAATTTTAGCATATGGAACTGATAATTTAGTGCTCTGATAGCAAGTAAACAGAGGTGTATACTTTTTTACCCAATCTGTCTAGTGCTCGGGAATCCCTATCTGAGGGGGGGGGATTCTTAGCAGAAGTTGCTTTAATTCCTTTAGGCCCTTGAGAAATGACCCGAGGGTCAGCAGTAGGATTTTTGAAAAGAAATTTGTGTGAGTCAGGGACTCTGTAATAAGACTCAGGTTTCCTGGGAGCAGGAGGGAGGGTGTCAGGAGTCAAACTAGATTCCATGAAAACATCATCCACAACATCCAGGACAGGAGGAATGGCCAAGGGTCTGTGCTGTGGAAGATCTAAGAATTCCCCAAGTCTCTTTTTAGACTGAGGGTAGTCCTGACATGCTCCCTTAAAGTATGAGGGGTTTCTCCAAAAGAAAAGTCCTCGGGTGGAGAGGCTGAAGGAATAGATTGCTCTGCATCAGAATCCTCATAAGCAGGAAGGGGTTGCATGTCTTCATATTCAGATGCATCAGAGTCATCAGACTCCTGTTCAGATAAAACTACTGGGGACAAATCTCTTTCTTTTGGAAGGGGTAGACTGACTTCCTGATCAGCATTATAAGGCCATCTGCCATTTTAAGCATTTGAGACTGAGGCAAGGAAGTGTGTGCCTGATATTGGTTCAGTTTCTTGGGTGTGGTTCATACCCTGGGCCATAAAAACTCGGTAGTTTCTGAAAGAACGGTAGACGTGAAAGAAGTTGTCGGTTTGTGTCGAGAATCGGTAGTGCAAATTACTTCCTTGGAAGCTGGTGCCTGCTCAGCGGCTCTGGACCCATCCAAGACAGATAACCGCAGGATCCTTAGTAGATGAAGAGTTTTGCTTCATACTGGATCCCAAAAGGGTCTCAGTAGCCGCATGTAAATCCACATTAGCAGGTATCAGGGGTGGCGAAAGCACCTCACTGAGGACTGAAGAACTGACGACTAGCTTAATGGACGCGTCATCAGTAGGTATGGACCTGTGTGGTCTGTCTCTGCCTTTATCCTTACGTTTTTTTTTTGGAAAATCTGTCGGATGCCTTACTAAAGCCATATCAGAATTCGAGGACTGTGAGCGAAAATATCTAGCTACAATAAGGGCCCAAAGACATATAGTTCTGGCGCCGAACAAAGCACAAAAGCGATAGCAAGGGACGTCGTGGTCCGGGCCTAAGCAAGTGATGCAGTAAGAATGAAAGTCTTGGTGTGGTATTTGCTTTCTACAGGGGAGACCATTGTTAACTTTTTCTGACATCAGTTAGAGCAAGAAAAAAGGATCCCCAACAAAGTACTTAGCTTTAGAAGACTTCAGCTTCAATTCGGAAAATGAAAAGCAGGTAGCGGCTGACCTGCACTCGTGCGAACTGCTTCTGGCTCCTTGGCAAAAAAGACTGATGTAATGGCATCGGCTTTCTTACTTTATACTACTGACGACCGGACGTCAGTCCTGAAGCAACAGCAGCCGATGCAGAAATACTAAGCCTCTGGTATTCGGGCTGACTGAGGGCTACCCTGGCAGGGATAACCCAAAAGTGATGACTGCAACAGTGAAATGAAGAACATCGGGTGTTCCTTGGACTTTAACCAGAATCTGGGATTGGGAGACTGAGATGAACAGGAAGAAGACCAGCAGTACTGAAATTAGTGAATATATACATGACATTATAAAGCATCAAGCACATTTAGGAAATATGGCTTTGCAAGAAAAAGTGGAAATACTGGACTTTTGTGGACAAACATGTGGGTGACTGAAAAGTGTATACACCAGTTCATGCCATTAACATTTGGAAAGGCATTGGAGGGAAAGGGGAAAAAATAACCAAGACAATTTCTGTTCTTAACAGTATTTGTATAAAACTTTTCATGATATACACTGCATGTTATAGACTAAACCATTGCTGTATGTGATAAAGATACTAAAATAAGCAAGTGCCTTTTTTTCTTTTAGTTTTAAGAAATTAAGACATTACAATGCAAAAGAAGAAAAATGGCTAGGCAAAATCATGTTTAAGTTAATGTGATGTGATTTTGGATTGCTGAGGTGGGCAATGGGGCATAAAAGTATACAGAGTTGATATGTTTTCTCTTACTTTTGCAGAGGTGAATGTCTGAATTAAGGCTCTTGGCTTAATCTAATATTTTTTTGTAGGCAAATGAATTAGAGAGCATTGAATGTAATGAAAAGTTTTCCTTTAACAAATAAATATTCAGTTTGAGAGGTCTGTAGCTAAGGGCAGATATACATTTTACTCTTAGGTTTCCAAGGAAATGAGCTGACTGGTATGTAATAAAATCCAGAAAACTAAGACAAAAGTGTTTTCTGAAAACATCCAAGCTGTTTTTGATATTGTTGGGGGGGGGGGTAAAGGCAATAACAGACAACAATTAGTGTAAGAAGGAGCACAAGCTATAACATGCATCTTAACCTAGCCTAGATTTAAGGTTGTCTATGCTATGCCTGTGTGTGCAGCTGTTGATTAGGGACAATTGCTTCCATCAAGAGGGTTAAACTTCATTATTTAAAGACGTACAGAGTTTTTTTGTGTTTAAGTTAATAGGTTATGGGGGAGTTCTATATTCTCTGAGGGTTTTCATTAAAATAAGAGTGTCTTGTAAGCTGTGACAAATGTTCAAATGCAGATGACAAGAAATAACTCTATAAAATATCATCCTGGCAAACATTAGTGGGTGCATGTAATGCAAAGGCTGTAAATAGGCATTCAAAAAGTAGTCATATACAATAGGTGTGAATATTAACTTCTTATCATAATGCCAACACTAAACATACTATTTTGAAACATGAATCGTCTCAAAAGCATAGCAAAAAGGAAAGAGTACTGAATTACATTAAGAATTGCAGGGTGAAAATAAATAATTCTACAGGAGACACAAAGAAAGGATTTTAGGAGGGATATTCAGCAGAGTATCATTTAAGCCACGGTGGTACAGCAGTAGCATTGTTGTCTCACAGCAAGAGGCTCTGTTAGATTCTCAGCTGGAGTGCCTTCTGTGTGGAGTCTGCATGTCCTCCCTGCGGTCGAGTGGCATCCGAAAGACATGCATGAATGGGCGTGTCTTTGCTGAAGGTTGGGCATTGGGCTGGCAACTCGGCACCATAAAAATCTACTGCCAATCATTATCAGACTGGAGTTCTGCTCTGGTGACCCCTAACCGGAAAAAGCCAAAAAGACAAACATTCAGCAGAGTATCAGAGCCAAAGGAAATTGGGAAAACTGATATTAACTGTTAGAGGAACACCAATAGTGACAGAAGAAAAAATACAATAATGGTAGATTTGTGATAGTAAGGGGCTACTGGAAGGGGAGGAACATTAAGCTGGCATGTATTTATATTCCACCTACAACTGCTATTATGGAGCTTAAGAAAATTTTGGAAGAAACAATCATCTTTCAGCAGGGAATATTACTTTTAGGTGGGGGCTAGAATTTGATTTGCAACAGTAAGGATGTACTTTGGGGACAAAGGGAAAATATAACAAAAGAGGGTAGACCTGAAGAAATATAAGAACATATTTGGAATGGAAGACATGAATTCAGTAGTAAGAACTTAATTGTAGTAAGAACTTAATTGTACTTCAAAGGAATATGTTTATTAATTGGAAGCTTCAACATACATCGAACAGCTATTTCTGATCATGTGCTAATAATAACTGAGATAAGAATGCAGGGTAATGAGGTAAAAATGAGACACTGGGGCTTCCACACCTAACTGTTAAAAAAGAGGGAAATTTAAGGAATGGGTAGTGGAAATTATTTAGAAGTCATTAGGGAAGACAGAAATGTCTTCAGATGTGATAGCTAGTGAGTGGGATAAAATGAAAGTGGAGTTTGAAATATTGTAAAAATAAAGAGGCACAGTTAAGTAATAAGAATTATTTAGAGGGGCTAACAAAAGTTGAAGTATTGCAGAGTAAGGGGAATCTTGCAGAACAACAAGGGGCACAAATGCAGACAGCTAAATAAAAAATAAGGGCATATATTATGGATAATGAGTTTAGAAAGGGCTGTAGCTAAACTTAGAGAGTGTATAACAAGAAAAATAAGGAGACACATTAAATTTCAGAAATTTTATGAAAGTTTGTATAAAGCAGAGATATATGGAAATCAAGAATGAGCACAAATGAAATATTTATGGAAGACTTGAGTATTGTGAAGGTTAGAGGTAGATTAGGCTCAACAATTAACAGTTAAATTAGGAGAGGAGATAAAAGGGTGACTTGTAAATCAATCTTCTGTAAAGTCTCCAGGAACAGATGGTATTCCTAGGAAGTTTGGAAGCTAGGAGGAAAAAAAAAAAGGATCTGAAGGGTTTTGTTTAATGGTATTTTAAAAAGAAGGGAAGCACCAGCATCCTGGAAGAAAGCTGTGGTAGCTGTGATATGTAAAGAAAGTGAAAACCCATCAGCCCCAGCTTCATATAGGCCCATTTCAGTTTTAATGAGGGTTTAGGTCTATAATAGCTATAAAAAACTAGCAAAAGGTACTGCCAAAATTGATAGATATGGATCAATGTATTTTTCTGGAGGGGATGCAAACATTTGACAACATTAACAGAGCAATGATGATCCGAGGGAAACAAAGTGTAAGAAAATACACCTGTTTATGGGCGCGTTTCTGTACTCTTTCCCCTTATTTTCTTTGCCAGTGGTACTAAACAGAAGGCAAACAACAAAAGGAATCAAATTCAAGGATATTACCGGCATTGTAATTAACAAAAGTTGGCTTTATTTGCAGACAATATTATTTAGTACCTGATAAAATCAGAAAAGGACATATCAGTGTTGTGGAACATTTTGAGACAGTGTCAAGCCTTTTCAGGACACAAGAGTAATGAAGATAAAATAAAGGCTATAGCTATAAATTATGCACTCATGCATGAATTGGTCCAGCAATACCCATATTTACGGGGACACAATAAAATGAAGTACTTATGAGTATGGATTAAAAAGTACTCTGTATAGTAGCCACTGACATGTGGGAAGAGACTAAACAAAAGATAATACAAAAACTGAGAAACTGGAAGCTCTTGCTTAAAGATATGGATAGCAAGGTACAAGCAGTGAAAAGGTTTTAGGCCCTTTAGTTTTATATACAGGTCAGGTATTTACAAGGTCAGGTATTTTTTTTATCAAGTGGAGGAAAAATTGTGGACAGCAATTAATAAAGAGTTGAAGGATTTTATCTGGTAGAGGAAAATGGCAAGGATCAAGGGCGATATGCTGACCTTTCCAGCAGAACAAGGTGACTTACAATTAGCTGATTTGAATTAATATTTTAGAGCTACACAGTTAAGGTTCATTATCATAACACAAGCAGAAAGCTATAATTCAAAGTAGAAAGGGATGACAATGAAGCAAGGGGGAGTTCAAGAAATAAGGACAGAATTGCAATCTGGATGCAGAGCCTTATGAAATTAAAACAGGTGCGCTGTTACTTTATGAAGTATTCCAAGAACAATGCCAACACAAAACTGGAGAAAGGACATGTTGCCAATATAGAGATGACTGCAATTAGGGATACAGAGAATAAGTAATAAGGGACTGAAATTTACTGCAGAAAACTGGCAAAGGAACCAAGGTATTGGGAGCAAATATCTAGAGAGGGAAAGTTGAAGAAGACAAGGAGACATTTGGACTAAAGGATAGCTATTGTCCTCCCCATCAGGAATTGACATCGAAATATATGCAAAGGGAAGGGGATAGGGGGGATCCTAAGTGAAAGACGTGCTCTGGTAGAGTTTTCAACTGAATCTAGAACAGAAGCAGTTTAAAACTGGAAAAGTAGTAGGGCATATAAAATACTGCACAATAGCTATCCGAATTGGAGAGGGTTAGAAAACATTGAGAAGAGAGTCTGGATAAGCAAGTCACAGGGAAACAGGACATACACATGCTTCTAATATTCAAGCAAAGTTTAGAAGATTTAGGATGTGTGCTTGTGTTTGCATTGGTAGTTTTATACCCCAAGCAGACTCTAAAGAATATTTCCTCTGGAAGATGGCATAAGTTGGATGTGAGATGACAAAGAAAGCAGTAACTGGGAAAGTACAGTTGTGCAAGATCTTACCATAATAGCAGATGTCCTTCTCTTCACTGTTACAGTAATCTTTACAGTAGGGGATCCTCTAACAAGGGTGGACCAACATCTGGCCAGTATATCAAAGCCTTTAGGTTGCTTTAAGGTATGCCATATGTCACATGTATGATCCCTGCATATAGCGTAGGGCATAAAGGTGATGTCCGGATGTTCCATCCTCAGAACTGAGAATACCAGTAGGAATGTCATTCTAAGGAAAAAAGAGGTAACCAGTATATCCAGAAGAGAAAAGAACCAAGGGGAGGAGGGAGTGAATACAGCAATACCGAAGAGAATAACATCTACAGTTATGGTAAAAATGCACACTACACAACTGTACTATGTCCTTCCATTTCACTGTTGCAGTATTCTTTACAATAGAAAGAGTGCAAACTTCAGGAAGGGGATGGGCAGGAGGATGGACCAGCAGAGCTCTCGGAACCAATGAAGAATGGCCCTAGAAAAGCCAGCTCTATCTCTGGATATCACATCCAACTTACAGTGCTTGGTAAACATATGCACAGAAGTCCAGGTAGCTGCCTCAAGAATAGAGTTAGCATCCAAACCCTTACAAAAAGCACCAGAAGAAGCCACGAGCATACTAGAATAAGCCACAATAGAAAAAAGGCACTTGCCATAAAAGCATAACAAAAAGAAATGGATTTAGAAAGAAATAGTTTGCTTGGAAACAGCCAAACGTAAGGGTCTTGAATGAAAAGAAACAAAGAGGCATGCAGAGTTATGAAAAGTCTTAGTGTTATCCAAATAAAATCGGAGTTGTCTATGCACATCCAAACTCTGCAGCACCTTCTCAATAGCAGACTGTGGACAAGGGAAAAAAGTGTGCAAATGTACACATTAAGAGACCACTCATTCCCCCCTTTGAGCATAAAGTGTCAGTACGAAGGGACAACCTGTCCTTATGGCACACTAAAAAAGGAGGATAAGCTATAAGGGCATGAAGCTCAGACACCTGTCTGGCAGAAGTAAGGGCTAACAAAATTAGTCTTCAGAAAACAATGCTGTAAGGAAGATGAAGCTGTAGGCTCAAAAGGAGCCTCAATTAATTTTTCTAAAACAAATTAAGATCCCAGGAAGGAGGGGCAGGCTTCCTGGTAGGTCTAATATGAAGGATGCCTTTAAGAAAGTTTAGCCTCAAATCTAGAAGCTAAAGGAGGTGAAAAGGCAGACGAGCAGAAAGTGCTGATAAGTGGGCCTTAACAGAAAAATAAGCCAGCCCAGCATTGAGCAGTTCACACAGACAAGACAGAACATCCACAGAAAGTGTATCCAAGTTATGAGACAGACACCAAACAGAAAAACTCTTCCATTTGAACAAGTAGGGCTTCCTAGTTGTGGGCTTCCTAGCCTCCTGCAGGAACCTAAGCAAGTCTTCAGAAAAAAAGTTGTCTGTATGGAATCAAAATCCTATCACCCACAGTGTCAGTTGAAGAGTGGACAGGTGAGGATGGATGACAGATCCCTTTTCTTGCAACAAGTAGGTTTACCCTGTGAGGTAACTTGTGATGACTTCCCTTTGCTAAATGTAGAAGAAGAGGGAGCCAGTGCTGTTGGTGCCGAAAGAGAGTTACCAGCAAGACTTTAGGAGCATTCTGTTGTACTCTGAACAGGACTTTTAGAATGAGGGGAAGGGGAGGAAAGGCACAAAGAAATATCTCCTTCCAGAAAAGAGAGGGCATCCATCTTCCAGACCTGGGATTCTGGCATTAAAATAGGAAGTTGTGTGCTCAGAAGAGAGGCAAAAAGATCCACTTGGGGAGTACCCTACTGGTGGACAATGTCCAGAAACACATCCCTGTGAAGCATCCACTTGTGAGACTGTGTTATGGACCTACTCAGAGTCTGCTACAATGTTCTGACTGGAGGGAATATAAACTAAAGTGTCGCACAATACTGGATAGCTAGTTCCCACACTAGAAAAAACAACCGGCATATGAGACAAGACCTTCCCCTCTTGCTTGCGGACATACCACATCATTGTGGTATTGTCTGTAAATGTCTTTAGAGGCCCTGGGGAGAACAGAGGGTGAAATGCTTGAACAGCCAGCAGAAGAGCTCTCATTTCTGTGACATTGATGTGGTCTTTCCTTTGAGTCTACCAAGGTCCCTGAACCTTTAAAAAGCCAAAGGATGCTCCCGACTGCACATCTAAAGTGTCTGTGAACAGCTCCCGAGAGGTAAGAGGGGGCTGAAAAGTGTGCCCTGGATTGAGAGTCAACTGCTGAATCCACCACTGAAATTCCAGCTTGAGACATGGAAGAAGAGGAACCAAGAGGTCTGGGGAAATGAGAATGCTGATGCCAAACTGACTATAGAAACCAATGAAGTTTTCTCATATGGAGTTTGACAAAAGGGAGCATAGGAATGGTGGAGGCCATAAAACCTAGAGCTCTCAGAAATTCCCTTGTAGCGATTAAAGCCAGAGGAAGAAGAGATTGAAAGACACTGTGATTCAAGCCCTTGGGAGGAGGCAGGGATGCCTGTATTGGAATAGTCTAGATCCTGCACCCCAGAAAAACATGATCCTGTGAAGGAGTCAGAAAGGACTTTTGGAAATTTATAGTGAACCCCAGACTTTGCCAGAAGGAAATGACAAAGTGAAGATGCTACAGTAGAATCTCTGTAGAGGACGCCTGAAGCAGATCTAAGTAGAGAAAGACTTATATTCTCCCTTAGCCTGCAAAAAGCAATCACAGGAGCAAGGCATTTGGTGAATACCCTTGGGACAAGTAGAAAGACCAAAGGGCAAAGCAGAGAACTGAAAATGCCAGGAAGCAACAGAAAAATGTAAAAGCTTCCTGAAAAAGGGATTAATAGGAATGCAAAGATAAGCAGCAAAGTCCAGAGACACTAGAAAAGCCAGAGGAAGCAAGTAGAGGGAAAGTCTGAAGGGTCAATATCAGAAAGGAAGGGACCTTCAGAAAGGTGTTTAAATGAGAGAGGTCCAGAATGGGTCTCCAAGTGCCCTCTTTCTTGAGAACCATTGCTTGTTTCTCTCTAACATAAGATGACAAGCAGGTGAGGTACTTCATTTAGATGCTTTAATACACAGAAACACATCAGGATAGATAGCAGCATCATAAAATATGAACAAATTAGTTAACAGACTTACATACATACATGCTTATATCTCAACAACTTACTACAAAATAGCAGTCAGGCTCGCATGTATTCAGTATTTCTTTTGCAAGAACTTGGCTAGCTTCTTAAAGGTACATTCACACTGATGTACATCGTCCCTCTTAAAAAGATTGCCATTTGTAAAATCAATAGCAGAGTTATACATGCATTACTACAGACATTAGAAACAAAACACAATGTTCATAGGCTGGTACTAGGCTATCGGCTCTGAGGCCTATACAAGCCTAGCCATAACAATTCCCTGGCTATTTCTTCCCACAGTATTTACTTCCCTGGACCCCTGTCAAGCAGGGTGACTGAAGTGATCCCCGGGGTGAATTTCCTATCTCTCATACAATCATTAAGGTTCCTTTTGAAGAGGGCCAAAGAGGCACTCTGCTTGACATGTATGGGCAGTCTATTCCAGAGTATGGGGAGTCTCTGGGTCAGGAACCTATCCCTCCAGCATGTTTTGTTCATTGTGATAAGGTTTAGATCCCTGGAGCGTGCATCTCTGAGGGATTGGGGTTTCTTTAAGTGTAGCATGTCCAACAGCTCTGAGTTTGACATGGCTTTGTATGTTAAGCAGAGATGTCTAAGTTGCTTTATATCTGCGACAGGGTTTAGAGATGTGACCATATCTCGTAACACAACAGTCTGGACCAAATTTAGCAACAGGGACAGTCCACAGTGCACAACTCTTATCAGGAATTGGGACAATGGATAATTCACTCTGAAATAAAGAGTTTTTCACACAGGCTATTTGCTGTGGTATAGGCTCGTACACCGGTCTCAAATGTTTCCGATTCCATCTAAAGACTGCTCTTTGTGATTCCACATTGTATGATCTTGGCTCTGGAAAATATTCTTCAGAACACCAATCCGATCATAACCTTTGGACTTTTGCATCCTTACCACTTCTTCTTGTAAAGGATGAGCGGTTTGCTAGTTTTATTGTAGTAAGACTTCTGGGTTAAACTCTTCAACAGACCGGTTTTCACTGACCTGTTGTTCTTGACACATGGAACCAACAACTGACCACTGATTGGTAATATGGTTCTGGTTTGTCTCGACAGAAGTCTCTGAGCAGGTGAACCAAGATGTTTATCATGAGGAACATTTTCTGAGATTCAGAAAAACATCTCATTTTGACTTCTCTGGTAAATGTTTTTCACTTTGAACTGCACATTCTGCCAAACCATTTGACTGCAGGTACTCAGGGCTACTTGTGACAGAATAAAGTCTCATTCTTCAGCAAATCTTTCAAACTGTTGGCTTGTAAACTGTGTGCCATTATCGGAAATAACTTTATATGGACTACCATGTACTGCAAAATGAGGCTTCATCTTAGTAATGATAGTACTGGATGCTAGGTTGGGAAGTAAGTCAATCTCAAACCAATTATTAGTGTCTACTAACACCAAACAATGTTGACTATTTCAGTCGAAAATGTCTGTGGCTACTGTTGACCAAGGTAGTTCCGGAATCTGGTTTAGCGGAAGTGGTTCCTCCTGTTGATGTGGCTTTGTACTACTACACACAGAACAAGGCAAAAGTGCTCTCTCAGTATCTTGTGACATAGTAGGTCAAAATACTAGTCCTTTCACCCTTCTTTTGGTAGAATCGGTTCATGGATGATGACGATGCAAGACAGCAATGTACTCTGGTTGCAAGGACTTTGGAATAACTATTTTCGGACCTTTCATAATGATACGTTTATCAGACAAAATCTCATCTCTGTATGGAAAATAAGGTTGCATTTCTTGAGGGAAACTAGATTGCTTTGATAGCCATCCTTGACTGATAAAGTGGTTAAGCCTTTGTAAAACTGGATCTGTGACTGTGTGCTCTCTCAACTCATCAAGATGTGTGGAAGAAACATTTTTCACTTCCATGACTTCAAAATCAAGGTTTTCATTTTCATACTGTTCTGTGGTGTTTCTGGGTGATCTGGATAATGTACCAGCAAGATGAAGAAGTTTGCCTTTCTTGTAGACAAGAGTGAAATTATACTTTTGCAATTTCAGCATCACACATTGCAGTCGTTCTGGAGCTGAATGCATAGGATTTCTCAAGTTAGTGACTACAGGTTGGTGGTCTGTTTCGATCTGGATAGGTCTACCATAAACTTAATAATGGAACTTTCAACATGTAAACATAATTGCCAAAAGCTTTTTCTCAATCTGAGCATACTGCATCTCAGTTTGGGCAAGAGCTCTCTATGTGTAGGCAGCAGGTTGACCTTCTTGTAGAATGACTGCACCAATACCAAATTCCAAAGCATCACAGGAAAAAATAACTGGTTTGTGAACATCATAGTACCTGACAGTTGGTGGACATCAACTGCTCTTTGGTGTTGCTCTAACCAAGACCAGGATACATCTTTACATGTCAGCTCTCCGAGTGGTGCTGGAAGTTGGCTCAAGTCTGGAATGAACTTACCTAGGTAGTTAACCATGCCAAGAAAATATTTCAGGGCTTGAACATTGTCTGGAGCTAGCATCTCGAGAATGGCTGCTTGCTTAGAAGGGTTTGGTGGTAAGCCTGAACTAGTAAATAAATGACCAACACAAGAAATTTCTTGCACCCTGAATTTGCATTTGTGTGGATTGAGCTTAAGATTCACTTGATGTGCCGTTTTTAGAACTTTTCTGAGGTTTCTGTCATGCTCTGCTTCATCATGACCTCCTACCAATATGTCTACTACAACACAAGGATACCCAGAAAAAAAATTTGCTCCATTGCACAGTGAAAGACTATACTTGCAGAATTTATCCCAAATGGCATTCTCAAAAATCTGTACCTGCCAAACAAAGTACTGAAAGTAGTGAGCAATGAGGATTTTTTTGTCAAGCAAATTTTGCCAAAATGAACTCTGCATCTAAGAAAGAAAAATACCACCATTTGGCATCAAGGTAGAGACTTCGACTGTGCGCATTGGATGAGGAGGTGTTTTTAGAGTTTTGTTCAAATCTCGTGGATCAATACATATTTTGATGTCACCTGAGCTTTCCTTATGAGCTACCACCATGGAAGATACACATTCAGTTGGAGTTTCAACTGGACAAATTACACCTTGTCACACCATTTTATCTAACTCTGCTTTGACTCTGTCCTACATGGCTATGGAACTTTATGTGTTGGCCTGATAACTGGACTGACCTCAGGGTCTAACTTCATGGAGTACACAACTGGAAGTTTGCCTAGTTTGTCTTTGAAAAGATCAGCATAGGTGGAAAAAAATTACTGGACAAAATTATAGTGTGATTTTAAGCCATCTTGATGGACTTCCTTATTAAATGAAAGCAGTCCTATTTTCAAACTGTCTCTGAACTCTAATAATGACTGGCTGTGTCTCTTGACCACATAAAATAAGTCATAGCTTCTTCCAACAGAGTAAAAGGAAAGCACTACTGAGCCTTCGGTTTGAATTTCTTCACCTCCGTAAGCAACAAACTTTGCACACCTTGCCAAATCAAGCCTTTCACCATGACACACACTCTCAAATGTTTCTGCTGACATAACACTGTACTTGGAACCTGTGTCAGCTCTGAGCTCTATGGGTTTACCATTTATGCGAACAGTACAAAATACTTCATTCAGTGCTTCACTGCATTGACTGTTTAGTGAAGCACTGACACACCATCAACATAAAGAGTAGGGTTGCAGCTTTCGAATTGATCAACTTGTTTGTTAAAATGTTCCCTTTTAAAAAAATAATGTGGGCCTTTTGATTTATAAAACCTTTTAGAATTATTCCATTTACTGCATTTGTGGCATTGTTGACCAAAAGCTAAATATTTTTTCCTTTTCAGATTTATGACTTCCACCACAATTACGGCAGCTGGCAATGAAATTAGGTGGGGGACCATGCTTTGAGTTTGCTGACTCACTCCTATGCTTCACCAAGACTGTGCAAACTCTGGAATTTGCTAGAAAGTTCTGGGGTTACCAGTGACTTTTGCAGGAGCTACAGTTTCTGCCATGTGCTTGGGCCTGTTTCTTTTAACTATGTGCTGCATACTATCAATATGAGCTTTATCACTGTGCCTTCTAGAGCTGTTCTCGTTTGTAAGCATATTTGTGTGCTTTTCTCTGAGATCATATATCTGACAAATCTCAGTGGTCTTATTCAAAGTTAAATCACTTTCACAAAGCAAAATCTTTCTTACAGCATCATCTTTAATACCACACACAAGTCTATTTTTATTAACATATCCCTTAAAATCACCAAATCTGCACATTTTAGCTTGATTTCTCAGGTCAGTTGTATGCTGCAAAAGTTTCACCCAGCTTTAAGTGCCTTTCCATTGTAACATTTGTCTGAGGGTTACACATTTCTCTAAATTTACATTTTAAGCACTCTAGGTCCTCCTCCCTTGACTCAGCTGGTACAACAATATGATGGTTTCCCCCCTCTACTGCATAGATAGCAGGTGCATATATAAATGAATGTTCCCTTTCTACGGCTTTTGACCCAGCTAAATTAAGTAGAATAAATGCCTTTGTACAGTCACCTTTATCAGAAAATGCAGCCTGTATGAAAATATCATACTCTTGCTCAAACACTCTGACAGTAATATTGCTGAGAACTGGAAACATTTACTGTAACACTGCACAATCATGCAAACACTTTATACACTTCTGATAACTTGGATATCTTTGCTTAATACGAAAACACATGCTTTGTGAAAATACTGTTGTTTCCCTTTATTTAATTGGTTTTATGCAAGCTGGACTTTATTTCAAACATTTTCCATAGTAATTTCAATATTTTTATCACCAATGTACTTGCTGGTTTATGCAAATATCATTTAGAACATTCTGTATGCCCCATGTCATATTTTGCAAAAAAGAAATAGCGCTGAGTAAGTTTTAATACCTGAAATTTGTTTCTGACCGGTTTTGTGAAGAATGCACATTTTAGGGATGATTCACTGCTGTATATTTCTTCAGTCTCAACAAAGTGCTTTAAGTCGTTTTAGCCATGTTGCCTCTAACTTCATGCCCTTTGGCCATGTCGCTAGTCTCTCTCTAACAGATAAGCAGGTGAGGTATTTTGTTTAGATGCTTTAATACACAGAAACACAACAGGATGGATAGCAGCATCATAAAATATGTGCAAACTAGTTAACAGACCTTACATACATGCTTACATTGCAACAGCTTACAACAAAACGGCAGTCAGGCTTGCACATGCTCAGTATTTATACACTACAGGAACAAAAAACTAAATGCCAAGAAATGGATAATACCATCCTTTGGGAAGTCATCTATCCCTGGTAACTATCATATTTGACCCAGTAGTCAGGGACTTAGGGACACACACAGATAGTAATCTAGCCTTTGACCATCACGTGTCTACAGTGGTGAGGAAATCATTTTATGTTGCGCAACTTATAAACAAAAGTATGGCATCTAAGTCCAAGGAAGTCATTGTTTCACTGTATTCGGCATTCATCAGACCTATCATTGAGTACAATGCCCCCTTTGGTATGCACCTGACCAGGCATATCCAGTAACTGGAATGTCCACAGACATTCCTCACTAAAAGAATAAAGAGTGTAAATAAAATGCCCCATGCAGACCATCTCAAGGCCTTATCTCTGTATTCGGTCTCCTACAGGCTTTTGAGGGGAGATCTATGCCTGGCATACAGGGCATTATCAGACCCCACTCTGATGGACTTCCTGCATATCCACAAAACAAACAGCACCAGAATTACCCATTCTAAAGACTTAAACCTTGCCTGTGACATAAGTAAGACCTGCTGGAGAGAGAGAGAGAGGTCTGTATCCCAGGGACTACTCCATGTATGGAACAGGCTCCCCCAGCCATATGTGAAGCAGAGTTCCTCCCTAACCCAATTCAAGTGCAACTTGGACAATTGGATTGGAAACTGGAAATTCATCCCTGGTTTGGTGTCTATGTCTCTAATTGACACAGGTAACCTGTAAATGGTTCACCACCATACTTACACTTATCAAGGGTACCAGACTTCGTCAGAGATTTGGGATGCATGGCTAGGCTTAAAAAGGCCCTTGTGGTCATTAGCCTAGTAAACACCTATGAACCTATGTAAAACCCAGTTGCCTTTGAGAAACTGGAATTTCCTGAATAGTTCCCTGAGCCAAATGATACTGAAGCACCACTGGAAAGAAAACCAATTGTTCCTCAGGGGAACTGAGGAATGCCCATGAAAGGGTGAAGAGATTTCTTGACCATGTAATACCCTAGGCAGATAATGGACAAAACCCAGGAATCCTGAGTAAACTTTAAACAAAGTGGAAGGGATAGAGAAAGACAAAGAAAAAGAGGAATGTGGCTGAGACAAACAGGATAGCCAGACAGCACCCGTTTCTTTTTTTAGGAAAAGGAGATTACTATGTCACAGGGGCCTAGGTAGCTTTAACAGGAGGAACCTTTTTACCCTTGGCAGGAGGGGGAGACGGCTTACAAACAAAGGCCAGCTTATCGACAATAATGTCTTTGAAATTTAGGCACAGGAGAAACAACACATGTTTAAGCTCCTGTAAAGCCTTGCCCTTATCCTGAAGGGACTTAAATCAGCAGCAGCTGCACCAAATAAGTGTTTGTCATCCAAGAAAGCATCCATCATTGCCTTAATATCATCAGGCAAAGGCTGAAGCTGAAGCCAGGAATATCTCCTCATCACAGACCCAAAAGCAGCAGCTCTGGAAGAAGCATCTGCTGCATCATAACTGCACTGAATAGAATGATGAGCCACCTGAGAAGATGTCCCCAACAAGGAGAGAGCTGAAGTTTTCCCTTCAGAATCGGGAAGGTCAAAAATGACCTGACAGGCCTGAGAAAGAAAAGCCAAAAGAGACTGGACATAAAACAGTCCAGACAACTGACAGCCCTAAAAATCCAAGGTAGCAGAGATAAAAAAAAAAACCACCTTACCTACCCTTTCCATAGTCCTGCTGTCTTTATCATAAGAAAGCAGCTTTGTAGAAGGCAATAACAGATGGCTTGTCAGATGCCAGACATGGAAGGGGTCAGCTGAAGGACATCTACCTAGGTTTTTATAGGGTGCCTGAAGACGGCAAATTCCTATCAGTTTTTTTAGGGGCAGGGGGCTGGGAGTCTGGAGCTTGAGATGCAATGAAAAAGGTATCCAACAAGACAGCCAAAACAGAAGGGACAGAAGGGACAGCAGAAGTTCTGGGAGAGTCCACTTACAGAAGCTCATAATACCTCTTCTGCACTTCAAAAACCTGGGCACAATTCCATTTAAAAAATTTCATCATCCTGGAAATTGTGTCCCTGAAAGAAATCTCCTCAAAGGGAGTGTCAGGACTAGTGGACTCCTCCACAGAAAGTACAGTTGTATACACTTACCATAAATGTAGATGTCAGAGTGCATTCACTGTTGCAGTCATCACATTTAGGTTATCTGCCTGCAGGTAGCCCTCAGCCTGTCTGAATACCAGAGTCTTCAGATTTCTGTGTCAGATGCTGTCGCTTCTTCCTTGACGTCAGGTCGTCAGGGGTATAAAATATGCAGCCGATGCCATTACATCAGTTTTTTTTGACCCAGATGTCAGATGCCCCCACAATAGGAAGCAATTATATGGTATGGTACACCCCCATCAAAAAGCAAATACACAAGAAAAAATAAATATGCCAACAAGAAGGAAAGGTAGAACCAAGAGAAGTCAGGGGGCTGGAGGGAGGGTAACCAGGACTGCAACAGTGAATACACTTAAACATCTACACAACTGTACTATGTTCATTGTGTTTCACTGGTGCAGTCATCACATTTGGGTTGATTTCCAAAGCTAAGGAAGGGAGGAGGAAGTTAAAGAGCATTAGGACCAGCTATTAAGCCCTGCAAGACTGCAGTGGCAAATCCAGCTCTGAATTTAGAAAAAATAGGCATGTGGTAATGCTTGGTGAAGGTATGTACACAGCTCCAGGTAGCAGCTTCTAGAAGTCCCTGGTAGGGACACCTCTGAGAAATGCCATAGAGGTAGATGTAGCCCTGGTGGAATGTGATCTTATCCCCTGTAGGTAGGATTTCCATGGTACTTATAGCAGAAATTAATGCAATGGGATATCCATTTGAAAATGGTTTGCTTTGAAATGGCCTTTCCCTCTGCCCCTGCAGCAAAGCCAATTAGAAGTTGTTCAGATTTTCTGAGAGGCTTAGTCCTGTCCAAATATAATCTAAGTTGTCTGTGTACATCCAGGGAGTGCAGTATTCATTCCCCTTTGTTTTGTGGATTACGTAAAAAAATAGGCAAATGAATGGACTGATTTAGGGCCACACTAGACACCACCTTGGGCATAAAGGAAGGATTAGTCCTGATGGAAACCCTGTCTGCATGGAAGATAATAAAGGGTTCCACTGCCAATGAGGGCCTATAATTCAGACACTCTTCTTGCTGAAGTGATAGCTAGAAGGAAGGCTGTTTTCCAAGAAAGGAATTTCAACTCTGCTGTTGCAGTTGACTCAAAGCGGAGAAGAGTGAGCTTTTCCAATACAAAGTTAAGGTACCAGGCTGGAGTGGGGGCTCTCCTTGGGGGGGGGGGGTCTTAAATTTTTGGCCCCTCTAAGGAATTGTTTTAGCAAGGGGTGAGAGAAGAGGGGTGGGGCTCAGTATTATAATGTGCTGAAATGGCAGAGGCATGAACTTTAATCGACGAGAAGGATAGGCCCTTGTGGAGCATTTCTGTTAAGTACTGTAGAATATGAGGTAAGCTGGGCACCGTTGTGTCCATTCCCTGAGCCTGGCACCAGGAACAGTATCTTTTCCACTTTTCAGCATAGGATTTTCTAGTACTAGGCCTCCCTGCCTCCAGAATGACATCCAGCACCAGCTTACTGAGGGATGCTATCGGAGAGCTGAAGGAATTAGCCAGGCTGCAAGGTTCAGGGTTTGAAGCTGAGGGTGCAGAATCTGGCCTGCCTGCTGGGACAGCAAGGAAGGGGTCTAAGGCAGATGCCATGGTTGTAGCAGTGTCATACTGTGCAAGAGGGGGGTACCAGTCTGGTGCAATCAGTATTGTCCTTGGCTTGTCCTGTTTGATCTTTAGTAGAACCTTCGAGAGGAGAGGCAGAGGGGGAAAGGCATAAACCGAGAGGCTTTCCCAGGTAAAGGACAGGGCATCCACTTTCCAAGCTTGACTGTGGGGAGTTCTTGTGCAGAATTTGTTCAATTGGTAGTTCTGAGGGGAGGCAAACAGGTCTACCTCTGGAGTCCCCCATTTGTTCATCAAGAGGTGGACTGTTTTGGGTTCTAGTTTCCATTTGTGTGGGTCCATGAGATTTCTGCTTAAGTCTACCAGTGAATTTAGTTTGCCTGGCAGGAATTGTGCTTGTAGGTGTACTTGGGAGCTCAAGGCTGTGTTCCACAGAGCCATTGCTAGTCTGCAGAGAGGGTACGAGTGGGTTCCCCCCTGCTTGTGGTGTTGTCCGTCTTTACCAATAGTTGTCCTGGAAGAATACGGTCTTTGAAGGCTGTCAGAACATTCTGTACGGCTAACATTTCTTTTTGATTGATATGCAGGTGCATCCATCTCAGATTCCATTTACCCCGAATGCACTGCCCTGCCAGGTGAGCCCCCCATGCATAGTCTGATGCGTCTGTTGTTAGGGTATGGGCGGCAAGGGGTAGAGTGAAAGGGAGTCCCTTGTTGTGGTAGCAGGCCTCTGCTCACCAAAGGAACTCAGTCTTCATTCAAGGAATCATAGAAATCATTGTTTCCAGGTTCTGAGAATGTTTGACACCATAGGCTTTTTAGATACCACTGGAGTTCTCATATGCAGTCTTGCATATGGAATTAGTAGAATGCAAGAGGCCATGAACCCCAGAGCTTGCAGTATTTTCCTTGCAGATAGCGGAGGTTTTGTGGCCAATAGTTTGAAGTAGGCTGTCAAATAAACTTGTTTCTCCGGAGTGAGGAATGCCATCTAGGAAGTTGTGTTCAAGCTTGCTCCCAGGAATACAATCTGTTGGCAGGGTACTAGGTGAGATTTCTTTTCATTGATGGTGTACCCCAGTGAGGTTAGAAATTTCTTTATGAATGCCAGGTGTTGTAATAGCAAGTCCTGGCTTTCTGCCTGAATCAGACAATCATCCAAGTATGGGTAAATTTGAATATTTCTCTGTCTGCAAAATGCAATGGCTGGAGCTAGACACTTTCTGAACACCCTGGGTGCAGTAGATAAGCTAAAGGGAAGAGCAGAGAACTGAATGTATGGAGCCCACCCTGAAACGTAGGTATTGTCTGCAGGATCCTCTTATTGGGATGTACGGGTAAGCTTCCTTTAAGTCTAGGGTTGCTAGCCAGGCATCCTTGGCTGGCATAGGAAGAAGCTGTTGAAGAGTTAGCATTTTGAATTTTGGAACCACCAGAAAGGGTTTGAGAATAGAGAGGTCCAGGATATTATGCCAGGAGTTGTCTTTTCTGGGTACCAGAAAAAGTCTTGAATAAAAACCTTGTCCCCTTTGTTGAATATCCCTGATACTGAGAAGAGAGAGAACCTGCTGTTGGGGACTCCACCCACTGATTTGGGGGTAGGTCTGGGTGTGTGGAAGTGGAATCAGTATCCTTGGGAAACTATGTTCAAAACCCATTTGTCCTGGGTAATGAGTTCCCAGTTTTTTGCATGCAGGGCGAGCTTTCCTCCTAAGAGAGCCAGTAGTTGAACAGTGCTTGGAAGGGTTAAGGTTAAGTCATTGTGCCATTTTTCTGTAGGGGGGCGGCTTACTACTCCCTGTTTTAGAAGTGGGAGCCCCCCACTGCTTAGATCTGTGCATA
The DNA here is from genome assembly GCF_019279795.1 of Protopterus annectens. Lineage (NCBI taxonomy): Eukaryota > Metazoa > Chordata > Ceratodontiformes > Protopteridae > Protopterus > Protopterus annectens. The sequence continues at coordinate 1,951,281,515 of NC_056739.1, forward strand.
GCTTGAGACTGTAGCTAGGTGGTCTGCTATTCCTGGGTTTGGACTGAGAAGATCTGGAAGGGACTGGAAAGGACCATTTCTTTGAAGGCTAATGCCTACTGAATTCTGGGAGGCTGTACTTGTAGGAAATCTTTAACAGTTTGCATAGATTTAGCTTTTTCCTCCATCCTTTTGAGGGACTACTTCTGCTTTGTTGCCAAAAAGGCGGTCTTGGTTTAAGGGAGCATCCAGTAATTTAGCTTTAACATGATCTGGCAAGTTTTGTTCCTTAAGCCAAGCATGCCTTCTAAGTACAGACTCAGTGACAGCAGCCCTGCAAGATGCTTCTAAAGCATCAAAACCACATTGCAAAGTATGTTTACCAACTTGTTCTTCAGAATGCATTAAATCTTGCAATTGTGTTCAGCACAGTCAGGAATCAACATCATTTTCTGTTTTAGTCCCATAATATGCTGATGATACTTTAACATATGAAACGGGCAATTTAAAGCCTTAATGGCCAAAGTAGCAGAAGTGTATACCTTCTTACCCCAGCTGTCTAAAGCTCTAGAATCTCTATCAGAAGGGGTAGGATTTTTGGCAGAAGTATCCCTAATGCCTTTTGGTCCTTGGGAAATGGTCTCTGGATCTTCAGAAGGATTCTTGAAGAGGAACTTGCGAGAGTCAGGTACTCTGTAGTACCTGTCAGGTTTTCTGGGAGCTGGAGGCAAGGTGTCTGGGGTAAGGCTAGATTCCAAGAAAGCATAATCTACAATGTCCAGAACAGGATGGATGGCTAATGGCCTGTGTTGAGGCAGGAGTAAGAATTCCCCAAGTCTCTTTTTGGACTCGGAGTAATCCTGGCTTTCCCAGTGGAAATGCTCCCTAAGACTATGCAAGGTTTCACCGAAAGAAAATTCTTCTAGAGGGGAAGCAGAGGGAATGGAATCCTCTGCATCAGAATCCTCATAAGTAGATAAGGGCAAATCCTGGTAATCAGAAGGAGCAGAAATATCAGATTCCTGATCAGAAGAATCAGAAAGAAAATCAGTTCTAGGTCTCTTAGAGGGGGAAGGCTGGCTTCCCCTAATTAAGGTAATAAGGTCTTCAGCCATTCTAAGAATTTGTTTTTGAGGCATATGGGCCTGAGCCTGTGGTTTGGTCATCTGTTTTCTAGGCATAGTGCAAATTTTTGGCCAGAGGAATTCAGAACTTCAGGATGGAAATGATGGAGTTTAAGATGAATGTCTGCAGACCTGAATACACCCCCCTCAGAAGCCAGTGCCTGCACACTGGCTCCGGACCCATCCAAGGTAGAGACATCCACAGGTTCCATAGTTAAAGCAGCATCTCATGGCATACCAGACTCCAAATGGGTCTAGGCCTGCAAATCTGAAGTAACGATTATCAAGGGCTGCAAAAGCGCCTGAGTACCAGTGGACTGGTGACTAGCTTAACGGAAGCGTCGCCGGCAGTTTTGGACCTATGCAGTCTGTCTCTGTCTTTATCCTTACATTTTTTTGGAAGATTGGTAGTTGGATGGCTTAACAAAGCCATTTTGGAGTATGGAGATCGAATACGAAAGTAACTGGCTGCAAAAATAGCCCAACGATGAATAGTTTGGGCAATGAACAAGGCACAAAACAGACAACGAGGGACATTGTGGTCTGGGGCTAAACAGAGGATGCAGCAAGAAAGAATGAAAATCCTTATGAGATATTTGCTTTCCACAGGTAAGACAATTGTTAACTTTTACTGACATCGGTTGGAGCAAGAAAAACAATCCCCAACGGGGTAATCTTTTTTGAAGACTTCGTGTCTGAAACTCTAAAACAAAAATTTCAGGAGATGGCCGACCAGCACTTGTGAACTGCTTCTGCTTCGGGCACCGCATGGCAAGAAAGAATGATGTAATGGCGTTGGCTGCATATTTTATACCCCTGACAACCTGACATCAGGGAAGAAGCGACAGCACCCGACGCAGAAATCCGAAGACTCTGGTATTCAGGCTGGCTGAGGGCTACCTGCAGGCAGATAACCTAAATGTGATGACTGCAACAGTGAAACACGAAGAACATCCACAGTCTGAAGAAGAAGGAATCTGAGATGAAAAAGCAAGGGATTCCTCATCCAACTCCACCTCTTCATCAGAGGAATCCTGTCACCTAGGCCTTTTAAGAGGCATACAGGACCAAGATGCAGCAGAAACAGAAACTTCTTGAGTAGGTTTCAAAGTCATAGGGGCATTAAACCCAGAGTGAAATTCTGCCATTCACTCTGAGGGTTCTTAGGAGTAGAAGAATCTGCCCTGTAAAACTTATAAGGCTCGGACACCGGATAACATTCCACAATCGTATCGGGAACTTCCTTTCCAACTAAAATTTGAGGAACACTCCAAGGTCCTTCAGTAATAGTCAGCCACAGTTCCCCCCTGAACATCCATAGTAGACATATGCAAAGTCTCCAGGGACTTGTGTGAGGTCTGATCCATGCTGGCCTAAGTGGTCACTGCAGAAGTATCCAACAGAGAATCTGGGTGATCCTCCAGGCTTTCACTAGCCTTGTGAGAGACGTCTGGTGGAGGCAGTACCGAGGAAGAATTGGACACAGACTTCTTGGCCCTCTTCATGGATGGCTGACTCTCAGAGCAGGAAGTTTCCTCCATAGTGTCTTTTGCTGAAAGCTTAAGATGTTGGTCCTCTAAACACAGGGCCAAAGAGGAAAGCCAACTATGGAGTGCCTTTGGGATGAAAGTCTGACGAATGGAACAGGACATATGGTCATGGGAAAAACAGAGACAAAATAAGCACTGCTTGTGACAGCCTTTATGGTGCATCTGTCTTCCGCACTGGCATTTACCCTTTCTGGATGACATGAACCCCACAAGCAACAAAAGGAAAAAAGATAATAGCAAAACCCCCAATGGGGCACTTATCTGAAATGGCTTGGTGAACCAGCAATTAAGAGGACATTCAGACAAACTATCAAAAGACAGGCATTTAGACTTGCAGCAAAGAAGTTCTGAGGATGGTACGTCCAGACATCACCTTTATGCCCCATGCTATATGAGAGGAGCATACGTGGGATGTACGACATACCTTAAAACAACCACAACCTAAAGGCTTAGGTATACTGGCTGGATGTTGGGCTGCTCTTGGCAGGGGATCCCTACTGTAAAGAATACTGCAACAGTAAAATGGAAGGACATCATATGATTTGTGAGTGTAGAGTGTAAGGAGTTAGCAGACTTTAAAAACTACCTATTAACATTGTAATATAGTATCCAATATCTAATGAGCACTATTGCATGCTGCATTAGGAAGCAGTTGTAAATTTTATTAAATCTTCTTGTGTGTTCTACCAGCCACATCTTTTTTGTTTTTTTACATTAGGAACCAAGGCAGCACTTACAAGTGACACAATACAGTACGTATGCACACAGCGAACATCACTGTTGGATGTACAGGGCTCTGTTTGCAAAGGGTAATAAAAATAATAAAATTTCTATACTTTGATCATAAATCAAAACTGAAGTAGGATATTGTCCCGTTTGTGGGGGCCTAGGCAAGCAAATAGTGTTTAGCATATTTATTTTAACACATTTGATAAGAGAAATGCAGCAAAAGATGCAATTTTATTTGAGGTCCACTGCACTAGTATGAACATTATTCTAACTCTGGCACTAACATCTCATAAAAAGTAAGGTCTGTGTTAGGAAACAAGACAGAATCCAAAAGCTGACAGGATATAGGAGGTGACCCTGGTATTAAACTTACTGAAGAAGGTTTGCAGAAGGTTATGAATTGTGAAATATAGGGGGGGGGTCTATGCAATCAGCTGGTATTAGAAAAATTAATGCTGCACACATTTGGCAATACAAACAAAAAATCTATTTGCTTGGGGCACAGTGTATTAAAATTAATATTCTAATATTGAACCCAGTATCTCAAGAACAGCATGTCATGTGACTGAGAAAGTTGCCAACTAAAAAATGGACATGATTTACTAGGCATGCACAGTAAAAGTCAATGGGGGCTGTAAAAGGTTGGAGTTGAGGACGGTTTTCAAAATGTCATAAAAATGACATTTTCCATATTTACCTTAGTTATGTAGAAATGCAGTATGATACTATTATACTGGGGGAGGCAGTGGCCCATGCAAGCTGAAAGTTACTTAAAAATGAACATTTAAACATGGTGGATAATGTGAAGGCTTGCAGAAGTAGGTTTACTTGCTAAAAGCTGTGAGACCAATGGGTAAACAAATGTAGTCATCTTACACAGAGCATTCATTGCTGAACTAACAGACTTTGAGTTTACAAATGTATCTCTCTCATTATATATATATATATATATATATATATATATATATATATATATATATATATATATATATATATATATATACATATACATAAATGATTCATGTCATTTGTGAGGCATTGCATTGCGTACAAAGTGTGCTCTTAATACAGAATTTGGGAGAATCTCTCAGCAAGTAGTATCCTAACTGAAAGACTTCGGTAAGCAACAGGATAATTAGCCTCTTTCTGTTCAGGACTGAATAAGTTAACTGGGAATTTGCAAGGTTAATTGTTATTCCTACAGAGCAGAACAGCTTTAGCAGACTTCCAAGTCAAGATCAGGATTTTAAAAGAAGTAGGAACTAGGCACCGGCCATCTAAGTTGGGAAATGTGATGGCTCCCTGCAGCTTTTGGCTGGCTATTACTACAGACATGCATTGATAAACACCCTGTGGGATAAGGACAGCACAAATGAACCAGTCCTGGACTGACTAGCACTGCCACCTTCCAAGAATTGAAAAAATGTCATGGACTCTTGATAATTCAAAAGGGTTCTTGGTGGTGCAGGGGATAAAATGGGTTTATGCCACATAAATTAATTTTGAAGTTGAGGTTCTTTGTTTTCACTGACATTAAAAAGTCACTGGAGTAACATGCTTACCCCTCTTGGGCTGGCAGGACCTCAGGGCTGGTGTTACTGGTTCCCAACATATAAATGGACTGTGGTCATCTTGATGACACAGAGAACCCTTTTCTCTGAAAGTTTGCCCCCTCATTAAGTTGCCCTGAGGACTGGGGGTTCTCCTAGACTTTCCTTCTGCTGTGCCTCATTCATGAACCACATGTCATGGGTTTATGCATCCTAGAGAACGAGAACTTGGGTGGCAGGAATTTGATACCAACAGCACCGATTATTTTGTCTTCTTTCTATTTGGGTTTTAGACAAGTCTTGATATCACTGATAAAAAACAATTCAATACGATCACACTGAGGTCTTCAGCAAAATTCAAAAGCTTGATGGCTGATACTAATGTTGGAACCTGTGGCTCCAGATGCATCTTCTGTGATACAAGCAAAAACTGATGAAACAATTGTCAAAAGGGACAACAATTTATCTTTAACTGGTCTGTCACCCAAGTTTAGAGATTTCAGTATGAAAATGGAGGACATGTAAACTGCTTCCCAAGGAGGTCCACTGCTCTGGACTACTTACCTGTGGGACTGGGTTCTTGGGAAGGCTGGAGGGGACTTTTTAAAACCCGCTGCAACAAGTGTTCACTTTGGGAGTTTCCAACCAAAAGTTCCATTCTTTGCATCTGCACAAGATCTGATCAGCCTGCCTGGGCACTACAGTCTCCATATCTGGATACCATGTTGCACTGGTAGCCACCTTCTGCATATCCACTAACAAAGGGACTTCCCAAATGGAATGTTAGGTGGACAAAAAGTTTTTTTGCAGAGTCCTTCTTCAGGGAGGTAATGGTTGGTGGTCATCAACCTCTCTGTCTTATTCTTTAGCATGTTCCCATACTTGAGGTCATCAGCTATCGAGATTAATTTCTTCAATACATTTTTTTTCAAACTCATTAATAGGAGGCTGACATAATGGTTAAGGTGTTTATCTTACAGACAAAATGCACAGGGTTTGATACTCACATGGGGTAATTGGCTAGGCTTAAAATGGCCCATAAGTGTAGTTAGCCTAGCTCTACTTTAAGAACTTATTAAACTGGTTATGACCAGTGATTGACTGGCTAATAATCTCCATGTTACAGTTATTCACTTATTTTTAATAAATGAAAGTTATGTACCCACTATAAAGTACAGTTTTGTACCTACCATAAATGTAGATGTTCGAGTGCTAATACAGCTGCAGTCATAACAGATGGGTTTTCCTGCCATCAGGCGGGTCCTTGGTCGGCCGAATTCCAAAGTCTAGGTCCGGCGTCGGTTGTCGTCACTTCCTCCCTGACGTCAGTGCGACAGGGGTATAAAAGATCCAGCCAACGCCATTTTCTTCAGTTTTTCTTGCCCCAGATGTCAGGTGCCCCCAGAAGGAAGGCAATACATAAAATTATGTAATAATGCAATGCAATATAATCAAAAAACAGTAGTTGCAAGCAAATACACCATAAAAGAATACCCCAATCAGGTTGTATGAGGAGGTGTTAGCCGTTAGGCCTGTCCCAAGAGGGGAAGGAGGGAGGAAACCTGGACTGCAGCTGTATTAGCACTCGAACATCTACATTTATGGTAGGTACAAAACTGTACTATGTTCATCGTGCATACAGCTGCAGTCATAACAGATGGGTAGAATCCCAAAGCTAAAAAGGGGTGGTAGGCACTAGGTGGAACTAGGAGGAGCCAGGATGCCCTGCAAGACTGCAGTGGCAAAGCCTGCTCTAGATTTGGAGTATAATGGTAGGTGATAGTGCTTGGAGAAGGTATGTACGGAACTCCAAGTGGCTGCTTCCAAAATATCTTTGGTAGGAACCCCCCTGAGGAAAGCTGCAGAGGTAGCTGTGGCCCTTGTGGAGTGAGATCTGATGCCTGCAGGTACAGTTTTACCATGAAAAGAGTAACAAAAGCGTATGCAGTGGGCTATCCACTTTGAGATTGTCTGTTTGGAAATAGGCTTCCCTTGAGCTCCTGCAGCATATGACACAAAGAGTTGCTCTGATTTTCTGAAAGGCTTTGTTCTGTCCAAATAATAATGCAGCTATCTGTGAATGTCCAAGGAATGTAGTAGTCTTTCCCCTTTGTTTTGAGGATTAGGGTAAAAGGTAGGTAAGTGGATAGCCTGATTCAAGGCTACCCTGGATACTACCTTTGGCATAAAGGACGGATTGGTTCATAAGGTAACTCTGTCCTGATGGAAAAAGATGAAAGGCTGCACAGCCATGAGGGCTTGTAGTTCCGAAATCCTGCGAGCTGAGGTGATTGCCAGGAGGAAGGCTGTTTTCCAGGACAAGTATTGCAGTTCTGTTGAAGCAGCTGGCTCAAAGGGAGGCAAGGTCAGTTTTTCTAGAATTAAATTGGGGTCCCAAGCAGGTACTGGTTGTTTCCTTGGGGGTTTTATATTCTTAGCCCCTCTGAGGAACTGTCTTAAGAGGGGGTGAGAGAATAAAGGAGGATCAGTGTTGTATTCTGCAGAAATGGCTGAGGCATGGATTTTGATGGAGGAGAATGAAAGTCCATTGCTTAACATCTCAGTCAGGTACTGTAATATTTGAGGTAAATTCAGTATTCCAGGATTCTGACCCTTTTTCTCATTCCAGGCACAAAACAGTTTCCATTTTGCAGAGTAGGCTTTTCTAGTAGAAGGTCTTCTGGCCTCCAAAATGACATCCTGCACCTCCTTGGAGAGTAGGGTCGGTTGTGAATTTAAGGAATCTTCCATGCGGCTAGATTGAGTGTTTTCAGCTGACTGTGAAGAGTTTTGAAGTTGTGCTGAGTCAGTAGAAGAGGCATTAGAGGCAGGATCCATGGTGGGGAATGCGTCAGGCTTTTCAGGGTACCAGTGTTGTCTTGGCCAGTCTGGAGCAATGAGAATCATCTTTGGTCTGTCTGCTCTGGTTTTTAATAGAACTTTGGGCAGCAGAGGGAGAGGTGGAAAGGCATAAACTGTCATTGTTGTCCAACTGAAAGAGAGTGCGTCCACTTTCCAGGCCTGTGGATGAAAGGTCCTTGAGCAGAACTTTGCCAATTGGTGATTTCTGTGGGAGGCAAAGAGATCTATGTCTGGCCTTCCCCATGCATCAATTATTTTTTGTGAAAACTTGAGGATGCAACTTCCATTCATGTGGATCTGTCATATTTCTGCTTAGGTTGTCTGCCAGTGTGTTTTCCTTGCCTGGCAGGTACTGTGCTTGAAGCTCGATTTGTAATTCCAGAGCCATGTTCCAAAGAGACATGGCTTGCCTGCATAGGGAGTATGAATGGGTACCTCCCTGTTTTGTTTATGTACCACATTACTGTGGTGTTGTCCATCCTTATCAATAGCTGGCCTGGATGCAGTAGGTCTTTGAAAGCTATAATAGCATTTATTACTGCTAGCATTTCCTTTTGATTGATGTGTATTTATTACTACTAGCATTTCCTTTTGATTGATGTGTAGGTGCTTTTCTTTTTGGGACCATTTGCCCTGAATGTCATGTGCCCCCCTCAGGCGTAGTCCGAGGCGTCTGTTGTGATGACTTGATTTGCTTGAGGCTTGCAGAATGGGAGACCTGTGTTTCTTTGGCAAGCTTGAGCCCACCACAGAAATTCCTTTTGAAGACATGGAATTAGTGGTATTATTGTTTCCAAACTGTGGCTGTGCTGAGACCATAGGTTTTTTAGGTACCGTTGAAGTTTCCTCATATGCAGCTTTGCACATGGGATTAGTAGGATGCAAGATGCCATGAATCCCAGAGCCTGCAGGATTTTCCTTGCAGTCAGCCTGGTGAAAGTTGCCAGTTTTCTGAAGTATTGAGTTAGTTGCCCTTGTTTCTCTGGCGTGAGGTAGGCCATCTGGGTGTTTGTATCCAAGCTGGCACCCAGGAAAATTATTCTTTGAGAGGGTATTAGCCTTGATTTCTTTTTGTTGACTGTGTATCCCAGAGAATTTAACAACATTATTACAAATGCCAGATGTTTCATATGTGCTTGCTGTCCACTTGGATCAGGCAGTCGTCCAGATATGGGTATATTTGTATCCCTTGAAGTCTGCAGTAGGAGATTACTGATGCCAGGCATTTCGTGAACACACTGGGCACAGTAGATAAGCCAAAGGGCAATGCAGAGAATTGATAATGGGTTGAACCTGCAAGAATTCCGTGGCATCTTCTGCAATCTTGTCTGATTGGGACATGCAGGTATGCCTCCTTGAGGTCCAATGTTACCAGCCAAGACTCCTTGCCCAGCATGGGAAGAAGCTGCTGTAATGTGAGCATCTTGAATTTTGGCACGAGTAAAAATGTGTTTAGGATGGATAGGTCCAAAATAGGTCTCCAATCTTTTCCCTTCCTTGGTACCAGGAATAGTCTGGAATAAAAACCTTGACCCTGTTCTTGTACAGGTACCTCTTGAATAGATTTCATGTCCATGAGATCTGAAATTTGTTTTTGTGCCTCTGCCCTTTGATTGTGTGGCAGGTTTGGCATGCCTCTCATTTTTGGAAGGGTGTGAAAGTGGAATCTGTAGCCTCTGTCTATAATGTCCAGGCTCCATTTGTCTTTTGCGACAATATGCCAATTTTTCGAAAATAATTCCAGTTTTCCACCTAAAGGTGCTGCCATTTGAGCCTTGCTTGGCATGCAAAGGGGAAAGTCACTGGTTCTGCTTTCTGAATGGCTGTGAACTATCCTCACCACCTCTTTGTGTGGGTGCTTGCCATTGTCTGCCTCTAAATGATCCTTGAGATTGCCCTCTGCCCCTCGGGCGCCACCTCTTTGGGGTCTGTCCGTGGCTGGAAAGGACCAATTTTTGGACGGCCAATTTCTACTGAAACGTGGAGGTTGTACCTGTAGGAAATCTTTTACTGTTTGCATTGATTTTGCCTTTTCCTCCATTTTCTTTAATACCTCCTCAGCTTTAACACCAAACAATACATCTTTTTGCAGAGGGGCATCTAGTAATTTAGCTTTGACATGATCTGGTAAGGTTTGCTCTTTGAACCAGGCATGTCTACGTATGACTGATCCTGTAACAGCAGCTCTACATGAGGCCTCTAAAGCATCAAAACCACATTGCAAGGTATGTGTACCCACTTGTTCTGCACTATGTATCAAATCCTGCAACTCCTTCAAGTCTGGTTGTTCAGGTTGTGACATTTTGTTTCTCAACTGTGATAACAGAAATTGTTGGTACTTTAACATATGGAACTGACAGTTTAATGCCCTCATGGTTAAGGTGGCTGAGGTGTACACCTTTTTCCCCCACCTTTCTAAAGCTCTGGAATCTCTCTCTGAAGGTAATGGATTTTTAGCAGTGGAGGCCTTAATTCCCTTGGGACCCTGTGATATAGTTTCTGGGTCAGCCGCATGGCTTTTGTATAGGAATTGGTGTGAGTCAGGAACCCGGTAATACCGGTCAGGCTTGACTGGAGCTGGAGGTAAAGAATCTGGGTTAAGGCAGGCCTCCGAATACACATCATCTAGAATGTCTAAGACAGGAGGTATAGCCAGAGGCCTGTGCTGAGGGAGCAAAAGGAAATCCCTAAGCCATTTCTTGGAGTCTGAGTACTCTTGGCCTTCCCAGTGGAAGTGTTCCCTCAAGGTATGTAAGGTTTCCCCAAAAGAGTAATCCTCAGGGGAGACAGAGGGAATGGACTCCTCTGCATCAGAATCTTCAAAAGGGGAGTAAGAATGTTCCTGGTCTTCAGAATGTTCTGAAATAATGGAGGCCTGGTCCAAAGAGGGGGATTCTTCCTCCACTCTGGGTCTTTTGTCTGGGGGGGGGGGGGTTGAGAACCCCTAATAAGAGTAATCAAATCCTCAGCCATTTTGAGCATCTGCTTTTTAGGCATGGGGCCTTGAGAAGGGCCCTGTGGAGCTTGTCTTTTAGTATGCATGGCTGATTTAGACTTAGTGAAAGCCTTGATGGAAAAAGAAGAGGAAGGCCTGTAGACACCTTGAGAGGTGGCAGTTCTATCTAAACTCTGAGTTTCACTGCCAATAGTGGCTTTGGTATCTGTAGTCAGGGTGTGGGCCGAAGAGCCTGCAACCTCGGGCACAGAAGACACCGCCAATGAAGTGTCGTCGGTAGTCAGGGGCTACGTAGGTGCCTCACTGAGAACCGAACCACCTGTAGTCGACTTTGGCATGGTGTCGGTAGAAGTCGCAGACCTCATATGTCGGTCCTTATCTTTGCGTCTTTTACTCAAAACTGGAGTCGGAGTATCCGACGACATAATGTAATTAAATTTTTTGCCAAATTAGTGTTGGGCGAACTCCGCCCGACGCTTAATAGTGCGTCTGTTGAATGTAGCACAAAAACGACAGGCCGAGACATCGTGGTCTGGGCCTAGGCAAGGAATGCAGAGGGAATGAAAATCCTTATGCGGTATTTGCTTCCCACAAGAAATGCAATTATTAAGTTTGTCTGACATCGGTCTGAGGCAAGAAAAGTTTCCCCAACGAGGTACTTAGCTTTCAAGAAGACTTCGGTTGAAAAATATTCGTAATCTCAGGAGCTGGACGACCGGCACTTGCGAACTGCTTCTGCTTCGGGCACCGCGCGGCAAGAAAGACTGGAGAAAATGGCGTCGGCTGGATCTTTTATACCCCTGTCACACTGACGTCAGGGAGGAAGCGACGATAACCGACGCCGGACCTAGACTTTGGAATTCGGCCGACCGAGGACCCGCCTGATGGCAGGAAAACCCATCTGTTATGACTGCAGCTGTATGCACGATAAACATCAACAGATCTGTGTTGTTTGCTTCTGTACTTCCTCAACAGACGAGTCTTCAGATTCAAATCAGACCAGACTTTGCCCACTCTCAAGTTTCAGATTCAGTGCTCAGGCTCCTCCTTTACCCATAACTCCCTTGTAATGAGCAAATTACTTCAAATCAGGTTTGCCCACAATACCAGAAAAAAAGGGTAGACTTCCCTAAATGTAATAGGAGAACTAACAGAAAACCAGGCACCAGGCTAGAAAGAAAAGAAGAAAGCAGCTGTTATGCATAGGCTTCAAAGCAAGACCTGTGTTAACTAAAGCACTCCAGGAAGGAATAAAGGGAATAATAACAAGGATGGGGCAGGAGGATGGACAAAAACAGACAACATAGATCTGTCGTTACAGTGAGCTCTTAACTTTCTATCTGATGTCTCTTCCGTCCATTCCTCAATGGATGATGTTGCTCGTCTGGTCAGGATAAAACAGACTAACAGTTGCGGGTTCGGTTCAAGCAGCTTTATTACACACAAACACAATGGCAATAAAGCTTAGTAACAAACTTATAAACAGAAGGGCTACCACACTCGTACATGTTAACACTCCGGCTGTTCTCTTAAAATAGCACTGCTGCCTGCACATGCTCACTACTTATATGCACATGCCTACATCTAGAAATATTTCTTAAAGTTACATACACATGCTCTGTTCTTCATCCTCCCTCCTTGAGAAACAGATCTTATACCAAATGACAGTATTCAATGACATACAATTACACAGAAATGATCTTTTGACATGCAATTATACAAAACTAATTCTCTGACATGCAATCATACAACATTAAACACTTTAAAACAGTCAAGTCTGGGTTGCTGTGTATTTCACACTAGATCTAGAAATATGAACGGGACTGCCTTCAAGGAATGTTCAACTTTAGGGACATCATCAGGAATGGGAATGGATACTGAGACATGTTCTTCAGTATGAACATTGTCAGGGTTGCTCTGAGATCTAGAGCTTGTATCACAGGTACAATGCTGCAATTTTGTTTCAGACGCAGGAAGATGCCTGCAGTTTCTCCTGTATTCTATACCCTCAGATTCCACTAGGTAGGATCTCAGCTCGGCAACCATGCCTCTCACTTGACCAATTCGATCAAAGCCTTTCACCATTTGCATCCTCAGTGTCTCTCCTTTTAATGGACAAACAAATCTGCTCATTTTATCATAGCTAGACTTCTGAAAGGAATGCTTCTTAAGAGTTGGGCCTTGATTGCTCTGTTGTTTTTAGCAGTAGGCACCAACAAACAAACTAATAGGCAAGGTTATTTTGGTTTGCCTAGACAAAAGTCACTGAGCAGGTGAGCCAATTAGGTTTGTCATGGGGTATATTTATGAGATTAAGTAAATTCAGGAAGATATTGGTATTGTCACGCTTTGACCTCCCTAGTGACTGCTTTGCATTCTGTACTGCATGTTCAGCAAGGCCGTTTGACTGTGGGTATTCCAGACTACTAGTAACATGGATAAAGTTCCACTCTTTTGCAAATTTCTGGAACAATTGTCTGGTAAACTGGGTATCATTGTCAGGGATAAATTTGCACAAATAGTTAACCATACCAAGGAAACACTGTAGGGCTTAGACAATGTCTGGAGCCTGCAGTTTTATATGGACTACTATGGACTGAGAAATGACATTTCTTCATAGTAATAACAGCATCAGATGTTGGGTTAGGTAGCAAATCGATTTCAAACCAGTTTGAATAAGAGCTAAACCAACACTAAGTAATGCTGATTGTTCCACTCAAACATGTCAGTGGCTACTGTTGACCAAGGTAGTTCAGGAATCTGGCTTAGCTGAAGTGGCTCTTTTTGCAAATGCTGTTTAGTACCATTGCATACTGAACAAGAAGAAAGCACTTTATTAAATGTCCTTTGATAGAAAAGGCCAAAAATACTAGTCCTTTCGCTCTTCTTTTGTTAGAATTGGAACCTGGGTGGCCATGGTGCAAAATCTGAATGTATTCCTGTTGTAAGGAAGTAGTAACAATAACTTTTGAACCTTTGAAAATGATACCATCTTTCATCAGCATCACATCTCTGTATGGAAAAAAAGGTTGTACTTCTGGCAAACACAAGATTGCTTTGATGGCCATCCAACATTGATGAAGAGGTTGAGCTTCTGCATAATTGAATCAGTCTTTGTATGATCTCTTAGCTCATCAAGTCTTGTGACAGAAAATTATGTGCTTCCATGGCAAAGTCAAAATTCACTGCCTCAAGCTGTTCTGTGGTATTTCTGGGCGATCACGACAAGGCATCAGACAGAAAGAAGCCTGCCTTCCATGTAGACCACCTTAAATTTATACTTTTGTAATCGGAGCATCATTCTTTGTCATCTTGCTGGAGCAATATATATAGGCTTCTTTAAAATAGTGGCAAGACGTTGATCAGTTTTGATTTGGATAGCTCGGACATAAATATAATCATGGAACTTCGAACATGTGAACACAATTGCCAAAGGTTCGTTCTCAATTTGCACATACTACATCTCAGTTTGGGGAAGACTTCTAGATGCACAGGCAACAGGTCTGCCCTCTTGAAGAATAACTGCACCAAGACCGAACTTTGGAACATCACAGGAAAGAACTGCTCATTTCTGGACATCATAGTATCTTAATGTAGGCGGGATGGCAATTTGCTGCTTGAGGTTATCAAATGCTTTCTGGTGTTGTTCTAACCATGACCAGGCAACATTTTTGCATGTCAGCTCTCTTAAAGGCACTGATAACGCACTAACATCAGGGATAAATTTGCCCAAATAGTTAACCATACCAAAGAAATGCTGTAGGGCTTAGACATTGTCTGGAGTCTGCATCTCATGAATGGCTGCTTGTTTAGAAGGGTATGGTTTTAAGCCTGTACTGGTAAATAAATGACCCGCATAAGTAACCTCTGGTAGTTTGAATTTACATTTTAGAGGACTGAGCTTCAATTTCACTTTACATACTCTGTCCAGAACTTTCATGAGGTTCACCATTACCTCCAACCAATAAATCAACTATTATAGCACACGGATAACCAGAAAAATTTGCTCCATTGCATGCTGAAAGACTTCACTGGCAGAATTTATTCCAAAAGGCATCCTGAGGAATCTGTATCTACAAAAGAGCGTGCTGAATGTAGTCAGTAATGAAGATTAGTGATTAAGCATTCCTTGCCAAAATGAACTTTTTGCATCCAAGACAGAAAAAACAGTGGCATTTGGCATGAGGGCGGCGACCTCCTCGACTATACGCACCGGATGAAGAGGTCTCTTTGAAGCCTTGTTCAAGTCTCTTGGGTCAATGCATATTCTGATTTCATCTGAACTTTTCTTGTGAGCAGCTACCATGGAAGACACCCAACTCAGTTGGTTCTGTGACTGGACAAATCACATCTTGCTGCACTATTTTAACTGGATCTTGACTTTGTCCTGCACAGACACTGGAACTCTCCTCACTGGTCTGACCACTGGACTGACCTCTGGGTCCATTTTCATGGAGTACACAACTGGAAATTTGTCTAGCTTGTCATTGAAAACATCAGCACACTCTCAGAAAACAGCATCACTGAAGCTGGAACTAGGACATGTGCTTACATGATGTACTTCTATGGTAAAAGAAAGCAGTTTCATTCTCAAACCTAATAAATGACTGCACAGGTCTTCTGACTACATAAAATTGCAAACTGCAATTGTTCCCAGATGAATAGAATGAAAGCACTACTGAGCCATCAGTCTGAATCTCTTCACCTCCATAAGCAACAAGCCTCGCACAATTGGCCACATTAAGTTGCTCATGAGCTTTCACTCTAGCAAATGTTTCTGCTGACATCACATTACACTTTTAACCAGTGGCTACTTTGAGCTCTGTGGGTTTACCACTGATCAGGACAGTACAAAATACTTCGTTCTTTTCCAACAAATCTACTGCATTAACCTTTTCACTGGTCACTGATACACCATCTAAACAGAAAGTAGGATTGTAGCTTTCCACATAATCAACTTGCTTTTTTGAATGACCTTTCTTTATAATTAAATGAAGCTTGCTTGATTTACAGAACTTTTGCAAGTGACAACAGTTAACAATAAGACTTTTGGGTTTTGCTGATTCACCCTTATACTGCACTGAACATGTCAGTTTTGCTGAGCTAGAAAGTTAGGGTCCTTCCTGGGAATCCTGAAGGGGTTGCAGCTGCCATGTGCTTAGGCTTGATTCTGCTTGCCATGTGCTGCATGCTGCAACGCTTGCTCTACAGGCTGCTGAAACTAAGCTTTTATCACTTGCTAGCATCCTTTATGCCTTTTTGTGAGCTGATGGATTTTACACATCTCTATAGCTTTGCTCAACATTAAATCTCTGTCACAAAGCAAAATCTTTCTCACTGCAGCATTAACACCATACACAAGCCTGTCCTTTATTAACTAATCTTTCAAATCACCAAATCTGCAGGTTTTAGCCTTATTTCTGAAGTCAGTGATATAAGCTGCAAACGTTTCACCAGGCTTTTGCTCTCATGTAAAATAGGTGTCTCTCTAATGTAACATTTGTCTGGGGGTTGCAAACTTCTCTAAATTTACATTTACAAGCACTCAGAGTTCTCTCGATTCAGCTGGTACAACAATATGCCAGTTTTCCCCTTCTCCTGCATATACTGCTGGTGCATTCACAAATGAATGGTCTCTTTCAATGTTTTCTGACCCCACTAAGTTAAGCAAAATGAATGTCCTTGTATGTGCATCTTTGTCAGAAAAAGCTGCTTGTATGAAAATATTGTACTCCTGCTTAACTACTCTCCAATTCACTGCAATATTATGATAAAGCACAAGTGGACTGGATCTGGTAAATGCCTCTGTGATATCAATACACAGTAGTGAAGGTGCCTAAAATTATGTATGAACATACACACCCATATATATATGACATACCTTTATACCAGAACTTGTAATTATGCCCAGTAGCACAATAGACTTTCTGAAATAACTGCACTTTGCCAAATAAGTCTCCTTAGCAAAAAGAACACCAAGAAAAATTCTTCTAAATGGTTGTACTTTGACTGCACTTTGTAAAATGACTGTACTTTGCACACAGCAAACTCTGAAATAATTGTACCGTAATAAAGCACACACTTTGCAAACACTTTGCACACTCAGATACTTCTAACAACTCTAGTTATGCTTTGAATGGCTTTGGTCAATGCAAAATAGTAGTTTATGCCCAAAACACTGGGCAGGATTCACGAAGCCTCCGTGTAAGAGTTAAACGGTGTGACGTCAGCATGTCATGCATATGCATGAGGGCATGCTGAATCGCACCTAAGGCTAACATGGTCCGCGTAAGGCAGTAGGGGGCATGTCCGTAGGGCGAGCCCTGCAAACGGACATGCCCCCAGAAGAGTAAAAGTCCCGAAAGTAAATCCCCATGACAGAGTCCGTGTAAATGTGAACAAACACAACACAACACATGCCCCCACAGACTATGAACATAAAATGTATAAATGAACATCTTATATTTTTTTTTATAAGTTGTAAAGATGTTTGCCAGTGAGTGCGCTTGTTTGTGCGGGCGTGCCCGGCGCTTAGCCACAGTTAGCAGTCAGTGGAAAAGCATATAAGAACTAAATATACAAAGTAAGCCAAGAAGCAATAGCGTAGCGGTACAGACATCAGCTGAAGAGGAGGCAGTTGTGGTTCGAGCCCCCACAACATCAATTTTTATTTTTAGTGAAATAAGCACGAAACAAGTCCCGGACATATATGTACATATATAAAATTATATTTTCTGTAAAATGTAATGGAATGGGCCATGTATTTCGAATAAATGTGAGATAAAAATAAAATAAAAAATGGCAGATGTGCCTATAGCTGAGCTACTGCTTGTAGGTGAAAAGTGTTTTAACAGGTGTAAAATGAGTGCCTGTAAGTGAGCAGTGTTACAACAGGTGTAAAATGAGTGCTCGTAGGTGAGCAGTGGTTTAATAGGTGTAAAATGAGTGCCCGGGGTTGAGCAGCGTTTTCACATGCTGAAACTGTGTGCCTGTAGCTGAGTTGAGCGTAACATGCGTGCTGACAGCCAAACCACGCGTAAACCAGCATGATCTGTTTGCGCGGAGCTGCGCACCGCGCCAACAAGCTAACCAACAGGCAACGTTGAGCAAGCTGTATCAAAACTGCCTTTACACAGACACACCTCCTAGCCTGTGTAGACAGTCATAAAATATAAAAAGCAATGGCCAGGTTCGAACCCAGGATACCATGCACCATAGTCAAAGTACTGAACCACTAAGCCATGACAGTTGCACTTAGAAATGCAGTAATAGCATATATACAGGAAAGAATAGAATGAGGAGCATGACAAAGCAGGTTTTGTGAAGCTGATACAATTCCAAAATGGCCAATCACAGATAAGTGCAGGAAAAACGGCATATATAAGCCCCATAGGCGGGAATACACAGCATAACCGATTGTGGAACCGATTGTTGAAGAGCCAGGATGTCAGGTGTAGGAGAGGGTAGTTGCTTCCGAGCACAGAGGTGGGGCATTGAGGAGTCCAAATATATGGTTTGGCTCCTCGTCCATAATCATGAGGCCCAACTCATGCAGGGCCAGGTCCTGTGGGGAGCATATAGGGCTGAGGCGTGGGACCAGTTGGCACATGATCTCACCAGTGCCACAGGAATACCAAGGACTGTGAGCAGGTCCATCACCACCATGCGGACCTGAACAGACGGAAGCAGGACCAACTGAACCGTTGGATCCAGGAGGCCCGGCAAATGCCCAACGCCCCACTACTGAGCAAGTTACATGTAATTATTTATGTAAGAAATTAACCTAGCTGATATTATGGAGATGTGTATTCCAATATTACTTCATTTATGTTACAGCTGCAGGTGTCCGTTCTGCGAACCGTCGAGCCAATGGCGATAGGCTGGTGCAGTTGCGCCACCAGGCAGGTCAGTAATTCTCTCCATGTAACTAAATAAATATATAAGTATGACAGTTAGCAAAAGAGTGCAGCGTAGTCACTAATTAATAAAATGTGCAAGTAACAATGTAAGAGGGTTTGCAAGTATTGCTTGATTACAAAAGTGTGATGCAGCCTGTAATCCAAACATAAAAATGAAACAAGTCTGAAATAAAGATGTCCCACCTGTAATATAATAGTACATAACCTGCAGCAGGCTGAAAAGTACAGCTGCAGAAGCTGAGTAAAACACGTGTGAAATATATCCCTGTTGAAATTCTGAAACATGACATAAGTGAGACTGTTGGAAAGGATTGTTATAACTAAAGGTAAAACATGTCAATAAAGCCTAGAATTAAGTACCATCCTGAATTGTAAAAATAAAACAAGTGAGAGAGTGTGAGAAAGAGGTATGAATCCACTAATAAAGTAGTAATAACTCCTGAATAAAGTATACTGCAGTCAGTACAGAATGAAATGAATGTGACAGGCAGAACCAAACAGCAACATGTGTTGAAAACAGTACTGAAGCTGGAATGTGTGTCCCAAAATCTGGATATGTTGCTCTCAGTCTGCAATATGCAGATAGTATGGTTGTCTGAAATACCAAACATCCACAGTTGTCTATAGCTATATAAAGCAAATGTAGCAGGATGATGTAGCTGAACAGAGCCAGATATGAATGTGTATGAATAAATATAAAATGTATATTGATGTAGCAGTAACATTCATATCACCAACCTGAAGTAGTTATCACATAGGAAACTGTAGGCAGACCTATAGTGTGTATATATCTGCAGCTAGTAGAAATGTACAGCATATGTATAGGTATTTGAAGTTGTTAATTAAATATTTCTTCACCCTACCCTATAACCACAAATAATCCATTCCACATGAAATGGGTATGTGCATTCACAATTAACACCCCTGGACATTTGTCCTGTTGGTTCGTACATATTTGCATGTACGTTGTTGCATCTGCCCTGTTCAGACATCCAAACCTGATGGCCTGTTGCCATCAATCAACCCTGCATGTTGTTGGATTGTGTATTGCTATTCAAATTATGCATGTGTTATGCTTGCTGTTCAATGGCTTGAATTTATGGGTGTTTGGTTAATGGGAATACTAATGCATGCTGTTACAACTAATTGTGAATGGTATTGTATGTTACTAACCCAAACTGTCATAACATAATGCAAAACATAGGATGACAGGGAAGGCGGGTTCCAGTGGACCCACCTCTCCCACCTCAGCTGGCGAGTGCACCTGGCAGTAGTGCCCAGGCCGGACCCTCCTCCGGTGGCCCTGTGCCACCTACGGGTGGAAGCGCTGCAGGAGATGGGGCTCGTCCCCCCCCTGCAAGCATGGCCAGAGGAGAACATCCACTCACCCTCCGTAGCGTCCGGACTGTGGTGCGTAGGGAGATCTGGCACGCTGTGCTTAGGCCCCTACGCCAGCTTGAGGCACGGGTGGCACAACTCACAGGCGTGCCTGCTGCCCGGCCTACACAGCCCCCAGCACAGCCCCGTCCTGGGCAGTGAAGACACAGTGGCAACTGCCCATGGGTGGGGATCTCAGTTCCACTGTTGCCATCTGTGGGCTCATGGGCTCAAGATATCCAAACATCCGTCCCAGTCAATTGTGTAACCCCCCCACATGTGTCATACACCGCCCCTGTATGCATCTAGTTTGTCTTGTCTGCTAACCTCCTCTACCTACCTCCCCAGCTATACCGACTTCCTGTACCTGACATAGTACTCTCACCTGAAAAAAAAAAAAAAAAAAGGGCACTCTGTACCCACAAAAAAAATTATGCCCCATACATAGCTGCCCATTTTGCTCACATCTGCTGGACATGTAAACTGGCAATTACAATTGGCTGTACAACAAATATTGTTGTCCTCACACCTCTCTCAGGGGTGGAAGGTTTCAAATTTCACACCAAATTACAAACATATGCACAGCTGTTGCTGACGAAGAAATGGGCAGCTTGGAAACACTAGTCTGCATGACTTACCACTAAGCCACGAGTGCTATACAAGAACATTGTGCTGAAAGAAATATATCATAAAATAGTAGGAATTAATGTAAAGGGAATATACAAGTGTAGTACACAAAGCATGTCATGTATATTTACTGTCAAATCTAGTGGATTTGTAAAATAGTACTGTGTGCTGAGAAACAGTCATGCTAGTTGGTAGCTACTAGGTAATAATGTCACAGTAGCATGTGGCAAGCCACACACATACTCAGAGCAGGATAAACACTGCCATAGTTGAATAGTTAAGAGTACAGACATAGCAACTGTGACTGAGTTACAAGGATGTCCCTGATGTGAAAACAAAGGTCAACTGTGCCCCACTGACACCCTGTCAAATGTACTAACAGTAGGCAGAAAGGTGTAACTACACATGCAATGGTAACTATGACTGACTGAAGGTATGCACCACCTGCACGGCACAAATGGTGTACTAATACATATGCTTGAAATAACCCACAGTCACAACTGCAGAGTATCAGAATATGTCACTGGTGTAACCCACTGCTATGTACCATTCCATGAGGCTGATAAAAGATGCACCGGACAGTATCTGAGGCCTGCTCAGCAGCATGATCAAATGCCTCTGTAAGTTGTCAAGGCCCACACCATGGCCAGACCATACTGCATGCAGTAACACCCTACCACAACAAACACGTAGGGAATTGCTGGAAAATAGATTTAGCAAGCATTACAAGCTGTGAATGTAAATGGAAAACAGGAAAGCCATAGCAACACATTACAGGAAATACACCTAGCAGGCATACAAGGAGTGAATGTAAAGGCCAAATATTGAAGCCATAGCAACAGATTGCAAGAGCCACTGCTATATACCAGTTACACCACAATCCCCACAGGAAAGCACACACACTCATATACACAGTATTACTAGTGGTAGGTGTCAGTTTACATGCACATGGAGAACAGGACACTGGAGGAAGGAATACTCAGCTTACAGAACAACATGCATTGCAGTGTCTACAACACAGCCTGAAATAGGAGAGACATACCAACCCTTACACTCACAGAACAGTATCCACAGTAAACCAGCATGGTCCCCACCCTGATAATCTGAAAGGCCTATGCCTACCCAACAGACCTTTTTATAGCACAGGCCTGTAATCACAGTGAGAACTGCAATCACTACACAACAGGCTGCATGCAATTAGTAAATGCTGGCTAACAATTGGTGCAGAGGCCATCACATGGACATGTGCAGATGCCTACAAAAGCATCCTGTACTCCCAGTCCACACATGCAATACTGTCATTGCACCCGCTGGAGGTAGAGAGGGAGAGAGAGAGAGAGAAAATAAAAAGAAAAGAAAGAAAGACAGAAAGAAAGGAGAAAAAAAAACCTGAAACAACAAAGCAAAGAGGCTGACAGCAGGCCAAGCAACTGCAAGCCTACACAAACAGCTGCAACAAACACAGGTAATGTAAAGTACTACTATAATACTCTACATACTGTGAACCCTCCAGATGTGTTATTGGTCTGTATCTATGTATATGAGGATGTGCATAGGGACGGGGACATACTGAAACTGTCACTGAAGGCTCCACATACATATGTATGTGACGGTAGCTATGTGCACATAGCAATGTAGGTTGTAGTGCAATGTACAAATAGGTTGTACAGTAATGGGTGTTCAGCAGTATGTTACTGTGTGTGTATACATATGTGGAACTAAAAAGGAGTATATATATATATATATATATATATATATATATATATATATATATATATATATATATATATATATATATATATATATATATGTATATATATATATATATATGTATATGTATATATATATATATATATATATATATATATATATAATATGCATATGTGTATACATAGATAGAGAGAGATGTAGAAATACATAGACAGATATATAGTTTCACAGTGGCATAGTTTAGTACTAGGCTATCTGCAGACAGTGTATAGAATAGATTTAGAAACTTGCGCCTCTGTATAGTAGCGACACAGTGAAGACCCCCCTACATAATAGCAGTAGTTTACTGTGCCTCTGTCTAGTAGTGACACAGAGAAGACCCCTGCTGTAAACCTATGATCTCCCATCCACTTGTCAAGAATGCACATGAAGAGCGTCAGTGAGGGTCTCTGCCTAACATGAACTGGGATCCTGTTCCACAGTATGGGAAGCCTCTTGGTGATGGATCTGTCCCTACAGTATGTCCTATTCATATGTGTGCTGAGGTTTAAATCCATAGCTGTCGTGCTTCTGATGGATTTGGATTGTATGAGGTGGAACATGTCCATCACTACCAGATTGGACATGGCCTACTACATCAGGCACAAGATCACCCCTACGTAGGCAGTATGCTATGGAATAGAGCATGAGTTACGTAACTCTGGCAGCATGTGACAGTTGTTCCAGACCCTTGATCCTCCTGGTGATGTACTCATGGGGTCCACCTAGCTGTTGCAAGTGCCAGGTGAGGTACATACCAAATGGGGCATAGTACACAGTCATGGGCCTGATAAGGGAGGAGTATAGGGGTACAATGACCCCTTTTGATCTGGATGTGAATCCCTTCATGATAAGGTGGGCAAGGTAGGAAGTCCATCCAACCACTTTGGCAATGTGGGTGTCAAATGAGAGGTCAGCATTGCACAGTGTCACCAGGTGTCCGATTACTTTGTCTGTACTCAGTGGGTTATTGTCTATGTGATAATATGTAGGTACCTTGTCCGTCCAAAAGGGTATTAGTATACATTACGTGGCATGCAGTGTCAGGCCATGACTCCGCCACCAGTTGTTGGTGTCTGTGAGGCCCATCAGTAGGATGTATGTGTCAGCAGGTGTATCGCCTATGGCGCCTAGTATGCAGTCATCTTTGAACATTGTCAGCCACTACCCTCCCATGTCTGCTTCCACATCTGAGAATGGTATGCCGAACATGAGCAGTCCCAGGACAGAGCCCTGTGGGACACCACATGTGACTGGCTCCGAGTCTGACATGGCACCAGTGAGGTTGACTATAGGGTTTCTATCTGTTAGCTGGTTTGCAACCCATCATGTGACATATGGATTTACATGTCAGCTGTTGATCATGTCTATGATGGCAGAGTGCGGTATTGTGTCGAATGCTGTAGGCAAGTCCAGGTAGGCTGTATGGACCACTGTGCCCTCAGCAATGGCTGTAGTGACCGATTTGAAAAGGCCAACCAGGTTCATAAGGCAGGATCTGCCCTCTACAAAGCCAAACCGAGTGGGATCAAGTGTCTAAGTCCCCAATGTCTCTGTGTATGGGTACCATAATGATCCTTTCCATAGTGTTGCAGAACAGGCTGGTTAAGCTTATGGGGCGGTAGTTACCAGGGTCTGTAGAGGTGCCTCCTGTGTGGAGTGGGACTACTGTTGCTGTATGCCAGTGTCCAGGTACATATGCTGTAGTAAGGCTACAGCTGAATAGCATGTAATGTGCATGTGTAGCTCCTCTTGCAGTTCACGTAGCATGCAACCTGCAATACCATTTGGTCCCATTGATGCTGTGTTTACAGCTCCGCTGAGGGTGGTTCCCAGCTGGACATCTGAGATGACAGGGAGGTTACAGTCAGCTGGGATAAGTAATTCCACATGTGTGGGTGAGGGAGGGGAGAAACCTGCACTGAACCTGTCTGCCAGACTGTTGGCATTATCTGTGTGTTCAGTGTAGCGTATGTCACTGTGAACTAACTGTGAACACAACTGAGGGTTCCCACCCAGGTGTGTAACACAGCAGAGGAAGGCCTTGTGGTTAGCTGTAGTGACAATAGCGATGTCCCTCTCATTGTTGGCCTTGCATGTTTGTACGACAAAACTTATCTTTCTACTACTGTTGATGAGAGATGTCATAGCTCTATGGAAGTATGCTCTGCCGTGCAGTAGCTACCATCTGTTGTTATACAATTTGTTCAATGCTGGGGTCCACCAGACAGGACGCCTGCCCTTGGTGGAGAGGGTCATGGTTTCATTTGTGATTGCATGCTCCATGCATTCTTGGAGATGTCTGTAGAAGCATTTGTGAAGGTGTCTGCATTGTGGGAAGTGGATTACACTGGCCCAGTGGGCATTAAGGATACCAACTCAGTTATAAGACGTGTAAAGTCGGCATGTGAGAGGTTTCCCACTGTAGTCTTTTGTGTTGTGGGGGAGGTGGGATATGTATATCCAGGGGGATTAGTCTGTGGTCAGATGTGACTAGTGAGGGGTATACTTCCAGTGTGTAGCACATTGGCCCCATGTTTGTGATGATCAGGTCTACTATATTATCGCCTGTTGTGGGAGAGGTGACTAGCTGTTCCACTGCATTTGACATAGTGAATTCTGGGAACCTTTGGGCTAGGGTGATTGGGGTAGAATAATGCACCCAGTGTATGTTAGGGTAGTCGCACTATCCCAATATGATGGTGTGTGGTGGGACATTCATATCCTCCAATGTCTACAGGAAGGCTGACTGTGGTCCCTGAGATTGGGAGGGTGGTCTGTAACATGCTACCAGTTGTATAGCAGGTTTGCCTACTGTTATCTGCACCTGGATGGTCTGTGATGCTTCATGTGTTGCTACTAACCTGGAGGTGTGTGTGTCCTCCATGAATATGGACACACTCCCTCCCTTTTTGTTTTGTCCAGAGTCCTGGGGCCAAAACGCATGATACAGGGTATAGCCTGCTACCGCTGGTGTGCTCTCAGGAGCCTTGAACCAGGTTCTCACTTACTGCACAGACATCGAGATTGGTAGAATATGTACGTACAGATATATGTAATACACACATACATATATAGACAGCTGTAGAGACTTATACATTTACAGATAGATCTGACTGACAACAGATATGTCTGTATATGACTCTCTCTCACTCTCTGTCCCACCCCCTCACACTCACACTCACCCTGTGTCTCTCTCTCACTTTCTCCCCCTCTCTCCCCACATCTATATGTATATATATACACATCTATATATACATATTATATATGCATATATACAAACAGATATATATCCATATACAGATATAAATATATCAATACATATATATATATATATATATATATATATATATATATATATATATATATATATGTATAGACTGTGTGAGGCACATGTGTGCAGATGTCTTGCTACAGGTGCCTGGTGTCACAGGCATGGAGTGAACACCAGTGTGGATACTGGAGTACCATACCCCATTCAAAAACACTGACACCAGTAACCACCACATATGTACATGCCTGCCCACCACTGCATGTGTCAGGGGGGAACAGGGTCAACAAGTGTACAATAGGCTCCACATCGATATACACAGTGGCACACTAGTCCTGTAATACCTGTACATGGAATGTGTCAGTGGACATGGTGTGTCAGCTATGGTCATGAAGGTCACTGTACCCCTCCACACCCCACAATGTCCTACACGGTATGTACCTCCCATGACAGCTACAGATATGGTGAAGGACACAGACATATGCAAGTAACTGTGTCAATGCACTCAAACACCACAGAGCACACACAGACTACCTACACAGAGGTTACCACTGCTGGATATACATAGTTCGGTCACACCCATGACCGTTGTCTACCAACCATGGTAACACCTCCAACATCCACAACACAAATTACCTATGTCTGTTGTCCTTGTCACTGCAGTATAGAGCACATGGTGGAGGTACGGGACCCTACCCACAGATATGACATACCCTGTAGTAGACCACATAGAATTAAGAAGCAAGGCTCCCCATGAGTAGATGTCAGATATACCCCTGCTGAATGTTATGCTGATAGGTAATATGCCATACGAGCCACCCTGTTTAACTGTTTGTAAGGAGCAGGTATGATCATAACACATGTGTCACAAGGGGCAGGGTAGCATAACAGCATGCTGCTGTAGGCCCAGGGCCAAAAGCACACTACCTACCTAGGACACAATGCACACCCATGAACACATTGCAAACAGAATATGTGAGGTGGAATGAGTGTGCTAGTGACTGGATGCATGTTGTGTACTGGTGTGATTGCTCACCATGACTGTCTGTCTGTCATGGTAGTGTGTGTCCTCGGTGTGAGGCCAGAGACAGGTGTGTGGGGTATTGCGATCAACACATACTACATTGCCATATGTTGTGCTGTGTTACCCTGTATGTCACTGTGGTGTAGGTAGGGTTATGGCAAGTAAGAGTAGCGTGCATTACCAGTGAAATATGTAACGTGCATTGTGTGCAGTGCATGGGCTGATGATGTTCCCCATACAGTACCTTGATTCAAACCCCCAGTGTGAGGTTGTGTATTGTACCTGAAACAGTGCGTTGACTGCTGCAGTATACTAGTCTGTTGTATGGAGTGTGCCAGGTACTGTTGCACAGTTGTCGGATGAGCACTGATATCTGGTCATGTACATGTGTATCCCCCAATAGACAGACAGATGCTATATATGGTGCCTAAGTTATATCACTGCAGTCAAGTATAATGTGTATTATGTGTGCTATAGTCTGCTGACAGATATTGCTGACATATTTCCCTTCTCCTTTTCAGGGCCATTGTTCACCAGCGGACCCCAGTCTACTCTGCTGCAGAGGAGGAGGAGATACACCAGAGCCTGGTGTGGGATTTCGCAGGAGAGGGCTGCACTGTGGCAAGACCTGGTCCATCTGGTAAATGACATAGGCACACATAACCAGACATATGAGCAGGTACGCCATCACTGCAGTGATTTAATTAGAAATGTCCATCAGCGTGCGTCTGATATCCACAGGCAGCAGCTTGCCACAGGTGGTGGGGTGGCTAGACATCCCCCCTCACCAGACTGGAGGGACTACTCCTGAGTGTTGTGGCTCCAGCACAGCAGCAACAACAGCAGCATACATGTGTAATGATGGAGGCTGGAGCCACACAGCAGCAGGACACAGAGCGTGCAGGTAACATGCCATGTGTATAGTTGACCATTCTGTACACTGTTAGGTTATGCATGTGTGTGGTGTGTCCTCGATTTGTAGCTGTAATCTTGGTAATTATTGTGCAGTACTGATAGCTTCCACAGGTGTACTGCAGATAATGAGGTTAACTGTTGCACTACTGAACTGTATCATGTCTACAGTATCAATGGCACAGTTGTGCCCACTGACGATAAATGTCTCTTTTCCGCAGGTCCCTCTGGTGTAACAGCAAGGCAGCCTTATCCATGCTGGCGAGTGTGTAATACCATTACCTTCACTACTCTGTATACTAATAGTAATAATAGGCTGAAGCAGTAGTGCTATGTGTTTGATTGAAGGTGTGTTTGTGTCTGTGGGTTGATATCTCACATACTGAGGTGTGTGCATGTGCGCATGTGCCCATGTGTGCATGTGCATGTGTGCATCAGTGGTGGCATTGTGTACACATTGTAAACTTGTGTTTCCTGTCTTACTCCCACAGGTTCTGGTGCTGCTCTGGTGTCGTGCAGCAGGGAACCTGAATCAGCTGCTGTGGATAGTAATGATGATACCTGTGTAATGGCACAGGTAGGTGTGCCAGGGTCCGTCATTGGTCAGCCAATTGACAATACACAGCTGTCAACCCCATCAATGTGCACAGTCATCCTGCCAATACATCCTTTGTCACAAATGTCCCTAGGTGATGGACAGGATACAGTGGGCATTGACCAGGGTAATGTGGTACTGGTGGCACATGCATCCCCACACTGCAGCCATGGCCAGGGCCCTGACACGGTACCACACAGGCAGATGTCCATGGGTTCTCGTGGGAGCATCCGTGGGCGTACCGCCCCTGTCAGACGTGCCCACAGAGGTCTTTCAACCCCAGCTATGTTTCGGGCTGTAATGCAGGCACAGTCATGTATGGAACGGTACACGAGACAGGGTCTGAGGGAGCTGAGAGCATGTCGCACAGCCATGACTGACGGTATGCGTGATGTTGCAGCTGCCATCTGCAACTTCACTGAGGTCATGGACAGACGGGGGGACACATTAGATCTGTTCCACAACTATATGTCCATGAGCCAGGGCAATGGTGGACGGTTAAGGCGTCGACGTGGCCATATGCCAGCAACAGCAGCAGCTGGCAGCCGTCGCGGACGACAACAGGGCCGCGGCCGCTCACATAGTGCCAGCAGCAGCCACAGCAATGCTGGGTCGGTGCTGTCATCGGACTGCCCCAGGAGACCATGTGCACGTGGCACTAGACAGTCCCAACAGGGACCTGTCTCCAGTCAACAAACACCTGCTTCTGATGACAGTACCCAAGTCTGGCTTGGTACCTGATATGGTCCGTAGCACCCCTGTCAGGCACAGGTACTGTGTCCGTGGCCACAGACAGTGATCTGTATGACCTGGCAGGTACAGTCGGTGGCTGTCCACAAACACCTGTATATGGCAGCCATGAGGTGGGACTGTGTGCATTCATACACACATGCAAAGTGATAACACCTAAGGCTACCGCATACACGCACACACTGCATCAACATTGCCCCATCTTGTACTGCTGTCCCTCACCAACACACACACACAGACATGTCAATTGGTTGTATCAGTGGCAGACTCAGGCATACCAGGTACACACCCTGTGCATATGATGAAACTGTGCCACCTCCTGCAATCTGTAAAATCGGTGCAGTAACAGGTTAACATGGTGCTGATGTACAGGGTGACTACATAGACGTATTGTAATAGTATGATGTTGACAACAGTACAGTGTAATTATAGCATTGTGGGTATATACCAGCATGCCTGATGCAGTTACATTATGAATGTCATTGTATTGTTTTGTACACCCATAGTAATTACCACAGTGTTCTGTCTGCACATATTTGCATACTGGTGGTGAGGCTGTGAAGGGATGGCCACCTACACAGGTAGCACAGGGGATACAACAATGTACACAGTGATACTCAATGATGGCCATGTCAAATGTGAGTTGCATGCTGTCCACACACAACTCTGCAATGCAGAGGCTTCAGGATGTTGATATCTGTGCAGTACTACACAACAGGTTCAGGGCTCACAAGAGCACACTAGCACTACAAGATCACACCTCATACCATGCATAACAGCACCAAAACACAGAACTAAGTAGGACAGGAGGGAGAGTGTCCATACATGTTAAGGATACTGTGGTGCCAGGACAGGTAGCATACATCATACTAAGTCTGGAACTACTGAGTGAGGGCTCAGTGTCTGTTATTTGACTTGTATTATTACAGGTATGAACACTTTGGTATCAGGCCAGTTATTCAACATTACGAAGGTACGTGGTCTATACACTTGTGGGGTGTGAATAGCATGTAATGTGCATGTGTAGCCCGTCTGACCTGGGAATGTCTGGGTAATGGCTTAGAGTGCCTGCATATATGCACTGTTACATACTGGAAGTCGTACACCTTGTTTGTTGTAGCATAGTCTACATACAGGCCTGCTGACTGTAACTTTGTTTGTATGCATGTTTGCCTGTTATGTTCCTGAAACACTGATTCCACCTGCAGTGCAGATATACAGTGCCTCTGTGGATCCCTAGTGACATCTGTGTTGCTTACTGTACTGATGTCCATGTGTCACTTGACAGAACGTCACTGTTTGTCCCGTTTGCATGTAGCTTGCCTGTAACACATTGCATATGACTTACCTCACATTTGCTCAAGACAGCATTCATATATGCCAGCACTAACAAATCAGGAGCACTACACCATCACAGTCACCTTGAGTACCTTGTTCCCCATTGGCCCTATGTGTTGTTACTTAGTATGGGAGTCACAATGCTATGGTAGCATGTGCAAAGTTCACCTGTCTATCTACTCTCAGGTCCAGTTGGTGAATCTGTGAGTCATGTGGCAATGTTACAGCTGCCCCATGCACACAGGCAACCCTCTCCCCTTCCCATACATGTACAACACATGTGAGAGATGCAACCACATAGCCAAACTGGGGGCTAAGCTCTGTTTACACAGCACTGGCTTTCCCTGTCAGGTGGAGTGGGATACTACAGTGAATACAGTACCAGTCTCCCATAGACCTGCCACGACCACAATCCAAACACAGACACACACAGGTACGTTATTGGGCTCTCAGAATAGCATCCTGCCTGAGCAGCTGACACCTGCAAAGCTGACACACAAGCAAACATTACGCCAGAGCAGAGCACATGCAACACATAGCTCACAAAGTCTGTGTGCCAAACAGTGTCAGGCCATATGGCTAGACAACACACCTGCTACGGTTGTATGAGGTACCTCTATTGTCACGTACACGGTGGTCCTGCTCCCAGGCTGCACAAGGTGACGGTCACGCTGAGCTGCCCGTCGGGCACTATGATCCACCACATAACACAAGCAAAGCAGTCACTCCAAGACATGTAGAAGTATGACTCAGTCATTGTCTGTGCCAGTGTGTATGACCTCTGACGCACCTCCCTGGACTACATGTTAGGGGACAGAGGGGCTCTCTGAGCCTGTGGCACAGGCTGGTATGACCCTGGCCTTGAGTAGCATCTCACCCTCACCATGAATGCTGCCACAATATGTAGACAGGATCATCGGTTTCTGCACTTAACGTATCTTTCAGTGACATCCAAAGGGGATCCAATGCCTGTCAGTGTGGGATTACATGCTGGACATGCCACATTGCTTTGCTTGGGACAGCTTGCACCTGTCACCCATGGGCCGTTGTATATTGGCAGAGGCTGTTGCTACACACATAGTGCCTTTGTATGCAAAGCTGACATTACATAGCCACCTACACAGGTATCACACGGGATGGGACACTAATAGCAATGCTACTCAACAGCAGCAGTGTAAACCTCAAGATGCATGCAGTGGAAACTGTCCTTAGCATGGGGTACAGCAATATCCATGCAGTAACAGACTCCTGGTACAAGGCTCCCAGGTGCACACCATCAGTGCCAGGTCATTCCCGATACCATGCTTGTCATCCCCTACACATGCACCAAAACAGAACAGGGGGGATGTATCCAAAGGTACCTCAGATACACACACCCCTAGGTTGGTGGCACTGCACAAAGCATCAGAGCCTCTCCATGTGCAACACACAATGGGTTAAGACTGCCTTCAGGTTCATAGACTGGCACACACCACACTCCCATACCCAGGAAACCCACTTGGCCTTCCTGACAACACTGGGAATATGACTGTCTCTACACACACCATTATATGGTTGCACTGCAACTACCCAAACATACAGTGTGAGCATTATTCTAGCTGCAAGACCCTATCTGAAGGTTTCTTATCATTCATTCCCTGCATTGCTATGGAACAACTTGTTACCACTCCCACAAGTGGTGACAACATGCTGCACCTGTTCATCACCAACATGTGGACTATATGCTACAGACCAATCATGTATCCCTCGCTGGTGGGATGACACCATCTACAACCCACACTGTATAGTCACATACCACATGCAGCCCCTGCACAGAACACCCCAGTCATACAGTTGTCTGATGCATATTCCATGTATTCACATGAGGCAGGCTTCAGACATGGGAACTCTTGCAGTTCACAGGTACATATGTGTAGGTGGCACACACAAACATCATGTGTGCATTGACATTGCTGATATAATGTATGTCGTGCAATATTGGGAACAATACCCCACACACATGGACAAACTGTGTGACAAAAATACACATGGCATTTGTAGGATACAAACCCCTACCTAACTATGTTAGATCACTTGTGAGAGTCGCAGTAGCAGAGTGTACTATTTGCATTAGTGGGAGGATTGCTTTCTCCTGCTGTACTTATAGGGTGCTGACATCATCAGTGTTTAGACAGTGGGATATGCAGGATGTTTTGTGTAGTAATAGCTGCCAAAAGGGACATTTCTCATACACATGGAATTGCACACACTACTCCCCCACACACAGTCACACACACACTGGGCACTTGCAGGATTCAAACCCCTACCTAACTATGTTATGAAACTAGTGAGAGACGCATTAGCAGAGCGTGCTATTTGCATTACTGGGGGGATTGTTTTCTCCTGCTGTACTTATAGGGTGCTGACATCATCAGTGTTTAGACAGTGGAATATGCAGCATGTTTTGTGTAGTAATAGCTGCCAAAAGGGACATTTCTCATACACATGGAATTGCACACACTACTCCCCCCCACACAGTCACACACACACTGGGCACTTGCAGGATTCAAACCCCTACCTAACTATGTTATGACACTAGTGAGAGACGCATTAGCAGAGCGCTATTTGCATTACTGGGGGGATTGCTTTCTCCTGCTGTACTTATAGGGTGCTGACATCATCAGTGTTTAGACAGTGGAATATGCAGCATGTTTTGTGTAGTAATAGTTGCCAAAAGGGACATTTCTCATACACATGGAATTGCACACACTACTCCCCCACACAGTCACACACACACTGAGCACTTGCAGAATTGAAACCCCTACCTAACTATGTTATGACACTTGTTAGAGATGCAGTAGCGGAGCGCGCTATTCACATTACTGGGTATAATTTCTGCTCTTGACATATGTATAGTGTGCTGACATCATTATGGATGAAGAGGTATGTACATCTGTTACTATCCATCAGTAAGGGGGATAGCATATCTATGCATTAACTTTGCACAGGCACAGTGGCCTACTGTACTGTGGAGGCAGATGCCAAACACACTGTGGATAGCCTTCTGTATTCCCTAGGGACAACAGTCAGGTATTGCACTCTATGGCCATATGTTTACCTGTCAGATGCAAGTATCTGTTGCACATATACTGTTTGTGGGTCTTTATTGCCATAGCCTTCCCTATCTCTATAAACAATGTGTGTACTGTGGGAGATGTTTGCATATGAGTGGGATCCAGTACTTTACTTATGTCTCTGTTGTAACTTCACTGTGTGCACTGGGCAGATGTCTGTATTGTGGGAGGTTCCTGTGTTAACACATTGAAATGCCAGATATGTGTGTGCAACTGCTGAACTGTGACATGGCCTAAGTGTGTGAGCATGCCCAGTTCACAGTTTGTATGGCTTTTTGACTGTCGCATCTCATTTATCTAAGTGTGCGAGCATGCCCAGTGTGACCTTTCCTTATGTTTGGATCTGTGGACCACCACATTTCTGTTTGTGTGTGTGGATGCCATCTATATATCACATGTACAGTTGAGTGTTGGACATCAGGTTGTGTTCTTACTGCCCAACTGCTGTGTGTCTGAACCTAACAGGCATTATGCTGTGCCTGCAGGGTCGCCATGGCATAGTTTGCATACAGTTGTCATCATCCTTTCCTGCTGACCAAACAGTTGTATTGTTGTATAGTGTACTGGTGCAAAACTTTCACTGTGGTGGACAGTATAATCGGTTTCAGTCCTATCACTGCTTGTAATGTTTATAGTGAGCACACCAAACTGGTTGAGGGCCAGTTGTGCAGATATGACCATGTTGCATTTTGTTCAGATATGGACAGCTTAGTACATGATTGTCCGACATTGTTAATGTATTCCACAACTTGTGTGGACAGTGACAAACAATGGCCATGTGCCCTAGTCCATTTGTAATGCTAGTCAGAGAGTGTTTGTCCTTCAACACACATTTACTGGTGTTTGCCATGACATATGTCACAGTTAGTGTGCTGTGCCTCTGTCTACCCATGACATACAGGTGATATCCAGGGTACACCTACCATCTCCCATCCAGTCATCATGATTCCTCTGGATGACAGTCACTGAGGGACTCCCTGGATATCCTGTAGTGGGAGTTTAGTCGTGAGTGGAGTGAGTTTCTGGGTTATGGACCAATCAGTGCAGCATGTCCTGTTTATGTCTGTGCTGGGGTTCAGGCCTGTCAGCTGCATAGGTCACCAGCATTCAGTGTTTACATGGTGCCAAATGTCCATTGATACCAGGTTGGTCATGGCTCTATACATCAGGCACAGTTCACCTCCAGCCAGGCAGTATGGCACTGTGTGGAGCTGCAGTTTCTTTACTCAGGTGACACATGGCATCTGTTACAGCTCTGTGATCCTCCTGGTGGGGTATTTGTGTGGTCATTCCAGTTGCTGCAGGTGTCTGCTACAGTACATCCCTGAAGGGCCATTGTACACAATTGTGAGGCTGCTGATGGATGACTGGAGAGGCAACACTGACCTAACCCTAACCAAGCTGTGCTTACCTTCATGATTAGGTGGGTATATGGTATGTTTCTGTAACCACTACAGACACATGGTTGTCACATGCAGGATATCTATCACCTTGTGTCCCCAGGTCTCTTATTGCTCCTGATGTACTTACTGGGTTAACACCTATGTGGCAATTTCTGGCTATGTACTGTTTCCACAGGGGTCGACTATAACCTATTCTGCATTTAACTTGTTGACATGGCTGTGGCACCACTTGTGTGTTTCTATGTGTGCCTTTTGTAGGTTGCTTGTGTCAGCTGGAGGGTCCAATATGGTGCCCAGTTTGTAGTCCTCTGCAAACCTGTTCAGACAGAGTCCTTCCATGTTGGCCTGTACCTATGTGACATATATAGCATACAAGAGGGGTCCCAGGACCATGCCTTGTGGGATGCCAGTTGTACCTGGTTTGCAGTCTGCCATGGCTACAGCATGTCTGCCAGGTCAGTTCTGTCCTTGAGCTGATTTGCAACCCATCTACTTGCATAGGGGTTTATAGTTAAGGCTGTTGAGCTTATCTGTACCGCCAACTAGGGTATTGTATGGAAGGGTTTAGCAAGGTCCAGATAGGCTGTGTGATCAACATTCCCCACATCACTGGGCTTGGTGCATGTTTCACGAGTCAGACATGTGTACGGGGCAGGATCTGCCCTATGACAGCCACACTGGGTAGGTACCCAATCTAGTTATTCATGGGATCCATGATCATCCTCTCCATTACTTTGCCAACCTAGATATTCGGGGTTGAGGGGTGATAATTTGCAGTATCCATTCAGGCACCCCCTTTGTGGTGTGGGACCACTGTTGCTGTACACCGCTCTTTGGGTACATATCCTGTGGTCGGACTAATTGTGCACAGTAATGCTATTTGCTGTTCCATTCTTCTTACAGCACTTGTTGGACACAACCCAGGACACCATCTGGTACCATTGATGCTGTGGGATGTGCTTTGTGGATGCTGGCTGTTACCTCAGCATCTGCAATGTCAGGGGGCCAGCACTCTCCTGGGATAGATATTTGGCAGTTAGGTGCTGGTGGGGAGTTTGCAAAGAATCTGTTAGGTAGGATGTTGGCAATGTGTGTGGGTTTGGTGTATTGTTTGTGATATTAGAGTGCTGCAGAGCAGATCTGTGGATTATCACCATGGTTCCTACCATCAGGTAGGACAGCTGTGTAATAATCCTTTGTGTCCTGCACAATTTGTATCATCATAGGTTCATAGGTTCATACTAGGCTATCTGCCCTGGCCTTGTTTGTGCACGGACAGACTGTGTGTGGGTCTCAACACCCCTTGCAATGTGCATATTATGCCCACATAGGGTTTACTTTCCTAGATGTGACACAGGGATGGCCCCCAGTGTACACCTATCTCCCATGCACTTCAACGGATTTCTCTTGTTGAGTTTGTGTGTGGAGCACAGCCTATCATGGACTGGGATTCTGTTAGAGTGTCCTGAGCCTCTGGGTTATGGATCTGTCCCTCCAGCACATCCTATTAATCTATGTGTAGATTTTCAGATATCTCACTGTGGTGTGTCTGCTGGATTTGGGGTTTCTGCAGTGGAGCATGTCCATTCATTCTGGATTGGACATGGCCTTGTACATCAGGCATACATCACCTCTGACTGTGCAGTATGCTTCTGAATTGGGCTGTGGTTTCTTCAGCCAGGCTGCAGATGTCCAATGTTTGGACCCTTTATCCTTTTGGTGGGGTACATTTGGGGTCTTTCTGACTGCTGCATGTGTAAGGTAAGGTACATGCGAACTGGGGCATAGTTGTCACGTATGGGCCTGATAAGGGAAGGGTATGGGGCACAGTGACCTCTGTAGCTCTACATGTGCATCCTTTCATATTAAGGTTGGCAATATAGCAGGTCTTCCTGGCCACCTTGGCAATGTGTGTGTCACATGACAGGTTACCGTCCACTTGTGTCCCTAGGTCCATGATTACTTCTTCCATACATAATGGATTGCCACCTATGTCATACTTTGTGTGTGCCTTCTTTGGTATTTGTTGGGACATTCATACTCTGAAGTGTCTTCAGGAAGGCTGGCTGGGGTACCTGGGTTTGTGTGTGGGGTCTGTAGCAGGCTTCAAACAGGTACACAGTTTGAGACAGTGTTACTTGCCCATGGATCGTCCATGCTGCTTCTTGCTGTGGTACCAACCTGGGGGTGTGGTTATTCTTGATAATTACTGGTAGCCACACTCCTATTGTCGTGTGTTCCATGTTTTGGAGCTGTAGAGCATGGTATGAGGCATAACCTGGTAGTATTAGGGTGCTCTTCTGGGCCTTGCCCAGGTTTCTGTTACAGAACACATATTACCATTCTCCATGCTGTGGTGGGTTTGGTCTGCATGCACCTTGCAGGTTAGACTTCTGGCATTGGGTAGCATTACATCCAGGTTATTATCCCTTGTGCTACCTATGTTGGTGGGTTTGTGTTTCCAGACTTACCTATTCCAGGCACAATGGGGGTAACAGCAGCCTTTGCCAGTATCTACACAGCCAGGTGTGCTGGGTGCGTGCCATCCCTAGCAGGTGGGGCATCATGTCTTGCTCAGCATGTCAGCCCAGGCTGTCAGCCATGTGTTCCCCCTGGTTAACAGCAATACCTCAGCCAATTATTGTACTTGATCTTGTTGTCTTCATAGTGTGGCATCATGCTTGGTGAGGGTGAGATGTTAGGTTGGGTCTTCATGTTTGCATATACTAGATGGTGTTACATTGCTTAACACATGGCGATCATGCCTCAGGTGGTACTGCAGGGCTGCCTCTGTCGGATGCACATACTACACTCCCTGTACATGTTTGAGAGCAGGTTATGTCATGTTAGGCATCCCTGTTACTATATGAGTGAGTCAGAGAGGGGCATCATTTCCAGGGTTACTACTGAGCCAGTGTATGTGCTATGCGTTGCCTCTGCCAAGGCCAGGGCATACTGGGCATGCCTCCTTCTGCCTACTGGGGCAGGCTCAGGTTGTTCCTCCTCCAAGTCACGCTCTGCCTGTGATGGCCTTGGCAATGGTGGGGGGCTGTTTGTCCCGGCCCTATGCTGGTCCTGCTGCAGCTGCTTCCGCAGGATCATATTATGTAGCATAGCACATACCATGACAATTTGGGTACATGTAGTTGGTGAGTACTGCATGGCTCCACCAGATGTGTCCAGACACCGGAACCATGACTTGAGCAGCCCAAACACATGCTCTATTACATTACGTGTTTGTGCGTGTGCCTCATTATGGCGTTCCTGTTCAGGTGTGTGTGCGTTTCTGATGGGTGTCATCAGCCATGGCTCCAGTGCATAACCTGCATCCCCCACTAGGTGTCCATGTGGGATGTCCCCACTGGCAAATGTCTGGTACAGCTGCGTCAAATGCCAGATATGGGAATCATGGTAGCTCCCAGGGCAGCCAGTGCACACATTCATTATTATACCCTGGGCATCACACACAACCTGGCAGTTGATAGAGGGGAAGCCCTTGCAGTTAATGTAGGCCCTACCCCACTCACCGGCTGGTGCTTTGATGTGTATGTGAATGCAGTCTATTGCACCCACTACCTCAGGGTATTCCGCTATTTGCTGGAAGAGACGCATATTGCTGGCCAATACCTCACGGGCATTGGGGAAATATACATGATCACCGACATGTGCTGACATGGCATCCAGGAACTGGTGCAGTACCCTGGAGGCTGATGCCTGTGATATCCCCATCATATCACCAGTTGGTCTCTGGAAGGTACCTGTTGCTAGTATTCTTAGGCCAACACATACCTTGGTTTCCACTGGGATGGGTTCCCGTCTGTTGGTTCTGTGTGTGAGGCATGGCCTGCACAGCTCAACAATTTGCTGCAGGAGGTCTCTGTCCACTCTATAGCACTCCACTATCTCCAGCTCATGTAACCCCTGGTAGGTGACCCTGGGCCTGTACACTCTTCTCAGTCTCCTCACTGTGGGTTGTCTGGCAGCATTTCCATTGTCACCACCCTCAGCAAGTCTCCTATGTCTCCTTATGACAGATATGGCAGCCCCTAGCATGTTTGGTCTGAGTGCAGCTTTTTCAGTTTTCACTTCTGCTAGCTTACTCCTGTCTTGCAGTGTTTTGAGAGAAACATACTGCAATGCTGTTTGCAGTGTTTTAAGTGCTGGGCTGGGCTTGTATTCTGCCTGTGTAATTGCCTGCTTCTAATTGTTTTCACCTGCTACCTCTACAGGTATTCCCTGCTAGTTTCCTACTATTTCTTCTGCTTCCTTTTCCTCTCTGTTTCCTCAGGGGGAGCAGCGCGCATACCAGCGAAAACACGCTCACAGTGGCTACCATGCATGCACACATGCTTACACGGACTAGAATCTGCTTATTCGGGTTAAAACGCACGCACACCAGTGCATACGGGTTTATAGATCTTTAAACAGGCTCCTACATGCTTACTCTGTCTTACACGTGCGCACTCTGTCTTACTCGCGGAACCCAGTGCGCGCATGCATGTACAGCAAGAAACTTTGGTGTTGGCCACAGTGTACACCTTCCATTTCTTGACTTTCCCATGCTTATCTGTTGACACTCCTCTTTTTCTCCTGTGTGATTGATACGTTTCACATACCACTTTGCTCCAATGAGCTTGATTTCTTCCTGACATTCCCCCCTGTGATGTCACCTATCTCCTACTCTGTTACTCCACCTATCTCCTACTCTGTTACTCCCCCTTATCTAACTCTTACACTACACGGAATGTGCTCATTTGCTATGTGACAGTGTGATTCACTATCCTACCATTCATTTACATAGGATTGCCTACTAATGCTTAGTTACATGTCTTACACTCAGCTTCCCCCCTTAGTAACCACTAGACGGTGGCCATGTTTTTGGTCTGCTAGTCCCTGCATTGCAAATCCATGCATTACATAAAACCTGCGTTTGTGGGTTTCAAACCTTCATTTTTCAGTTTTATATAGCGCAGCCCATTTGCTCGGGGCTGCACTGCATTTAAACATCGCCGATCTCTGAAAAAAAACCCCTCTTTTTTCATGTTTGCATCTGTTTACCATGCCAATGGCCACATATTTGGCCATTGGCATGCTGTCTGTAACATTTGCACAGTTTATTTGGAGCTGTCATAGCTCCATTGTGTTATTTGCAGTAACGTACTCAGTTGTCAACTGAGTACATTTCTGCAACTAACACGACTCTTACACGGGCTGGTTTCAGCTTCGTGGATCGCTTAATCTACTTCATTTGCATGCCTTTTGGCTGCAAGTGGGGTGATTAGCATATCCACGCCCTGCCCGTGTAAGAGTCGTTTTAGCTTTCTCTTAAACGGGATTTCGGGCTGTTCCTGGATCGCGATGGCTGCATGGAGTCTTACACGGCTCTTAGACTCCGTGCAAGCCATCGTGAATCCTGCCCACTGTCTTTTACTAAAAAACATGCAGTCGCCTTGCTCTAAGCTTATTTTGCCCTTTTATTGTACTTATGCCCATTTTAATCTCTGATCACGCTCATTATACTTTTTTGTGCTTGTTTTACTTTAAACATGCTCGTTGTGCAGACCAAAGCTAATTCTGAGCCCCATATAAATATTGCTGACAGATTTATCAAATATAGTGGCTTTGAATGCTTCATTTAATAATACATTTTTTGCTTTTCATTTGATTAATAATGTGCTTTGTGCCTTATGAATGCTCAACTTCATTTCCTTTTCAAAATAAATCAGTTGTGCAAGTTTTGGTTACCGGAAGTTTGTTTCTTGCCCTTTCTGATTGTTTGAGCAATGTTATCACCCAACCTGCTCAATATACCTGCACTGTCAACTTTGCACCTTGTGGCTTGAAGAAGTTGTGCTCTCAGTCCCGGTTCTGACATGTCACTTGTCCGGTCAGGATAAAACAGACGAGTTGTGGGTTCAGTTCAAGCAGCTTTATTGCACACACACATCAGGAATGAGGCTTAGTAACAAACAATTAACTTATAACAGATTTGACTACCACACTCACACAGGTTAACAGCCTGGCTGTTCTCTCAAAATGGCACTGCTGCCTGCACGTGTTCACTATTTACATGCATGTGCCTACATCTGGAAATGCTACATACACATGCTCAGTTCTACAGATGAGACACAGTCTCCAGCTACCTAACACTTGGGAGATCTCACAGAAGGATATTCCAGAGCACAGCTGAACCAAAGGAAGATCCTGACTAAGAATGCAGGTCCAATTTATAATGTGAAATAAAGGCATGAACCTTGGACCGAGCAGCAGCAGCATATAGTTGCTCAATGGGCAACCTGGAGAAGAAGCTGTAGAATAAGCTACAGTCCTTGTGGAGTGAGTCTTAAGAGTTCTGGGTAAGGACAAACCCTTTTCTTTGTAGACATGAGAGATAATGTCCAAAGGCCATTGGGAGAGTGTGAGTTTGGACTCTCCCTTACCCATGTTAGCTGGAGGAAAACAATACAAGTAACTCATCAGTCTTCCTGATTGTCTTGGTTCTATGTAAATAAAATTGTAACTGATGGTGCACATCCATCAAGTGAAACATGTACTTGCTTTTGTTGGAGAACTTTGGAAAAAATACTGGAAGGCTGGTCAACTGATTGATGACTCAGAAGCCACTTTAGGAAGAAAAGATGGATAATTCTCAAAAATATTGCATCTCTGTGGAAGATCAGATAGGGAAGTTTTGAAGATGATGCACGGAGCTCAAATTTTTCTGGCAGAGGTGATGGCCACCAAAAATAGTTTTCCAAGATAAAAACTTTAAAAGCAATGTTGGCTGCAGCTTCAAAAGGAGGGCCAATCAAAGCATGCAACAGAATAATATCCCAAGGTAGAGACAATTTATTGAGTGTAGGGTGGAGAAGAAAGGCACCTCTGAGAAAGACTTTGGAAAGTCTGAGGGATGCAATGGGAATGTGGTATTTTCCAATATGAAAAAGAAATAGCAGTAAGCTGTATTTTGATAGTGGAACAGCTGCCCCCATCCTGAAAAAGAGATGCTAGTAACTCTTGAATAGCCAGGACAGGAGACGAAAAGGAATCTAAATGTTTGTTGGAAGTCCAAATGGACAACTTTTGTAGATCTTCCTGGTGAAAGGTCTTTGAGAAGTTGAAATATATGTGACAGAGGGAGAAAACATGGACAGCCTAGCCATCATCAGAATTGGAGAAACCATCTGATTAGTTTGAGAGATTGAATGTCTGGGTAAAGTGAACCCAAAGGATGCGACAAAAGATCTGGAGACAGGTCCAGTACCCAGGAAGGATGCACTAGATGAAGCCTGAGGAAGTGGAACCACACTTGTTGAGGACAGTAAGGGGCTATGAGGATGACTGTGACCTTCCTCACCAAAGTTTTCTGTAGGAATTTGGGTATTAGAGGGGCATGAGAAAAAGAGTAAATGAATCTGGAGGGCTAATTGTGGACCACAGCATCCCTTGGTGATTCCCTCTGCCTGGGGAACAAAACAAAATACTTGCTGCACTTGATACTTGTGGGTAAAGACAAAAAGGCCACAGCAAGGGTGGCCCCAATGCCTAATTGTGCTCAATGCTGTTACTGGATTAAGGGAATACTCATGAGGAAGGACAATAAACCTACTCAACATGTCCACTACAACACTAGACTTTCCTGGAATGTGCACGGATATCAGAAAGCAGTGGAAAGACATGGCGCATTGGCATACTCTCATGGCCTCTAGACTCTAGCAGTAGGATCGGGATCCTCCCTGTTTGCTGATGTACCAATCTGCTGACATGACTGTTTGGACAGATACTTCACCAAAGAGGAGTGTGTTCAGACATGCCTGCAACAAAAGAAGGACCACTCATCTAAAAATGTTGATATGAAGACAGGTCTCTGTCTGCGACCACGTGCCTTGGATGACCTTTCACAAGAAATGTCACCCCCCACACACCTTACCTCAGACAGGAATTATCCTTGGTCACCGTGGCATGGGATGAAGGTAGCATAAAAGGAAGTCCTTGAGATACAAATTATGACGTCAGCAACCACCTGATGTGTGATTTGTAAATCTCAAACCTCCAGAATAGGTATGTATACAGTGTGACTAACCAGCAGTGTGCAAAGAATAAGGTCCACGTAGTCCCAGGAAGCACAAGATGGAAAATCAAATTCTGGATAAATAGTGAAGTAAACATGAAAAGTAAAATCAATCCATCTCTGGTCTGATGGCAGCTTGGATGACCACAGCATCCCTTGGTGACTCCCTCTCCCAGGGGATCAAAGCAAGCGGCTGCTTCCCTTTGTGAGGGTGGAACATAAGTTCCTTTTAGCTCTGATGATGTCTTAAATGAAAGGGCTTAACCTGTATTAAATTAACCAAGTATTTTATTTTAAGTTTAGTTTACAGTTTCAGGGTTTTCTCTGCATGGAATACATTTGGTTATTAGTTTGGAATTATTCATACAGTTGGGTCATGCTTTCATGGTTACAAGTTTCTTTGTAGGCATGGAATGAGATAGCCTCTGGTTATTATCCTCTACTGCCATACATCTTGGGTGATGGACATCCAGATTGTTGGGTGCAAGGTTAAGCTGCACCCCCCATCCTGACTGCCAGAGAGTGGCAATCCAGCAAATGCTGAGGAATATTGGTAAAGCCTCTCAGTGAAGGGATCCTGAAAGCCCTGGCTTTTAAGACCACCTCTGCCCTGGGGCAATGTCCACTACTAGAGTTCCCCTCTCTGCCATAGGGGGCTTTGTCTCCAGAAGTATTAGGAAAGATACCATGCAACTGACAGAACCAAAGCTTTTTCCCACCCTTTCAATTCACTGAGAAAGTCCTCTGAAGGGCTGAAAACTTGATCATATGGCAGACAGGGTCTTACCATCTTGTCCACTTCTGGAAAGTATTTC
Source organism: Protopterus annectens (assembly GCF_019279795.1). Lineage (NCBI taxonomy): Eukaryota > Metazoa > Chordata > Ceratodontiformes > Protopteridae > Protopterus > Protopterus annectens. Next base: position 1,951,325,229 of record NC_056739.1, read on the forward strand.
GTTCACTTTTGACTGAAGAGAGTGTCAATTCATTATAAGGAGCATTGAAGCATGCTTTGAAATGTTCTGCAAAATCACACCCGATCATGTCTACTAATGGTTATGCCAGTGCCCACTGCTCTTGAAGCACTTTCTGTAGTATTGGAAAATAAGATATACTGAGATGCTGGATAAGAACTGAAGTGTAGCCAAATGTGAGTCAACAGATTTACTCTACTCAGCAGAGAGGGAACCCGAGATGCATTTGGAGAGCTATTCGGTCAAAACTCTCTAAAAGCAAGTGACATATGCCAGATAGTTGATGGCGAACATCGCTGAAGATTAGACTCACTTCCTAAACCTGTCCAATGCACAAGACTCCCTATTTGGTGGATGGACAGAGGAATTCTCTTGCCAATTCCCTCTTGGTACCTGCCCACATCACTATACAGTTCACTGTAGGGCTCTTGCTCCAGTGCAGATGATCTTTGGGTGACACTAGAAATCTGTCAAGTTTACTAGGAACTGGTTCGGCTACATCCAGTTCCTTTTATGCTAGTTTGGAGAGGAGGTCTAGTGTCTCCTCTGTGGGAGAGACCACTCAAGTAGTAGATGGGCCAGCTTCAAAAGCCTCAAGAAATACTCACTTCTCTTGGGAAAGTGCTTCAGTGCTCCCCCTTTCTGTCTGTGGAATTCCAAAATTTCTCTGAATGTGACATCCTCAAGAGAGGATCTTTCCCCTTCAAAGTCAGCAACTTTTGCGAGACATTTCTGAGGGGAATCTGCAGGGTCTCCTTTTACACTTGTGCTTCCCACACACCACTTCAGTGAGATGTTCTAAAAAGGACTCTGAAGCAGATGTGGGTTCCTCGACAAGAAGGAGCTCAAGGCTTTTGGATGCTGGCTATTCCAATGGGACAAGATGAATAGGCTCAAGACCCAGGGAAATCTTGTGGGTAAGGGATGGATCTGAGCTCGAAAGACAAGACTGGTCTCCCGCTGCCGAGGGCCCTAAGGAAGGCTTGTCCCGAGAAACCTCTCAGCTCAGTTCTGAAGCCAATGTCAGAGCCCAGCTGTCCAACTCAGAAACCCCAAAGGAGAGTGACAGATCCAAAGGTATCCAAGTTAAACCAGCTCCTCAGACCACATGATGGCCATGCAGCTCAGAAATTCAGAAAGCTCAGAAATATTTTGAACTGACTGAATCAAAGAATCCATTGGAACCGAATAAGACCACATCTTCAGCTAAGGCGAAGACATACTCTGGAAGGAACTCCGATTAGACTGCTCTGATACCACAGGTTGGATTGAAAAAGAAGCTAGAACTTGGTGAGGTGAAGGAAAAAAAAGTCCCCCCAGATGTGGCATGGGCCGCAGCTGGGAGAAACCCATGCTGGATTTGGATTTTGAGGAGTTTCCTCATCATCTTGTCCACGCCAACCTTGGAAAGACACCTGGAGGACCTGATTGAGTGGAAAGAGGAGGTGGAGGAAGAAGGCCTTGAGATCCAGCGAAATAATATCACCTAGAGGATTGCAGTCCATAAAGCTGGTGGATACCAGTCCTGGGGAGAACAGAGGCTCTGGGAGAGTCAAAGAACCAGATCCGATGAGGATCAGTTCTAAAACCAGGACCAGGTCCAAGGATTTTGCTATTTTTGGAGCCAGAGAGAGAAAATGGTGTTATCTTCAAAAGTCTAGTTTTTTTCTTTTCTCTCTTTTCTTTCTCTTGCTGTTTTTCACTCCTAGCATGGTCAGCTGGCTTCTTGGAGAGCGGAGATACAGCAGAGGGCCTAGAGAAATGATAAGGGGTACTTTAGGGTTGCCAGCTGTCCGGTTTTTGACCGGACTATCCGGTTTTCAGTGAAATTGTCCGGTGGAAAAAAAATCATCAAAACCGGACTAATGAAGTCCGTTTTTTTTTTTTTTTTTTGCGCAGTCCGAGTCATCTTAAGGAGGACTGAAAAGTAAAAACTGCCATCGAATCGTAACTTTATAATGGTAAGGAAGTTGGGTTGTCTAGACCGCTTATTTTTAAGGCGGAATAAGGAAGTACTTTGTGGTGGAATCACGTGAAATGAACTGAGCATGTAAATATTAGAAGCTCAAGTTAAAATGGAAACGTTGAATTTTTATTTTTATGTTTTAGTTTTTATTTGTGTGTCTTCTTACAGCGATGACTTTATTCATGCATATGTAGTTCCTCATAGCCACATGGACGTTGGCTGGGTTTACACTGTGCAGGTAATTTCCGTTTAAAATTCTTGATCAGAAAATAGTTTTAATGTACAGAAAATTATTAGACTCCCACCCTGGGCCATGTTTAGTATAGATCTGCTGCCATTTACTTTTTTGTGTAAGACATTTGCGTGATTTATTGAGGAGACTGTCTCTATTTTCTGTCTTTACCATTGTATCGGAGTTCCTGCATATTGCATACAATTTTACAAATTGTATGATACAATTCGGTCATCTGCAGGAACTGATAAATAAAGCTAGGTTGGCAAGAAACCTACAAACGTTGATAAACTTCTATGAGTTCACATTTACAAATGTCTGATTCTGGAATATCTAGCTTTATGCATTGGTAAACTGAAAAAGAAACTTAAGTTTATTTTCTTATCTGGGTTAAACTTAGGGCAGCCCTTATAGTTGGTACACGGAGGTGGCGAGAGGACTCGTGTGAAGTGATCTGTCCACCGCCAGTGTAGAAGTCCAATACACAGTCATATACGACTGCCAATCTACACATCAGTCATAGATGTATCAGAAAAAGTTTTTTTTTTTACTCATAATAGACTGTGTTAGGTAGGGATCACGGTTGTAACCAGATTTTTCAGTTTGAACAGTCGATCTGATAAATGGCTTGATGGTTGGACCCACATATGGTTCACCAAGTCACAGGACCATATACAAAATACTAAACATACAGCTGGAAATACTGGTCCAATGGAACAGCGAAATAAAGCACGTAATGCATCTCAGACAATCCATGTGTGATTAATGGCATGGTTGCTGGAGGGACTGGGCAGGGAGGATGGGATACCATCTGTGGGGAGGGAGACTGTCTAGGCTTGCTACAGTAGTGGCCTTAATAGCCTGGCAAGCTCATGCTGCAAGTGATATACCATTTGGTCGGGTTGACCATGTGCAGAAATGCACATGTATCTTCAAGTCAGAGATTGTTGAGTTGGTAAAGCTACAGTGGTGTGGTGGGGAGTTAGGACACACTTCCTGGCAGCAGAATGACCTTGCATTATATCTGTTGGTATCTCAATGGTCCCATAAAAGGGTCAAGTTGAGTCCAAGGAAGGCTGGCTAAGGTAGGACCAGTAGCAAATTCAGCATGATATGATTGTGTAGTTTTGTTCCACTTGACCACTTTACTTCCTCTAAGTCATCACCGTTGTCAGTGTCACTCACGCAGCACGCTGTAACAGTTTTACACACCTGGCACCTTTTAATGAGAAACCAGTCCACTGGCACGCAGCAGAATGCTGGAGTAGGAGGAGTGTGTTTGACAGGCTGACAGGCTACAGCTCGGTCATGTAATGAATAGCTGGATAGTTTAAACTTGAAGACTATGTATATAAGTACAGTGTCTCGTTTACTTTGTTGTTGAGCGGATAGTTGGACGATGGTACTCATTCAAAAGTACTGAAATCCAGAAATAGTCAAGGACTTTTTTCCACCTATTCAGTTGCTTGCTTGCAATAGTGCCCTTAGTTAAGGTAAATTACCACTAAATATGTTATCAGTTCTAATGTTGGCTGTTTTTTGTTCTTAATCAGTTTATATTTGTAATTTTCGGTTGTGGGAGAGGAATAATGAATGCCTTTGTGCATCACTGAATGAGTCACAGAAAAATGTTAAGACTGGCTAGAACTGAGCTTTTAGCTGTTACCAGACTTGCAGCAATATTTTTGAAGGAATGAGGACCGCTTACCAACTGTGTAATTTTAGATCATTTTGAGGGGACCCGCATCTGACCTCTCATCACTAGAGTTACCACCTATTCAAATGCCCAAAGTGGGACAGTTGTGGCACAAACATCAGATTTTTCAGGCCAAAACATACCCACAGCCAGTACAAAGGACAGAACTTCACTTTTTTGCCTAAATAAAAGCGTATTCTTGTAGCATTTTAGTTGCTTGTTCTGTTTCTTATAACATTTAAGTGTTTCAGATACAGAATTCCTGTTTTATACAACTAGTCTATTGCATAAAATATAGGAAATAATTTTGCCCTAAAATCTCAGGACATTTTCCATTTTTACAATTTTTGCAGGACACAACTGCCAAAAGAGGGACTGTCCCTCACAAAGTGGAACAGGTGGTAAGTAACCCTGTCTACCACCCCACCTCTCCCTCCGCATGATGGCTTCTTGAGCTTAATAATATTTCATATTAGATATCAGAAATGTATGCTATTAATTAATATTAAAATAAAATAATATATTTGTTTATTAATTTGTATTTTGTCCTGATTATCCCTATCCAACATCTCCTATTGCTCATCTTGCAGGATTTGTTTAAATAACTCTGGCACACTGTAACAAGGTGTGTCACCAAATGGGTGCACACTGGCTTACCAGTAACCATGTCTCAAATTCTGTAGTACTGCTTGGATATCCGACCCTGGGTAGGAGTCAGCTGCAATTTTCCTCTTGTTCCCCAACACAATTTTTTCATTTTATTTTTTCAGTCTCCTTTCCTGTATTGCTTTCATTTGATTCATACCTTTCCATCCCATGCCCAACAATTGTGCATACTCAAATACTTTATTTTCTCCTTTGAAACATTATACTGTACAATGTTATGATGGTGAACAGGTACTCTTCTTACCTAGTTTACTACTTTTACTGATTAAAATCTAGTACTGCATCTACTTGATTGTGATCATTGATACTACATACTATCATGACTTATACTACATTACCACTGCACTATTGCATTGTTACTGATTAAAGTTTATTGTTTTGGTAGCTTTTTCTTTGTGTTACTGTTTTAATACCTTTAGTAAAGAAAATAATTTTCTATCCACCTCTGCCTCCCACTACTCAACTCTTCATGTTTCACTTCTCTGGGATTATGTTCATACCTGTGACAGCAACAAGCATTTATCTGCATACTGCAGATTTGGTAACATTCTGACTAAGACATCAAAGTACCTGCATTTCTAGTGTATGTTTTAGTGCTGCCTGAGACTAACTATTCCATATTTATTTCTTGTAACTGTTCATTAACAACCATCCATAAACTCCATACCAGTGAGAAGCAAAAGAAAATGTTACCTTGCAGTCTTCAAAATAAGAATGGTCTTATCTGGAACAGAAAATCAGCTGATGTCACCGTGATGTCATAAAATGGGTGTGGCATTGATGGGAGAGTGGGTGGGAATGGGTGGAGTTATGGGTGATGGCCACAAAGAAATCTGGCAACCCTAGGGTACTTTCCCCACAGAGACAAGGAAAATGTTCTTTTAAAGCTAGTTTCATTGCTCAACTATTTCCCTGTTTTGATCAAAATGAAGAACAGTCCCAACTACCATAGTACAAAGGATGCACTTTAATAAAAATAAAAACAAAAACAAAACAAAAAGTAATACAGGTAAGTGCTTTCAGGTAAAACCCTTCAGATCTAAAGAAGGGTTTTACCTGAAAGCACTTAACTGTATTATGTTTTTACTTTTTGTTTTATAAAAAAGTGCATGCTTCGTACTATGGTAGTTGAGCTGTTCTTCATTTTGATTGATTGTTACTGGTTGTATTAGAGTCTGACTTTTGGTAGCTGCAGTTGTATTTATCTGCTTAATATTTCCCTATGAACAAAGGCTTTGCAAATGCTATAACAGACATCCAGGTGTGCAGCTCCTAAACAACAGACACATTTCTGATGAGTGTTGGAGTTTGGTAACGTGTGGCAAACACTTTTTAAAATCTGAAGATTTTTTTGGACATTGTAACAGCAGCAGTTAAACAGGACATACTCTCACACATAATAAACGAGAAAAAAAAAAAAAACACTGTTGAAAGAGAGAGACAGAGAGAGAGAGTAAAGAAAAAGGTGCCAACAGGCATCCAAGGGACAGGAAAAGCCCAAAAAAGCCAATAGCTAACTTGTTTTTTCTTTACATTTTATATCAGGGGAGGAAAAAGACAGAACTTCTAACTAGCATGAAGACGAATAATGAGAAATAATAATGAGAAATTGACTTATCTCCTAAAAAAGTTGCCTGAACACCAAGGACAGTGTCTGCAGCTTTCAGTGGCAAATGAGATCTGAGGTAACTTGCTTGTTACAAGGGGATTAGGAGTAAGGGGAGGAGTCTGAGCACTGGAACCGAAGCTTGAGAGTGGCTGAAGATGAATCCAGTTTGTAATGAAAGACCATCTATTGAGGAATGGACAGAAGAGACATCGGATTCATTATTTTACTTCATGCTTGTTCACTGAGGAGGCATTTCAATGACATATCTGTGAGTGTGCATGCGTTGTGTGTGTGTGTGTGTGTGTGTATGTGTGTGTGTGTGTGTGTGTGTGTGTGTATGTGTGTGTGTGTGTGTGTGTATGTGTGCGCATGTGCACATTTGTGTATGTGTTACTGTTTAACCATTACAACCTAGGCTTCGGCTTGGAAATAAACGTCACTTAAACAGAAAATGAAAGCTGTGTTGTTCAAATTAAATTTGCACAAGTCTACTTGGCATTTAGAAATGCCTTTCCAAAAGAAGTCATTCCCAGTAACTAGACTGTTTGGATTTCCATCTAAAATAACTCTGCTATTAACTACTTTCCATTCAAGTTATCCAATATATAACCAGACATAGCTGGCCACACTAATTCTTGGCACGCTGCAGTATCATGGGAACATGATAAAAGAACTACTGAAATTCTGTGCCAGAACCAGGCAGCTTGTGTGATAAATAACTGTCTGTAGAAAGAGTTTAATACAAATCTGAAACATTTCTGTGAAGTGTCCGTTTACTAACTCAGCACTATAATAAGCTTACTTCTTGCTTTCTATCAAAACTGATTACGTACACTTCAGTCATGTATGAAAAATTACAGTAAAGGTTGAGGGCTAGAGACAAAACTGTTCTGTTGATAATGATGGCGGCATGCATTTGTTATCCACTGTTTCTAAAACAATTTCACTTGCAGATTTCAACAGAAATAGAAATGTGTGTACCCCAATTTACAAACTGCTGCATTCTACCAGCTAAAATGCTTTAACTGTATGCATAATTTTCTTCATTTTTTCAGATGTTTTAACGTGAAAAGCAAGCACAGAAAGCCCTATAGCCTGTTCGATGCACCTGACTGGAGTACAGCAAGACATGATGCATTCCTATCATTCATGCCCTACTTTTCCAGAGCCTTAAGCAGCTGCTGCTCTCTTCCATCTGTGCCAGACATCCACGAAGCTCTGACTTATACTCAAGCTACCTCCAAAAATGCATTAAAAGGGTTTTAAGAACACACCACCTTATCTGCAAAATATTATTTTCTTAAGTCAGTTATAAAAGGTGCCCTCATAGCTCTACTCTTTCACTCACTCCCTTTTTAGGTAAGAGACCACTGTACATCCTCCAACAGTCTAGATTCAGATTTGCTGAATCTAGGCTGTTTGGTATTACTTGAGCACTAAAACCAGCCATCCTACATTAAGACCCTCCTCCACACCTTGTTGCAGAAAAGTGTAGCCCACAGCTCATCTGAGTTGGGGATTGCTGGAAAGAGGCTCAGTTTTGGGCTTTCCTATTGGTTAATTTGTGTTAAAACTGTTAACTTTGCTTGTGTTTAAGCCCTGTGTTTGTGCATAGCTACACACTGTGGGGTTTAGCACTGCCATGTATAGATGGAAACTTTTACTAACACAATTTCCCCTTGATATCTACTAGAGAACCCTAATTAGCTTCACTGCCTCTCTGTGTGCAATACAGCTGTGCATCACTACATAGTGAGCAACTCAGTTGCACAATCTGAGGCATGGACACAGTCTTCCACCCTTAACCCTGCATGGAATTTCCCTTTGTTAGTCTCGCAAGCAAACCCTGGTCCATCTAGCCCATCCCCACTAGTTACTACAATATGTACTTGCCATAATGGATAGACAGTTTCCCACTATTTCTCTAGCCAACCTGATTGACATGGGCATTCTGAAGCAATGTAGTAATTGCCACATGTATACTGACCAAACAAACAGTACATGATAGATGTAACTAACCATAAAAATTGGAATCAGTCCTCTCACATAACATACAACAGGTTGTTAGCACAAACTGCTGCCTCTCACACAAGATAAGATTAAAGACACACAGATACACATGTGGAGGTACCCACTAAGAGCCTACCAAAAAAAGGAGACCTCCCAAGCACAAACATACACATACTGGTACACAAACAGAATCCATCACTACACATAATACACATACCAGTGTCTCAACAATTAAGCCTCTAAGGTAAAACACCTCAAAACCTAATGTTCTGGTCATAAGCGACTCAGTGAAACATACAGATGTCCCCTTCACCAGGTTGAACAACGATAAGGTTACGGTTAAGCTGGCTGTCAGGTGCTAGGATCTGCCAAGTCATGCACGCACTCATGTCACTCAGCAACAAGTACTATTAAGACTCTGTCATAGTACATGTTGTTGTGAATGACTTACGACGTACCTCTCTGGACTATATAGAGAGAAACATGACTGAACTCTCAGACTGTGTCCCAGGCAGGGGTGTCCCTAGCCCTAAGCAACATTCTGCCTTCACCTAGGATGATGCCACAATACAAATAAAAAAAATACTGAATTCAATAATTGGCTTAGCTTCTGGTGTCACTCCAAGGGGATCCAGTATCTGCCTGGAAAGACATGATTGACAGTCCACACAGCTTTGCCAGAGATGGCCTTCACCTGTCTCCTCAAGGCTTTCAGATACTGGCAAAGAAGCTTGCCTCCCACATAGCGCCTTTTTTAGGTAATGTCCAAACAACAAAACGTCCGATGTAAAGAAATCCACTAAGACAAACTCAAGGTCATGCTGCTTAATGCTAGGAGCTCAAACAGTAAACTGCACTTCCTGGAAGCACTCCTTCCCTTGGAAGATGCTGATATTTGTGCAGCCACTGAGACTTTGTTCAAGGATGCCGAGAGCACCCCAGCCGTTCAAGGCTACAATGCCTTTCATACATTCAGACCCCAAAATGAGTATGAAAGAATCAGAGGTGGAGGTGCATCCATCTTTATTAAATCCAAATACACCTCGAGACCAATGAAACAGTACAACTCTCTTGAGCTACTACAGGTCCAATTAACTATATGTAAAATATCCCTCCACATCATCGCTAGCTACAGGTCCCCTTCCATGAACCAGGAGAAGCACACTGCCTACCTGGACTGGCTAGAGTTGCTCAGTATACAGTTAAACACCTTGATCATGGGATAATTCAACTAGCCTTTCATCGACTGGACAACTTACATGAGCACACACACAATCACTACAAGGTTCCTGGACTTTTATTCAAATGCCCTGGAACAACTGGTCCACACACCCACAAGCGGCTCAAATATCCTAGACCTAATGCTCACCAACTTGAGGGATCAATGCACTACCTTCTTATGTGTTGCCCTCTCTGTTAATGTCAGAACATAAATCTGTCTTGTTTGAAGTAAAGATCAAACCTGACACCTTCACAGGAGCAAAAAAGAAAAACCTGAAAAATTTCCCCAAAGCAAACAATTGCCTACTAAGTGATGGCATGAAATGTTTCAAAGCCCCTGCCAACAAGGACTCCTATGCAGAAGAATACACAAATGCCCTATACAGCCACAAACAAATGCACTGACTCAGCTGTACCCAACAGGAACAAAAGCATGTCTTCCCAAAAAAAACAAGCTACTCTGTTGGACTGTAAGTATAAATAAGCAATACAACTAATGAAAGAAACTGATATCTAAAAACAGGAAGCAACTTACTAGAGGAAGAATGCCCTCCACAGCTTGAAAAAGCAAATGACATATCTTGCTAAGTCCTCTAAGGCTAGCCATGAGTCTAAATTAGCATCCCATCTAAAGACAACATAGCCATTCTTTAGCTACATCTGAAACTTAAAAAGAATGCCCAGCTGTGTACCGAAATTATAGTGGATGGTACCACTCACACTGAAGCTGAGGAAATTGCCAACCTGCTAGCTGACAGATTTGGCAATAACTTTGCCCCATCCTCACCTGACATACCTCAAAGCATTTTTCACACCAATCCTCTACAGAGTATCTCCAGAGAAGGAGATCATACAAGCACTCTCCAAGGCCAAAAACATGGTCTCTATGGGACCAGATAACATCCCAGCTGATTACTAAACAATGTAAAACAAGATCCAATGGGACCACTTGGCACTCTTTAACCACAGCCTGAAAACTGGCTTTGTCCCAGCAGAGTGGAGAACAGCAACAATAATCCCATTGCACAAAGGGGGTCCATCAAGTGACCATGGGAACTATCGACCCATACGTCTAACCAGCCTTACCTGCAAGGCCATGGAAAGAATCATCATGGACCTTATCCACAAGGACACAGGTGACCTTCAAACCCTAGACCTGACCCAGTTTAAATTTGTCAAGGGTAGATCTTGCTTATTAAGGCTAGTGGACTTCTTTGAGAATGTCACCAAAGCCCTGGATGAAAGCAAAACAGTACATGCTGCCTATCTTGATTTAGCTAAGGCCTTTGACATAATCCCCCATTCAGGTAAAATACAGAAATTCTTCAAGCTGTGGATTAACCCCTACATTACTAGAGGAGTACCAAACTGGCTCATAGATGAAGTTGGGCAGTTCACCTCTACCAGTAGACCAATAACCACTGGGGTACCACAAGAAACTGTGCTGGTCCCTCTACCACTTGGATTCGATTTCTCTAAAGTCCAGATGAAGGTAGATGGCCTCTGGCTTACCAAGTTTGCAGATGACTGTAAACTGGGTGCAATCATAGTCTCCCCCCACAATGTTAACATATTACAGAAAGGGCTGACACAAATGATTGGTGCCAAACTCACAGACTAAAACTTTAAGCAAAAAAAATGCCTTGTTGGGGTGGGGGGGTTAAAGTTACTTGCCCTTTCATTTGCTCAGCTTAAATTCTGCTATCAAGGCTGGCAAGTGAATATTTGTGTTAATAAACTGGAATGTTTTTATCCTTTTTTGAGGTGGGGGTTGGCCAGCTGTAGTGTGGATGAATGTAAATTGTCTTTTTCACTTGTCCAGTTTAAATTCCACCCTTAAGCTGCATTTGTGTGAATAAATATTAATATTTATGATTTTTGGGAGGGGACAGTAACTTTGTCCTTTTCATATTATTTTAAAGGCTGGCTAGTGTGCATTTGTGTGAATAAACTGATTTTTTTGGGGTGGGGGGGTAGCTTGCTGTGCTATGTGAAATATCCCATTTACTCAGTTTAAAGTCTGGTATTAAGGGCTGGCTAGTGCTCATGTATGAAATAAACTGGAATATTTATGCTTTTTCTTCTTGGGAGGGGGGGGCTAGCTGCATTAATGAAATAACCGGTACTCATTTTAAAGTCAGGCATTAATGGCAATTGTGCATTTGTAGGAAATAAACTGGAAGAGTGTATGAATCACATTTGAAACTGTCCCCAATTTTACTGAATGTTCTTGTGTTTGCTCTATACGTTTGGTCTGCATGTTATTCTCATACTGTTTGCTGAGTTTACAGTCTAAAAGTGTGCTGCAATCTCTCTCTCTCTCTGGGTGCTTATGCAACTGTTCCCGATTTTGCAGAAGTTTGCCTTCACCTTAATCTGTTCCTAACAGAATTTGGGGACAACTGTCCACATAAGTTACCAAATCCTGAACTACTGGGTCAGCTCTTAAGGGTGTGTTGTCAATGTCACACTAAACTTTCCAAAGGAGACAATAATGCATTTTTGACATTATGTTTTAATCCACAATTCTGGCAATAGTTATTTGTTTGGGACAAGCCTTCTCATAGGATGGCAGTCTTTTGGGGATTTGATCAATGCTCCTAGCCTACTCCTTGCTGGTCATTATTTTATTTTATACAGAGGAGAAGATGTTAGAAAAAAAATCTCAGTAAGGGCAGTGTTAAAAAAATTCTGCTCTTGGTGTCAAATATGCTAGGTATGGCAAGCAGAGGCAAAAAAACATGCAGAGTAAATTTAAAAAAATGTTACAAATCAAGTCTTACTGTGAGCAATCACACCCAGCAGTCCCTTCTACAGGATGTGCAGTTTTATGCTGCTTATTTCCTCCCTTCCATCAGTAAGCACAGAAGTTGTGTAGCAAGGAATGATACAAGACCTTTTCTGAAACTGTCACAGATGAGTGAAAACTGTATCCACCCAATAAAGCAAAGGATTTTTCTTTCACTAACTTTGTAATGCCTACTACACCACTCAGGGCCATGTGGGAGAAATTGCCTATCCCAGACCAGACGTCAACACCTACAAGACAGTCAAAAAATCCAGGATGGGTTGTGCTATTTCCTCCCAGGCTATAGAAAGATTACTTGTCTACAGGCTACTGCAAGAAAGCAGAGCACATGGAAACAAGCAGAACAAGTGGATTCTGCAGAGAAAACACCCATGTGGAAAATGGACCATAAATCCAAATCTCTCAGCAGCAATGATAACCACTGCACTATTGTACCACCTAAGCCTCCCCTAACCCTCATCCTGACAAAACACATGAGGAATGAGGAAACTGCCTCCATATTTAACAACTACTTTATAGACTCAATATCCAAATTACTAAATCAAGACACAAACCATCCCACCAACAATAATAGACCTAATAGCTCAAACTCTTCCATCAGTAGTAACCCTACCACTACCTTCTCCCTCAAACCTGTCTCCACTAACTATATTAAAACTCTACTATCTAAATTAAAACCTTGCTCCACATCCGTAGACAACATTCCCTCCGCATTCCTTCAGGCTGCTGCTGATCTTCTTGCTTTCCCAGTTTCTATTCTAATAAACCGCTCTACTACAGAATCCACAGTCCCTTCCATCTGGAAGCAATTTTACACCCTTTCAAAAAACAAAGGAGGAAACTCCACAGATATAACTAATTTTAGACCCATAGCCATACTCTTACCACTCTCAATAATTCTGGAACAATGTATACACAATCAAGTCTTATACTACCTTCTGCAAGAAAATCTACTCACACCTACCCAACATGGCTTTCATCCCATGCACAGCACTACAACAGCTCTCCTGTCTTTCCTAAACTCTATCACTAGCTAGAGACAGTAACAAACTTATTTCCTGTCTCTTCATTGACCTCTCTAAAGCCTTTGATATAGTCTCTCAAACTTCTTCTCCTTAAACTAGCAAACCTATATCTCTCCATCCACCATATCTTGGTTTAATAGCTCTCTCTCTGATAGACTCATCAGTCAAATGGCTCTCAGCTTTCTCCCCTCTTCTTCCTGTTAAAATGGGTGTTCCACAAGGCCCCATCCTTGGCCCACTTCCTTTTTAACATCTTTACCAACATTCTCTACTCTTCCTGTTTGGATCCTCACTGATACAATACGCAGATGATTCTACACTTATCACTATTGATGGATCACCAACTCAACTAAAATCAGACACACAGTCCTCTGACTCTGTAGAAAACTGGCTATCTGAAAACCAACTTAGCCTTAATCCAAAGAAAACCAAATTACTACTCTTTCTCCCTAAAAACCTTAACCACATAGAGGCTTCCTTCTCCATACCATCACAAAATACTCAAATACAGGTGGACACCAATACAAAACTCTTAGGTGTTACTATTGATGATAGACTAACCTTTGATTTACACATCAATAATTGTATCGAAAAACATCTCAAGCTAGGTCTCCTCTATAGAAACAAAAAATATCTTACCAAACAGCAAAACTAACACTTTCAAATGCCTACCTCTTACCCACTTTACTTTATAGCTCCCAAATTCTCACCAGCCTAAACACTGGGCTACTAAACAAGTTAGAAACAGGATTGCCAGATTTGCTGCCCAAAATTCTTACAAATCCCATCACTGTCTCTCACTAAAATAACTAAATTGGCTAGAATTACCTAACCTGCTTCGGTATAATCAGTTTCAGTTTATTCATTCCATTCTCTACAAACCTCTTTCTGTCCAACTATCTCATCTCTAATCTCTCATTACCTACCCACTAGATTACTCCGCAGTTTTGAACAAGGCCTACTAAAATCTACAAACAAAGGACCAAAATGGGTCGCCTAGTCTATAACTTTAACCCTTCCAAGGCCTGGAATAGCCTACCACTAGATATAAGATCCCTTGAACATCCCAATCAACTCAAAAATGCTACAAAAAATACCTTCATAAAAAATGGACTTGCCAATGTAATTATCCCCCGTAAACACTCCCCTATAACCTTTGACTTCTCTTTTTTCTTCCTTCCCTTATAACCTTTGACTTCTCTTCTTTCTTCCTTCCCTTCAATAAACAAACTTACTACTTTATCTTTTCCTCTTGGTACATCACTGTACAAACATAACTAGTTAAAATATTTCAGCTATGTAACTATTGCACTGTTATGGATATAATATGTAATTATGAACGTATCCCTCTGATGAATGTATTTCTATGTATTTCACTTGCCACAGTTTAATGTACAACACTGTAATGCAATAATGTGTGGTAATGATGAATGTAATATGTGACACTGTAATGCAGTAATCTGTGGTACTGCTGAATGTATTTCTATATGTATTCAATATGTAAAATTTCTATTTTCTGTTGGAGCTTTTCTCCTCGGGCCCCCGCTGAAAATGGGCATTTGTAGGCCAGTCAGACAAACCTGGTCAACAAATATAAAATTAATAAATAAATATGCTTACTTAAATTCAAAATTATTTGTTTGTTTGTGTCTTTCGGCTTTTTCCCTGTTAGGGGTTGCCACAGCGGAACTCCGGTCCGCTAATGATTGGCAGTTGATTTTTACATACTGGCTTGCCAGGCCTGATGCACAACCTTCAATGAAGGTACGCCCATTCACGCATGTCTCCACACAGAAGACGCTCTAGCTGAGAATCGAACCGGACAGCGTCTTACTGTGAGGCGACAACGCTAATCAAAATTATGGTGATGATAAATAGTCCACTTCTGATAACGCATCACATATTTTTTCTAAAAAATGCATATACATAAGGAATATGCATTAGAAGACTGCACACATGGCAGACTAGTGAAATGCACTTGTGTGCAAGACTAACCTTGAAAGATTCACAAGAAATCCTGTGTCCCAAAAAATGATTGCACCAAGTTCTACATGCACACACAGCCTTTATCTAACCGAATTTCTCTTTGGCACTTGACTATCAAGCACTGGCTTATAGCGGAGGTCTTTTGTAAGGAAGTTAAAGATGTACAGTAAAACTCAGCATGTTTGAATAAATATATGAAGTATAACGGCACAATTTCAAACATGTGGACTGCAGGGCTGCAATCAATCTGAATTTGCACAGAAAAGCTTCAATTGTATGGCCCATTTTCTACATAATCTACAGTCAAAACATTAAACGACCCCGTTTTGTGACTAATGAAAGGGAATTATGTTTGCACTGTCTGAATACTCCATAGCCACAGTGTTTTCACTGGCTTTTCTTACACGATTTGTAAGTTCTGCAAGACGTTGGACTTTGGATATTTACTCCCTCTGCTCTCAGATGGTATGGTCTGTGAACAACATACACTGGTTGATACTTTCTCCCTTTACTCTCAGGGGGTATGACACACTGGTTAATATTTTCCCCTCTATCCTTAAGTGGTACAGTCTGTGAACAACACTGATTTGCCAATGATGCTCTGGGAGCAGGTCCATAGCCTGGAAGCTGAACTACTGCAAGACTGTAAGCAAAGTAGTCATGGTTTCTGTAAGCAGGCTCTTAGCTTTGGACTTGCCTTCACATTGAACATTTCTTTAAGGAAGAAAATAAGTGCAGTCAGACTGACCCCCTGGATCTGAAGGATTCATATCTGGCATACTACACTTAGCAAGTACCCAGCATGCTGTCAAGAACCTGCCCTTTTCCACAGCATGCTGGGTACTTGCTAAGTGCAGTATGCCAGATATGAATCCTTCAGACTGACCCCCTGGATCTGAAGGATTCATATTTAGCATACTACACTTAGCAAGTACCCAGCATGCTGTCAAGAACCTGCCCTTTTCCACAATTCCCTGTCATCCTGCACACTAACCCATATTTTGGCAAAAAAATGATGACAGGAAGCAGTATGACAAAAGGAGCAATTAAACAATAGCATACAGAGTTCATTTAATGCACTTTTATTAACAATAAATTATTCTTAGGGGCATAATGACTACATTGTACAATGCAAGAACACACTTCAAACACAGAAAGGTACTACTCATCGAGCTGGAAGGTGTTTTTTTCTCTCTGCTTGAGTACTTTGAAGTTTAAATATATGATGACACTTGACAGAAAAGTGAGATGAATGTCTCAGTTTGGCAAAAATTGCTGCTGCTGGGAGGTAGGTAGGCCCTTCTAGCTAGATCATCAAATTTATATCCTTGTGTTAGAGACTCCAGAGTGGGCTTCACAACCAGATTTAGCACAGATAGTACTGTGTGAAATAATTGAAGGATGGAGAAGCACCTTAACAAAGGCAGAAAAGGGACTAATTGTGCTAGAATAGCACCTTTTAGGGAATTACAGCCTCTGAAAAGAGTTGCCACCAGTTTTAACAAATGCCTAGAAACTGCATACACATGCAATCATCTTGAATGTGCAACTACATAATTGCAAAATGAATAGGCCATGCCAGCATGATGAGAAGGCAGGCAAGATTTTTGCTTGTAATTTCCTTTTCTTTTAGTATAGTGCAGTTTATAGATGTTGATATTTTAAGAATAATAGACAACCTTATAAAGGTTCCTAAAGTTTTTGTATTGCATTTCACTACTGGGTGAATATTTCTATCTACATTTAGTAAGGAGTTCAAAACAGTGCAGGTTTTATTGTAACAATCCAGTTGATTTGTACCCTGCCAACAAGAAAACACACAGAAACTTGTCAAAGTCTTAGTTTGAGAAAATGTCTAAAGACAGGGATGGTGCAGATATCTAAAACTCTCAGCTTGAGCCAGATGATATGGGCACCTCAAAAGATCAATGTTTCTATCTTGTTGAGTTTATTTACCCATAAGAGCATATAATGACCATTTCTGAAGTTGCCTGCATTTCCATGATGCAAATTCTACACTACTCACACTTCCTGACAACAGCTTTCTTGGTCACACCACTACTGATATGATATGGCTAGCCACACCCCTAATGATATCATAAGGCCTGCTACATCCAAACTGATTTACCTTTAACATTTAAAAAGGTATCAGTGGACTATTACAGTAAGAGTAACATGGCATTGATAATGGCAATGCAGTGACAGTTAATTGAGGTTAGCAACCATTTTCTGTTTTCATGCCACTTGCTGCCGACTCCTGTGGAGAATGCCACACTGCTTGCAAAAGTAGTAGTATTTTTTTCATGTTAACATTTTTATTTTATTTATCCTTTGTTGACAGAGTTAGTTCCACTAGGCTAGTGGCCTTTTTTCAGGGGAGACCCAAGACAGTATTCCTACTGCTAAGGAAAATTTGGCCAGGTCTTCGGGGAACTTCCCCTACTTATCATTGTTGTGTGTGGGACCCATTTTGGTGTATGTTTCCATTCCCAGCACAGGGCAGCCTGGAGAAATAAGAAGGCATATAGAGAGAAAAGGAGATGGAGTGGTGAAAGAAATGGATTGACACCACAGAATGTGTGCAGAATTCTGAGGAAATATTTGAAAGAAACCGGTTTGATGGAGATGAGTCAGCAAATGTTGGATGTATAATTACAACACTGCAGTCAGGAGGGTTGTGGGATGATTTACTCAAAGAATCGGTGGTGCAGAGTGAGCCAGAAAATGAAAGAGATGTTTCCTGGGGAGGCACATTATGGAGAAAACACAAAAGGGTGATGCAGAGACAATCCTGAAGAATAGTGGTGAGAAGGAAAAGAAAATGTATGCAGTGAAAGAAAAATAAGGCAAAAGTGGAGTATCAGAAAAGAAGGCAGAAGAAAATGAAAAACGGAAGCACGTTGCAAAAAAGACAAAAGAAATTGACAGGTATGAAGTGTGGGACAATTTAATACCTCCTTTGGGTTTAAAATCACAAGAGGCAAGAGCATTTATTCTCATTAACAAAGAGATATTTTGTGACATTATATTTTAGACTTTTTTCAATGGAAAATTTTCCTGGATAATATGAAAAAAGAAAGACTAACCCATGGAATCTCTATGTAATAAAAGCATTTAACAGGGAAACAAAAAAAATTAATATACAATTTCGAACAGAGGTAGAAAGAGACTTTAAAAGGAAATCTGAAAACTTTATGTAAAGAAGTACTGGACATTGCAAAAGTTTATGACAAAGGGGGTTTTATGGACTGGCGACTGGGATTGCAATATTGTGTTAAAAATAGAAAGAGAAAAAAATATACATATTCCAAGCATGAGAAATGTGGAGTGGAATACGTGTTAAAAATAGAAAGAGAAAAAAATATACATATTCCAAGCATGAGAAATGTGGAGTGGAATACGTGTTAAAAATAGAAAGAGAAAAAAATATACATATTCCAAGCATGAGAAATGTGGAGTGGAATAGGGGTGTCTTAAAATACTGGGGGCAACTCATAATACATTTTTTTGTGGAAAAAACAAAAGAAAAAGTTGGGAAATGGGATATGATGCAAAAAATGTGAATTGACATGTTATAAATATAACAAAATTGGACATTTATGGATGGATTGCAAAAACGAAAAAAAAATGAACAAAAGAAATTTTACATTAGCAGAGAGAGAAGAAAAAAAATGATAAAGTTCCTAGAAGAAGGTTCTGGAATAAGTGAAGACAAACTGGGAGTCAGTAAAAGAAAAAATAAGTTTCAGTAAAAGGATAAAAGACAGAAAATGAAAATGTAAAGAGAGAAGTACAAAAGAGAAAAGAAAGGAAATGGTTGAAAAAAAGAACACACAGCAAATGCTTGGAGGTTGGTATGATTCACAAACACAAGGTACAGTCTAATTCATACTTTAGGAAGGAAATTGGCTAGGCTTACAATGGCCTATTAAGAAAGCTAGCCTAGTAATTAGCTATGAACTTATGAAACCATGATTCTAAGGAAAAAGAAAATTAACATTTTTGAGTGTTTTTTGTAAATATGAATAGTATTAAGAATATAGTGAGATTTTGGAGTAGTGTAATACATGTGATACATAATTAATTATATTAGAAAACACAAGATTTTTAACAGCTGAAGATTACAAGCAGAGAAACCATGGGGAGGAAAGATAATCTGGAATTTGGGAAATGAGAGAGGTTCTGGAATAGCCATATTCTGTAGACATACAGTAAAGATATTACAGTAAAATCCCTGTTATCTGGGAATCGAGGAACTGGCACTCTTAAGCAAATGGCATTTGATTGGCTCATATACCACCATAAAGCCAATCAAAAACCGTAAAGCTGAGCCACTTCTACTCGATGTGGAACAGCTCGCAGTTCCTCACTGAACAGAAGAGACTCCACTTTGCGATTTTTGATTGGCTTACCAATCAAAAAATCCCAAAGCATATCTCAAGCAACTGGAGAATACACTTAACCAGCATCTACAAATTCCCATGGGTGCTGATTATGTGAGACTTTACTGTAGATGTAACTTTATTAAAAATGGGAAGGCTAACCACTGTAGATTTAAAATGCAGTACATATAGAATTATAACATTATATGCTTATACTAATTGTAAAGAAGGGGAAAACTTATTTAATCAGACATTAGACTATGTAGAGATGAGTCTATATCACATCATCAAAGTTTACTTACCTGGAAAGACTATTCTTCGAACCGACATCAAATGGCCCTTCACTGAACATTCACATCAGCAAATGTTTTTTTCATGGTAAGAAATCACTTGTACAACATACAGACATTTGCCCTTCTCCCCACTGTAGTGTGATCTCAGAGTTGGTGTATATAAGTAGGGGGGTATGAGGGGTGCAGCCCCCCCCCCCCAAACTGGTGGGTTTGATGTAATGTGGTGTGTGTGTGTAGGTAGGTATGCTGGCCAAGTGATTTCTTACCATGAAAAAAACGTTCACTGATGTGAACATTCGATGATGTCAGTTTGATGAATAGCCGTTTGAGGTAGGTAGACTTTGATAAAGTGATACAGACCTGCAGAGATAAATATGAATATTATAATAAAAGGTGACTAATTGTGATTTAAGAGGCAAGCATAAAAAAGGAAATAACACAAGAAGAATGTTAGAACTTATAAGAGGTGGCAAGTTAAAACGTTGGGACAAAACTCATGGACTTACAAAGGGAGTATGTATAGAACTGAAATAGATTATTTTTACAGTATCAGTAGATTTAGTTATAGGAGAAGGGGAGGTAGTTGAAACAGGTTTTCTAATCATCTTGCAATATGGCTAGAGATAAAGGACAACAAGGAATATGTATAAAAAAAAAAAAAAAAACGCAAAAGAATAAAAAGGATAAATGAGAAAACAAATGCAACGAAGAAAGAGAGATTAGTAATACAGTTATGGTAAGATCATACTACTATGAGAACATGTTTTTTGAAAATTGGTCTGAAAGGTGGATAATATTTAATAAAAAATATAAAAAAATGTTTTTATAGGGGCAATATGATGTGAGAAAAGTAGAGAAAGAAAAATATAAAAGAACATAAACAATGCAATGGAAGATCTAGAACATAATGACAAAGTACTTGGACAAAAAAATTATGAGAGAGAAATCAAGATAAAATACAAGAACTGTTATATAAGCAAAGATATTTTTACAAGGAAAAAGAAGTACGGAGTTACTTAAGCAGATTAGTAAAGGAAGATGGTACTGTAATAAGAGAAAAAAAATGTAAAAGGAGAAACAAAGAATTCAGGAAAACATTATGAATACTGTAGTATAATATGTACAAGAAATGTTTACAGAAAAAAAAGGTAGTGAATAAAACATTTTTAACAGAAGAGAGAGAAGAGAGAATTGGAAAAGGATATTTCATTAAATAAGCTAGATAAAGTATTAGGACAAGTAAATATAGATTTGGCTGCAGCACCAGATGGAATAGGAAATGTATAAAAATTTAAGGGACTGACAAAAATATTTTTAAAGATTTAGAATGAATGGTTAAATGAAGGTTTTATGTATAAAGAATTATGTAGTGGAATACTTAAATTCATAAGGAAGAAGGAAGATAGAAGATGATTTAAAAAACGGACACAGTATTGAATAATAATGATTACAAGAGAGATTTGAAACTAAAATGGAAAACATTATGGAAGTTAGTATACATAGTATAAAGGGGAAGGATTGTCAAGAATTACTAATGACAGTTAGAGACATTGTGGATGATATTATGAATAAAAAAGAAGATAAAAAATCATGATAGGAGAGACCTTAGTAAAACATTCGATACAACTGGACATTAAATCTTATGGGTAATAATGAAGGAATAGAAGTGAGAAAGTTAAGAAATTATGTACATCATCGTACAGTAATAATAATAAAGTAAAAATACTTTAAATGGCTGGTGAAGCCAAGAGGAGCACATGAACAGTGGTGTATGACAGGGATTTCCAATGAGTTGTACACACTCTGCATTAGTTATGAATGTGACAGTATACGAAATAAATTACGAAATGAAGGTGGTGGGGATATACAACAAGTGAAGGGTTAAGAATTACAGCTCTGTTAACATAGGCAGATGACATAACTGCAAAAAAATTTGGATGAAAGGTAGTAATAATTTCCACAAATGATTGCCTAGAGGTGACAGAGAGGGTCTACATCTAATAATTGAAAGACCACTTACCTGAAGACGACTTTACCGAGATGACAACATTGAGCTGTTACATTATCAAATGATCACACTACTGAATGTTTTTTTAACATGGTAAGTATGCACTTGGCCAACATGGGAAATTTGCCCTTTTACCCACTGTAATACGATCCCAGAGTTGGTATGTTTAGTTGGGGAGGTGGGGGGGGCATGGGGGCCATAGTCTCCCACCTGTGTGGGTTTGACATACTGCAGTGTGTTTCTTCATTGTTTGCTGGCCAACTGCATACTTACCCTGTTAAAAGATTTGGTAATGGATCATTCGGTAAAGTAACAGTTCGGTGTTGTCTTGGTAAAGTTGTCTTGGGGTAAGTGCTCTTTCGATTATTAGAAGTAGACCTGAAAGAGATGGCTTTAAATAAAGAGAAAAGTAAAGGTTTAGGTGGATGCATTAAAGATTGTGGGTATGTATTTTACAATGAATGAAATTTCTGTGTTCGGTATACAATTTGGAAATAAAGATACAAGTAGAATTCAATGGGAATAAACAATAGAAGAAATAAAACAAACCTGTATTTTCTGGAGAACATAAAAAGGCTTATTTGATAAATTCAGTACTGATGGGAAAAATAGCACACTTGCAAGTGTATTAATGTTGCCAACAGTATTTGAAAAGGAACTATATGGAATTCTAGATTAAACCCAGTAAAAAAGAGGATTTTTTTATGTAAATGAAGAAAGTTTAGGGTTAATTAACCCAGTGGTATATGCTGCTTCATTAAATTTGTACAAAGTGTTAATGTGAATAAATGAAAAAAAAGAGATTAGTTATAAAACTGTATAAATACAAGTCTGATAAATTTGGGGTATGGTTAAAAAGAGTTAAATATAAAAAGAGTGCATAATTTGGCTTTTCCCAGTTAGGGGTCGCAACAGTGGATCACCTGTCCGCTCATGATTGGCAGTGGAGTTTTACAGTGTCGAGTTGCCAGTCCAGCACCCAACCTTCCACAGAAGGCACACACACTCACACCTAGTGCCAATTTAGAGTGTCCGATCCACCTACAGCATAGGTTCATAGGCTGGTACTAGGCTATCGGCCCTAGGGCCTATACAAACCTAGCCATAACAATTCCCTGGCTATTTCTTCCCACACTATTTACTTCCCTGGACCCCTGTCTAGCAGTGCAATTGACGTGATCCCCGGGGTGAATTTCCTTTCTCCCATCCAATCATCAAGGTTCCTTTTGAAAATGGCCAAAGAGGCATGCTGCTTGATATGTATGGCAGTCTACTCCAGAGTCTGGGGAGTCTCTGGGTCAGGAGCCTATCCCCCTCCAGCATGTTTTGTTTATTGTGATGACAAGGTTTAGATCCCTGGAGCGTGTGGCTCTGAGGGATTAGGATTTCTTTAAGTGTAGCATGTCCAACAGCTCTGGGTTTGACATGGCCTTGTATGTTGAGCAGAGATCATCTCTGAGTAGACAATATGCGACAGAGTATAGCTGGAGTTTTTTAAGGTGGTCAGCATAAGGCATCTGCTTCAGGCCTGTGATTCTTTTAGTGAGGTACTTCTGCAGACTTTCCAGTTGTTGCAGATGTCTTGAGAGGTACATACCAAATGAGGCGTTGTATTCTATAATGGGTCTAATGAGAGATGAGTACAGTGGGACAATGACCTCCTTTTTTCTGGATGAAAAGCCCTTAGTGAAGAGGTGTGCCACAAAGGATTTCCTGACTGTTGTGGCAATGTGTGTTGTGGCAATGTGGTTATCGAAGGTGAGACCACTGTCCACCTGTGTCCCCAAGTCTCTTATCACACTTTTGGTGTTTAGTGTACTGTCACCTATGTGGTAATTCATGGGTACATGTTTTTTTCCAAAGGGGATAACTATACATTTCTTGGCATTGAGTTTGAGCCCATGGCTCTGGCACCAAGCATCTGTTTCTGTAAGGCCCTTTTGTAGAGTATCCACATCATTTGGGGATTCAATAATTGCTCCCAATTTGCAGTCATCTGTGAACTTTGTTAGCCAGAGTCCCTTAGTGTTGGCCTGTACTTCAGAAAAGTAGATGCCAAACAAGAGCGGTCCAAGGACTGAGCCCTGAGGTACTCCACTTGTCACTAGTCTGGAGCTGGATTTGGAGTCAGCTACTTTTACAATGTGGGTTCTGTCAGTAAGCCAGTTGGCAACCCATCGAGTGAAGTAGGGATTAATGCCCAGCTTAGTGTCTTTGGGATGTGGGAGAAAACAGGAGCACCCTTAGGAAACCCACACGACCACAGGGAGGACATGCAGACTACACACAGAAGGCACCCCCAGCCAAGGATCGAACCGGAGAACCTCTTGCTGTGAGGCAGGAACGCTAACTACTGCACTACTGTGACTGCCCAAAAATAGTGCATAAATAAAGAAATAAAATGTTACTAAGAAAAATTTTTGTGGAAAATAACTGAGGATATAGAAAAAGATAGAAAAGTGTGGTATGAGAATGTAAAGACAAAACATTACTATGCAAAACCATGGGAAAATCTAATAGATGAAAAAATTAAAGCTATTTATAAAAGAAGCAAATGGTGTAATCAGAAAGCAGAATGTCAAGATTTTTGTGGAGAATGGTAATACATAAATTCCCAGTAAAAGGAAATATGCCATACAAAAAACAGAATATGTTTATATTGCCAAGAAGAAGAAACTACGGATTATGTGTTTTTGAAATTAAGACAGTAAAAAAGTTATGTGGAAACTATGTAAAGATTTGTTTGAAGATATAAAAGAAACAGATAACAAACATGGATATGATTATATATGGATGTTATAAAAAGTAGAAGTAAAGAATGTGTTAAAAAGAGAGATAAGTTATTCTATGTTATATAGAATGAAGGAATAAGTTAAATTACTTGTAAATTTATTTTAGCAACAATATTAAATAAAACAAGATGATGATGATGGACAAAGGACTGGGGGTCTAATATGGATGAAAATTTAGAATTACTGTAAAGGAAATTATGATTATTAGAGATTACTAGGCTATTGAGCCAGAGGTCATTTTAAGCCTAGCTGTTTCAACTCAATGTAACACCACAGACGTGCTGTATACAGATTTGTATATGTGTAAATGTGCACATATTTTGTAAATAATTATTTTTGTATGTAATGGACCCCACTTGAGCTACCACCAACTTGAGGAAATGGAACCATGGTTTAATGTCTCGTCTGATTTACAAGGTGACCAAAGCAAAATAAAGTGTTCTCTGAATCTCAAGTATTATTTTAATGAGTTTACATACTTCTTGAGCTAAGAAAATGGTTTCCAAGCATTATGTACCACAAAACATGGAAAATATTAGCAATGGGCTTTAATTATACATGTGTTTGACCCTTGTCAAAGTAAACTCAGAGGGTGAAGATGGTACAGGATGCTTTGACATATGTAAAAAAAATATTTTATGGCTATCATATGCATTATAATTATTTTAAGTTTTGCACTACTTGCACAGATCACAGCTGAAAAGGAGCCATAAAGACCAGGCCACCTATTTTATCATCAAATGAAGAAACAAATAAATACATTGTCCTAAAACACAACTGTCATTCTATGGAAAGGGAGGTCATGATATGCAAGTACATGGGTTTATTTTGCTATGCAACTGGGTACAAAATCAAACTAATTTCAGCAGGCAATCATTTCTAAGTACTGTCCATGGAAAAGTAAGTAATAATCACAAGTGCTTCGATAAGCGAAACACATTCACATGCAAGTCCTTTCTAAGCAAATACTTTTTCACCATCTACAAAATCAAAGACTTAGCCAGTGATGAAACAACTTTCAAAAATTAACCAGTGATGAAACAACTTTTAAAAATTAACCAGTGATAAACTTTCAAAAATGCCTTCAACCCAACAGGTATGCCAAATAAATGTGCAATAATCAGGAGAAAGTGGTCATTCTGTCCACAGAGACGTAAAATTGAGTGAGTGGTAGCCACTTATTTTCTCTTGGGAGAGTTACCAAAAGCAATACTTGAAAGTAATCACAGACCTGGTGTGCCCATCCTTTTTGGCTCTGGGCCACATATTGTACTCGATGCAGTTTCAGTAGGTCACATTACAATGATAAAGTATGAATCTACTTTGCAGGTACTCATGATACTTTGAGAATTGAATTAGATTGTGGTACCTTGAGAGTTTTCTCTGCAATCCAAGTATAGTGATCTCGGAGTTAACATATGTAGGATGGGTGTGGGAGATGTAAGCCAAAAGCTGGGGAGAAGAATGAAGGAGGAGCTTTGCTTTTTTTAAGCTTTTACAAAATCTGAATGCTGAAACTTGACTTCGCAGTTGTGTGATTTTTGGATGCTGCTGCGGGACTCACAGTAACAGGCAGGCACTTTGTATGTCTACTGCCTGATCAAAGTACCGTACACCAGCAATACAGTTGTGCAAGTAAACCTACCATAACAGTAGATGTCTGATTGATCATTGCTGCAGTAGCCTTAGCTGTATGGGTTATATCCTGCATCAGATATATCAGCCGGCCAGCTTAGAAAGCTTCAGGGTGCCTTCCACGGACCCAGTCAGCTCAAGCTGAGCTGACAAAAGAAGAAAAAGAGAGAGGTTTGGGACCTTCAGAGTTTTCATACCAAATGAGACAGGAAGTTCGAATCCAGAGAAGGCATAGCTAGGAATAACAAAAAGTAGATGCCCACATCATGGCATAAAAAAATGTAATAAAAAGCAAGAAGGATCAACTACTGCAGCAGTGCCATTTGAATATCTCCTGTTATGGTACATTTATGGCATTCATGTATGGTACACAGCTGTACTATGTTCTTCAAATGAATCACTGCTACTGTAGCCTAAGCTACAAGGATAGATTACCATAACTTAGAACTGGGAGGTGGCAGGAGAATGGCCTAGGAGCCCTTGGAGAATAGTCCTAGCAAAGCCCGATCTAGACCTGTTTAAGGAATCTAGCTTGTAATGCCTTGTGAAAGTAAGTACAGAGGACCAAAATGCTGTTGTTCAGTCCAACCCTTTACCAAAAAGGCCATAAATTAATCCAAATCTTAGTTGAAAGTGCACCCACACCCAGTCTGCCTGGAACAGTTTTGTTGTGGTGGGAATAACAAAAGGCAATAGCAGAGGCAACCATTTGCAACTATTCTACTTTGATACTGGTTGCCTCCTTCTTACCTTCACTAGAAATGAAGAGCTGATGGGAAACTCTGAAAGATTTCATTCTGTCAAGATAGTACCAGAGTTCCCTGTGGACATCTAAGGTATGAAGTACTCTCTCTTTCATTTTGGGACTCATGGAAGAACACCGGGAGATGGATACTGTGGCTTAAAGTAAACTTGGATAAGAATAAAGGATTACTTCAAAGAAACTCAGACTATGGAAATGAGATCCAATTGATCCACCATAAGATCTTGTGACTCAGGCACTCTTCTTGCAGAGGTCAGAGCTACCATTAAAACTGTTTTCCAGGTTAGGAAACTCTTAAGACAGTCAGATGATCTGGATCAAATGGAGCAAGTGCTTGTTTCTCCAACATAAAATTTAGATACAAGGAAAAAACACTGGTTTTCTTGGAGGTGTCTTATGTAAAAACCCCTTTCAAAAACATTTTGACACGGGTAAGGCTTGAAATAAAGGGATCCATGGGTAGACATGCTGAACTGGCCAACAAATGAATCTTGATAGAGGAGTAAGCCAGGCCATAGTAAAATAACTCCCACAAATATTGCAAAACCAGAGAAAAATCAGACAAAGAATGTGTGCTAGTTAAGTTACTGGCACCAACTGGAAAACCTTTTTCATTTGCTAATATATGATTTTTTGGTTGCAGGCTTTCTTGGCTCCATTAGTAACTGCTGTACATCCTCAGTAAACAGGCACCTAAAAGGTATTAAGATGCTATCATCCAGGCAGTCAACTGAAGCCATTTGAGGTCGGTATATATATTTGAGTAAATCCAATCTGTGGGGAAGGTTGTGGTAATTGCCTCTGACCATTTCCAAAAGAAGAGAGAACCACTGTTGTCTGGTTCAGAAGGGAGTCATCACAATGATCTGAGTGGGTAGGTGTGGATAAGTGTGGATTTCTTTCTCAACCTATACAAGTATTCGGGATATCAGTGGAAAGGGTGGAAAAGCATACAAGAAAATTTCTGTCCAAGGAAAATAAAAGGCATCTTCCAGACCTTCTTGAACAGAGTCTTGGAGCAGAATTTTGCCAGTTGATTTTTCAGTGAGGAAGCAAAAAGGTCTACTTGTGGAACTCCTGACAGATTAATCAAATCCTGGAAGACCTCCTGATCTAGTTTCCATCTGCGAGGGCCTGCCTTTGCCCTGCTCAGCCTGTCTGGCACAATTTTGCTCTGATGGGATTATAGGAAACCTGCAGAGTGACACTGTGCTGTGAGGCTATTTCCCATGCTAACATGGCTAGTCTGGATATGGGCTAAGACCGGATTCTTCCTCGTTTATGTACCACATCACTGTGGTATTGTTTGTATCAACACAAAGTGATCCTGGGGGCGAAAGCTGATTCAGAGAGTTGAACGCCTTGATAAGGACAAGTATGTCTTTTACATTTATATGCTTGTGTCTGTCTTTGTTGTCCCAAACACTCTGAACTTTTATCCCCCTTGATACTGCTCACCAAGCTATGTCTGAGGCATCTGTGTTGACCGACTGCGGAACATAAAGGGAGAAGGACAGAGATGGATTCAGTGATATCTGATGTCTCCACCAAGTGACTTCTCTCACAAATCCCAGAACTGGAATCTGGGAAGATAATGGGTGCTGGTGGTGGGACCAAAGAGATTTCAGATACCAATGCATCTTTCTCATGTGGCATCTTGCCAGAGGTATAATGAGAATCATAGATGGCATGAGACCCAGAATCCTGGGGTATTCCTTTGCAGTGACCAAAGACCAAGTGGAAAACCGTTGTAAGAGATATAAATACAGATCTATTTTTTCTGCATTAGAAAAGCTCTTTGTATTGAGGTATCTAGCTGACAGCACCAGGAACAACCAAGTAGTACAAATGAACTGAGAATAAAACAAAACCACACACCTGAAAATAAGGAACACGCCATTTACTGCAAAAAAAACTCAGTAAAAATCAGTGTTAGCGATTTCGTAAGGTACACAGACCAAACTTCATCAGACAAAGTAAATTAAATCACATTAAGCATTTATATACAAGACCACACCCCCAGTCATTAATTGATAAAATACTACTAACATATAAACTAGTCAATCAGCTTAAAAAAGTACTATAGCTTTGTTTAAACTACAAGAAAAAAATACATATTACCTTAAAAAGTTATATATGTCAAAAAAAATTATATATATATAAAAATACATAAATAATAAATGACAATAAAAAATGTTATATATTACATAAATCCACAATTTATAAGAAATATAAAAAAAGTTATATATATAAAAAAAATTTATATATATATATATATATATATATATATATATATATATATATATATATATATATATATATATATATAACATAGAAAATAATGTTATCTATCAAACACCCTGAGTTTTAATTTATGCCAGGGGGAACATGAGCATTAAGGAAAACTTGCCACCAAATCTCTATCTTCCAACCACAATTTCCAAGGGATCCCTCTGCTTAATCTGCTGTAACACCACAAATTTAAAATTGTGGTCAGGAAATTTTTTAATATGTCTGTAGAAAGCATTCCCCTTATCACAGCGATGGACCTCATACAAATATTCATATATAGGTTGATTCAACTTTCGTTGGGTCTTCCCAACATAAAAGCCCGGACATGAGGAACATATACTACTCCATATGTGGGACAGTTAAATTTTCCTTTGATATTGATCTCCTTACTATTTATCCTGACCTTAGTTGTAGACAGAATATACCTACACTGACTACACATACCACAGCATGACATTTTACCTAGTGACTTGGACTCCTTATTCTGTTCCAGCATGTTTTTTATATTCCTACATTTCCTACACAAACTCAGGGCGCTCGCCAAAGAAAGCCCCCATACCAGGATCACTCCTTAAGATGGTCCAATTTTTATTGGCTATATGTTGTATAGTTCAACTATCACTCGAAAAGGTGGATACAAAGGGGCAGGAAACACCCCCCTGTTTATCCAATCCTGACCCATCAAACACACCTCCCACCTCAAACACAGAGGGCCTCTCTTGATCTTCAGAATTAATGTTCACCTAGTTTTTGTTGTATTTTCATGTTTTTAAATGGTAATAGGTGCCCCCCACACCCCCCAACTATATATACCAACTCCAGGGTCACACAACATTGGTTAGGGGGAAAATCCCTGTTATGTGCCTTGAATACTGGTTTTCGACCAAATGAATGTCGATCAAATGGTCTGTCGATCTTCTGAGGTAGATCCATATATATATATATATATATATATATATATATATATATATATATACATTTTTTTTTTTTTTTTCATATTTATTATAGATGATGTGGATGTAATATATAAAATTTTTTTATTGTCATTTTTATATATATATATATATATATATATATATATATATATATATATAAATGACATCTATATATATATATATATATATATATATATATATATATATATATATATATATATATACATACATACACATTTGTGATATTGTTATATATATATATATATATATATATATATATATATATATATATATATTTGACATATATAACATTTTAGGGTAATATAAATTTTTTTCTTGTAGTTTAACAAAGCTATAGTACTTTTTAAAGCTGATTGACTAGTTTATATGTTAGTAGTATTTTATCAATTAATGACTGTGGGGGTGTGGTCTTGTATATAAATGCTTAATGTGATTTAATTTACTTTGTCTGATGAAGTTTGGTCTGTGTACCTTATGAAATCGCTAACACTGATTTTTACTGAGTTTTTTTGCAGTAAATGGCATGTTCCTTATTTTCAGCTGTGTGGTTGTGTTTTATTCTCAGTGTGTCTAGCTGACACCCTATTACATAATCCTGTGTGACAGAGTCAAAAAAAAAAAAAAAAGACTTGGAATGTTTTCTTGGAATCCAAGACCTCATAGGAGATCTCTCACCCAACTCAGAGATTCCGATACTTTGAAAAAGACTCTGCAAAGATAAGCAAATCATATGGAAAAATGTGGATCCCCTACAGTCTGCAATGTGTTACAACTGGAACTAGACACTTTGTGAACACTCTTGGGGGAAGTGGATAGCCCAAAGGGTAAGGCAAAGAACTGATAATACAATCAATACATAGACATTTAGTACTTTCATGTTTTTATTACTTATTATCAAATATATTTAAACTTTTCATTGTGGCTGGTCTTTTAGAGAATATTTTAACCATTGAAAGTACTTGTATTTATTTGGTGACACAGTGGCCTCTTCTGAAAGCCTTGCTGCATTGGTTGAACTACCATTTGAGAGACGAGAGAGACCAAGTGCATTCCCTGTGTGGTCTTAAGGAAAATTGTGCTTGGTGCAGATAGCTGCATCTGAAAATACTGTATCTATTTCTGTTCCAAGTGATTGTCCCTCACCAGTGTCCAGTGAAAGGATGGAGAATCATTGATTACTAACCCTGAGGATGGACATGACAGGTGGAATGATCGGAATAGTGCCCTGATCCAAGAGGAACTGTAGAATCTCTGGGAAATGAGGAAGCCATTATCAAGGCGATGGAGGTAGGCCTGAAAAGGGAGGAAGGGATTTCCAAACCATGAAATATCCCTGACAGATAATTGATAGAACCCAAGAATCTAAGGTAATCTGAAGCCAATATGGAAGAGATAAGGAAAGGGAGAGACAAGCGGACCTGACCGAGGGAGAGGGAAGGCCCAACATCAAATAGAACCAGGCTTATTCTGAAAAAAAGGTTTCTGGGAGGAAGGAGTCTGAGTAGACTTAGAGGATCATGCCTGTGACCCTTCTTACCCATAGGAGGGGGCAAGTCAGTATATGAACAAAGGCAAATTTGGAATGACAGTTCATCATAAACTTGAGAATAGGGGACCAAAAACATGTTTCAGCTCTTGTGAAGCCTTGCCCTCATCCTTGATGGACTTTAAGTTAGCAGCAGTGGTCCCAGAAAGACTTTTGTTATATAGAGGACCATCCAAAAGTTTGGCCTCTATGTCATCAGGCTATGAAGACATAGCCAAGAGCACCTTATGACCGAACTGAAGGCAGCAGTCCTGGAAGAAGCATCAGCTGAAACATAGCTTAGTTTTATTGTGTGGTGGGCAACCTCAGAAGTGGTGCCTAAGAAGAAAAGGACACAGGCCTTCCCCTCAGAATCACGAAGGTTAGAAACCACCTTAGAAACCTGGGAAAGGAAGGCCAAAACATACCTGGTCATAAGAGTCTGGCAGTTAATGGCCCTAAAGGACAAGGTGTCAACAGTGTAAATCTTCTTGCCCAACCATTCCATGGCCCTACTACCCTTATCAATAGGAAGCAGCTTAGTAGATGGCAACAACTTAGAAGGCTTAGCAGAAGAAACTGATACACTAAAGGATCAGAAGGGCACTTACAAAGAAATCTGCAGTCCTCAGGCACCTTGTAGAACCTACCAGGCTTCTTTGATGTAGGAGGCTGAGAGTGAGGGGCTACAGAAGCTGCAGAAAAGTACGCACAAGGGCAACCAAAACACTAGGAACAGCAGATGGTTTATGAGACTTCCATCTGTAGGAGCACAAAAGTACCTCTTTTCAAATAGAGACCCAGGAAAAGTCCCACTTAAAATAGTCCATCATAGAGGCAAAAATATCTTCAAATGACAACTCTTCCAAGGGGGAGTCTGGACTCAAGGGATCCTCTTCCTCCGAACCATAGTCTGGAGGAAGGAATTTGGGAAGAATAGTCCAGGGATTCTTCCCCAAAGTCCAAATCCTCATCTGAGGAATCCAATTCCCTAGGCTTCTTAAAAGGAATGGAAAACCCGGGGAACAGGAACAGAGACCCTTGACAAGTGTTCAAGGCCAAAGCATTAAATAAGTCCAGTGTGAAATCCTGCCATTCATGCTGGGGATCCCTTACAACAGGGTAAATATGCTTTGTCTTCAGTCTCTTTTCCACCAGGACATCTGCTCAAAAAATCCTCAGAGGGTCATACCCCTGACACGATTGTATAATAGTGGCAAGAATTTCCTCCCTCACTAAAATCTGAAGAATCCCTCTTGATCCCTTGGATATCATCAGCCGAGGCTCCCCTTCAGCATCAGGTGCAGACATTGGAAACACCTCAAAGGATGTGCAAGAACTGGGATTCACACTAGCTTTGGATGGGGGTCGCTGCAGAGAAATCCAAAACAAGCACTGTATGGTATTCAAGGATTTCATTAGCCTCTAAGCAGATGTCTGGGGGAGGCAGGACAGCAGCGCAGCTGGATCAGGACTGCCTTTTTTGGCCGCCTTGGCAGATGGCTGGCCCTTGGATGGGAAGGATCCTGCCAAAGCACCCTGAGCCAACAGCTTAAGTCATTGGTTCTCAAGATATATTGACAAGGAGGAGAAGCAACTACATAGGGTCTTGTGCACAAATACCTGGCAGACAGAACACTGTGTATGATTGTGGGAAGCAACCAAGGCAAAAAAAGACAGTGGTCATGGTGGTCTATATAAGGAATTTGCCTTCTACACTGACATTTTCCCCTTCTGGATGACATGGACACAATGCCAAACAACAATACAATGAAAAGAAAAGAAGAAAACCCAACAGGGCACTTACCTGTAAAAACAGACTGGTAACCAGCACAACAGAAAGGTGTTCAGGCTGATGAATAAATAATGGCAACCAGATTAGAGACAAAGGAGTTCCGAGTATGTGCATCCATATGTCACCTTTACGCCCCACACTTTGCGCATGCAGCATACATGTTATATATAGCACCTATAACAACTACAGGATTTGGCATACTGTCCAGATGTGTGGCTATCCTTGGCAGGAGATCCCTTAAGCAAATAATACCACAACAGTGGTATGGAAGGATATACTCAGTATTCTCTGAGGTTATTTAACTGCCACCAAAAATATTTTCCAAGCCAGAAATTTTAAATCCACCTTTGTTGAAGGTTCAAAAGGAGGTCTAGTTAAAGATACTATACTATTGATGTCCCAATGGGGGGTAGAGTCCTTTATGGGAGTCCTGAAAAAGAAAATGCCCCTTAGGAAAGCCTTAGATAATACAAGAAAAGTAATAGAAGCCTGATTTTCCCCAGAGCAGAAATCAGAAATAGCAGCTAACTGGACATTGACAGTGGAATATCTGGCACCAACAGCTGCCAAAAGGAGCCAAAAAAGGGGTCTCTATTTTTTTGAAAGGCCCAAATGACAAAATATTTCCAGACTTGATATTTTAATCCTTTCTGGTAGATGGTCTTTGGGATGAAGTAAGAAAATGGACAACTTGGGATAAAAGCCTGGACTGATTAGCCATCATTGGAAGTAAAGAAGTCAAGTGGTTAACTTGAGGGCTTGAATGTCTGGGTGAGGCATTCCAGATAGGCGAGGAAAGACTCATGCTGAGAATGAGCAACCAAAAGGGGTATATCAACTGAGGTCAGAGAAAGGGAAACCAAACTTGTCGAGGCTAGAAGGGGGCAATACGGATGATCATGACCTTCATCTTGGATGCTTTCGGTAGTAATTTTGATACAAGAGGAGTTGGAGGTAAGGTGTACAGGAGACCATGGGGCCAAATGTGGGTCGCAGCATCCCTCAGTGACTCCCCCTCCCATAGAATAAGGGTGAAGGACCAAAGTACCTGCTGCTGCATTTGGTGTTGTGAAAGAAGGCAAAGACTGCAGCATGGTTAACCATAGCAACAGAAAATCTGCTCTTCCACCTTCAGACTGAGGGTCTACTTGTGAGGCAAGAGGCTATACCTGATCAACCTGTCAGCAATAACATTGGATTTCTCCAGAATGTGAAT
Organism: Protopterus annectens; assembly: GCF_019279795.1. Taxonomy (NCBI): domain Eukaryota; kingdom Metazoa; phylum Chordata; order Ceratodontiformes; family Protopteridae; genus Protopterus; species Protopterus annectens. Next base: position 1,951,360,124 of record NC_056739.1, read on the forward strand.
TGCTATCAGAAAGCAGTTGGAAGATAGCATCCTTTATCAAACCTTCATTGCTTTTGGACATAATGGGTAGAAGCATGCTCCCCTTTGTTTGTATGTGCCAGACTACATATATGTTTATCCAAATTCACTATGATGCCTAGCCTTGAGCAAAGGTGGAACAAGGAGCCCCTGGCACAGATGAGAAGATTCTTGATAGGGGCAGAAATGAGCCAGTTGCCAAAATACAGAACACTCAGACGCCCTGTTGTCTGACATGAGCTGAGACCACAGCCATATACATGGGGAATACCCAAGGGATTGTGGTGAGACAAAAGGGCAAGGACCTGAACTGGAAATGACCAACTCCCTGAGGGAAATGGAGAAACCTCCTGAATCAGCTGTCCATAATGATGTGGTAGTGTGCATCCTGAAGCTCTGTTGAGCACATCCAGCTGTCCAACAATGGGGGACAGACTATACTGTACCTATCTGGAACTTCATCTGTCTGATATACTGATTGGCTGAGGTCCAAAACTGCCCTGAGGTCCCTGTTCTTTTTGGCATCAAAAAGAATTTTGAGTAAGCTTTGGATCTGCATTGGTCTGGTGGGACCTCTTGGATGACTTTTGTCCAGCAGCTTTTTTTTATTTCTAGAAATGCTGCTCATCTTTGGAAGGGTGGAACATTTGGTAGCTTTTTTGATAGTGGGAGATGAAAAAGAAACTGGATTGAGTAGCCTCTGGTTATCTTCTACAGCAATGTCTCTCAGGTGATGAATAGTACAGCTGTGTACACTTACCATAAATGTAGATGTTAGAGTGTATTCATTGTTGCAGTCATTACATTAGGGTAATCTGCTGGCAGGTTGCCCTCAGTCGGCCTGATTAACAAAGTCTGGGGTCCTGCGTCGTTTGCTGTCCCTTCTTCCATGACGTCAGGGGTATAAAACAAGCAGCCGATGCCATTACATCAGTTTTTCTTGCCCCAGATGTCAGATGCCCCCCAAATGATGTATATATATATATATATATATATATATATATATATATATATATATATATATATATATAATGTATATAATTTAAAACAAAAAATATACCTCCATACAAAAGCAAATACACCAAAAAGGCTTTTAAGCATAGCAAAAGAAAGGAGTGGTATAGTAAGAGGAAAAACAGTGGGCTGGAGGGTGGGTAACCAGGACTGCAACAGTGAATACACTCCAACATCTACATTTATGGTAAGTGTACACAACTGTACTATGTTCTTCGTGTTTCACTGTTGCAGTCATTACATTTGGGTAGAATCCCAAAGCTATGGTTGGGAGGATGGATTTATACAGCATTAGTAGCAGCTATAAGGCCCTGCAGGACAGCAGTGGCAAAGCCAGCTCTGGGTTTAGAAAAGAGAGGTAAATGGTAATGTTTGGTGAACGTATGAACTGAGCTCCAGGTAGCAGCTTCTAGAATGTCTCTGGTAGGAACCCCTCTGAGAAAGACTGTAAAAGTAGATGTAGCCCTGGTGGAATGAGATCTGATCCCCTTGGGGATAGGTTTACCATGGTGCATATAGCAGAAACGAATGCAATGGCTTATCCATTTGGAAATGGTGTGCTTTGAAATAGCCTCTTCTTCTGCAGCAAATGCCACCAATAGTTGTTCAGATTTTCTTAGAGATTTTGTCCTGTTTAAGTCAAATCTAAGTTGTTTGTGTACATCCAATGAATGCAGAATCCGCTCACCATTGTTCTGTGGATTGGGAAAGAAAGTTGGCAGATGTATGGTCTAATTAAGAGCCACACATACCACCTTAGGCATGAAAGATGTATTGGTCCTGAGAGGCACCCTGTCCGGATGAAAAATAATGAAAGGCTCCACTGCCATAAGAGCCTGTAATTCTGAAATCCTTCTAGCTGAAGTGACTGCTAAAAGGAAAGCTGTTTTCCATGAGAGAAATTTTAGGTCTGCAGTAGCAGCTAGCTCAAAAGGAGGAAGAGTGAGTTTTTCCAAAACAAAACGGAGGTCCATGCAGGAGCTGGCGCTCTCCTGGGAGGTCTTAAATTTTTGGCCCCTCTAAGATACTGATTTAACAGAGGATGGGAGAAGAGGAAAGGTTCTGTGTTGTAATGAGCTGAAATGGCTGAGGCATGGATTTTTATGGAAGAAAAAGATAGGCCCTTGTGAAGCATCTCAGTTAAGTATTGCAGAATCTGAGGAATACTGGGCATTGCTGTGCTTATTCCTTGTGACTGGTTCCAGGCACAGAATCTTTTCCATTTGTCAGCATAAGATTTTCTAGTACTAGACCTTCTAACCTCCAAAATGACATCCATCACAGGTTTGCTGAGGGATGACAAGGGTGAAATTAGTTGATTAGCCACGCTGCAAGATTCAAAGTTTGGAGCAGAGTGTGCTGAATTTGATAGTTCTGCTGAGACAGTAGGTAAGGTATCTGAGGAAGGTGCCACGGACGAAGGTGTGACACACTGCATAGGAGTGGGTACCAGTGTTGGTGAGGCCAGTCTGGAGCAATCAGAATCATTTTTGGTTTGCCCTGTCTGACCTTTAGTAGAACTTTGGAGAGCAGAGGGGGAAAAGCATAGAGCGATAGGTTTTTCCAGCTGAATGATGGAGCATCCATTTTCCAAGCTTTTTTGTGATGCATTCTTGTGCAGAATTTGTCCAACTGATAGATCTTTTTGCCTCACCCCAGAACTATGTCTGGACTCCCCCATTTGCGTGTCAACATGCTGAAAACTTGTGGTTCCAATTTCCATGCGTGTGGGTCCATAAGATTTCTGCTTAGTTCGTCTGCCAGAGTATTTAGCTTTCCTGGCAGGGATTGAGCTTATAGTTGTATGTGGTAGGTCAAGGCCATATTCCACAATGCCATGGCTTGTCTGCAAAGGGGGTAGGAATGTGTACCCTCCTGCTTGTTTATGTACCACATAACTGTGGTGTTGTCTGCCTTTATCATTAGTTGTACTGGATGAAGGTAGTCCTTGAAGGCTGTCGATGCATTCTGTACAGTTAGTATCTCTTTCAGATTGATTTGTAAGTGCATTTGATTTGGGCTCCATTTGTCCCGAATGCACTTTCCTGCCAGATGAGCCCCCCAAGCATAGTCTGATGCATCTGTAGTTACGGTTTGGGTGGCAGGGGGTGGAGTGAATGGCAGTCCCTTGTTTTGGTGGCAGGCCTCTGCCCACCAACTCTAGTTGCAGGCAAGGTATGATAGGAATCATTGTTTCCAGGCTGTGACAATGTTGACACTATAAACTTTTTAACTACCACTGAAGTTTCCTCATATGCAGTCTTGCATATGGAATTAGAAGAATGCAGGAGGCTATGAACCCCAAGGCTTGCAGAATTTGTCTTGCAGATAAGCAGGGTTTTTGTGACCACCTGTTTGAAGTAAGTCACCAACTGAATTTGCTTTTCTGGCATAAGGTAAGTCATCTGGGCAGTTGTATTCAAGCTTGCACCCAGGAATGTAATTTTTTTGAGAGGGTACCAGTTGTGATTTCTTTTCATTTATGGTGTACCCTAGACAAGTTAGAACCCTTTTTACAAACGCCAGGTGCTTTAGAAAAATGTCCTTGTTTTCTTTTTCTGCCTGAATTAGACAATCGTCCTGGTATGGATATATTTGAATATTTCTTTGCCTGCAAAATGCAATTACTGGAGCCAGGCACTTTGTGAAGACCCTGGGCACAGTAGATAAGCCAAAGGGCAGTACAGAGAACTGCTAATGCAAGTAGTCTGCTTTGAAGCAGAGGCATCTTCTGCAAGATTCCCTGATTGGGATATGCAGGTAAGCCTCTTTTAAGTCTGGAGTTACCAACCAGGCATATTTGCCTAGCATAAGTAGTAACTGTTGAAGAGTCAGCATCTTGAATTTTGGAATGTCCAGAAATGTGTTTAGAGTGGATAAGTCCAGAATTGGATGCCATGATTCGTCTTTTCTGGGTACCAGGAAAAGTTTTGAATAGAAACCTTGTCCCTTTTCCTCTTCTGGTACTGGTTGAATAGCCCCCATGTTCATGAGGGACAGAACTTGTTTCTGGGCCTCTGCCCACTGATTTGGGGGCAGATCTGGCCATCCATTTGGGATTGGCAATGTGTGGAAATGAAATCTGTATCCCTGGGATACTATATTTAAAACCCATTTGTCCTGAGTAATAAGTTGACAGTTTTGTGCATGAAGTGCTAGTTTTCCCCCCAAAGGGGCGGCTAAAAGGTAAGTGCTTGGTGATTGTAGGGGGAAGTCATTGAGACTGTTTACCATAGGGAGGTGCCTTGTTGTTTCCAGATTTGAAGGTGGAGGCACCCCATTGTTTTGTTCTAAAAGTTCCTTGTGACTGAAACCTGGATCCTTTGGAATGTCTGGATTTGACTTGAGTGGCTCTCGAAGGGACTGGAAAGGCCAGTTCTTAGTAGGCCAGTGCCTACTAAATCTTGGAGGTTGCACTTGTAAGAAATCTTTCACAGTTTGCATAGATTTAGCTTTATCTTCCATCTTTAACACTTCTCCAGCATTATTACCAAAGAGACCATCCTTTTGTAAAGGAGTATCCAACAATTTTGCTTTAACATGGTCAGGCAGAGTTTCTTTGAGCCAAGCATGCCTTCTTAGCACAGATCCAGTTACAGCAGCCCTGCAAGAGGCCTCCAAGGAATCAAAACCACATTGCAAAGTATGTTTTCCAACTTGTTCAGCTGAATGTAATAAATCCTGCAAATCTTTATTTTCCACACAGTCAGAGATTAACATCATTTTCTGTTTAAGTAGTCCCATGATATGCTGTTGATATTTAAGCATATGAAATTGACAGTTTAAAGCCCTGATTGCCAAGGTTGCAGACATGTAAACCTTCTTACCCCATCTATCCAGCGCCCTGGAATCTCTATCAGAAGGGGTAGGATTTTTATCAGTAGAGGCCTTAATGCCCTTGGGACCCTGAGAAATGGTTTCAGGATCAGCAATAGGATTTTTGAAAAGGAATTTGTGGGAGTCAGGAACCCTGTAGTATCTGTCTGGCTTACTAGGAGCCAGAGGTAGAGAATCAGGAATCATACTAGATTCTGAAAAAAAATCATCAACAATGTCTAGAACAGGGGGTATAGCCAAAGGCCTATGCTGAGGAAGAAGAAGAAGAAAATCCCTAAGTCTCTTTTTAGATTCAGAGAAATCCTGACTTTCCCAGTGGAAATGTTCCCTTAAGGTATGTAAAGTTTCTCCAAAAGAGAAATCCTCAGGGGGAGAAGCAGAAGGAATGGAATCTTCTGCTTCAGAGTCCTCATAAGTAGGTATAGATAAATCCTGTTCAGTAGAAGAATCAGAAGATAGAAGAATCAGAAGAAATAGAATCCTGATCAGAAGATTCATAATCAATGTCTTGCCTAGGCCTCTTAGCAGGAGGGGGCTGACTACCCCTGATCAAGGTAATTAAATCTTCAGCCATTTTGATCATTTGCTTTTTAGGAATAGGGGCCTGCACACATGGCCCAAGCGTTGTATTTTTAGACATAAAAGTAGATTTTGGCCTTAGTTTTGAAGATGGCGTCTGTTTAATATACAAATCTTTAGGTCTTAAAACACCCTCAGAAGCTGGTGCCTGCACAGCGGCTCTGGACCCATCTAAGGTAGAGACATCCACGGGTTCAATACTTAAAGCATCTTGTGACATACTGGACTCTGAATGGGTCTCAGTAGAGGCCTGTCAATCAAAAGTAGCGGGCATCAGGGGCTGCGAAAGCACCTCACAGAGTACCGGCGAACTAGCGACTGGCTTAGAAGCATTGTCGTCAGTTTTGGACCTCGACGGCCTGTCCTTGTCTTTTTCTTTGCGTTTTTTAGATATTCCAGTAGTCGGATTGCTAACAGATGTCATTTCTGGATAGTTAAATGTGAGCCAAAATATTTAGAAGCAAAAATGTACTGACGTTTAAAAGTGCATTGATTAAATCTAGCACAAAACCGACAGCAACTTACGTTATGATCAGGGCCTAGGCAAGGAATACAGTACAAATGAAAATCCTTATGAGGTATTTGCTTCCCACAAGTAATGCAATTATTAACTTTTACTGACATCGGTAAGGAGCAAGAAAAAGTTTCCCCAATGGTGTACTTAGCTTTTAGTTGACCGTGCGGCAAGAAAGACTGATGTAATGGCGTCAGCTGCATGTTTTATACCCCTGATGACCTGACATCATGGAAGAAGGGACAGCAACTGACACAGGACCCAAGACTTTGTTAATCAGGCCAACTGAGGGCAACCTGCCAGCAGATTACCCTAATGTAATGACTGCAACAGTGAAACACGAAGAACATGTTCAGGTTTTGGAGTGTAGAGATAAGTGCTCCCTGACCGACTCCAGAATGCAGTCAGGCAACTGTTCAAGAGTGCTGGTAGATCCCTAGAAGAAAGGCCCCCAGAAGCCTAGTTTTGCGTCCCATCTCTGCAGCACGGGGTGATGTCCACCATTACAATTCCCCGCTCTGTTGTGGGGGATCCATCCTGAGAAGTTTTGGGGCAGAGTCCTTGAGATTTCTGAAACCACAGTTTCTTACCTCCTTTTTGGTTTCTAGAAATGACCTGGGGGTAGAGAACCATATTCCTATGGCAGAAAGGGTCTTCCTGTCTTGTTTGCTTCTACAGTGTGTGTTTCCTTGACTTTAGGCCCAAAGAGTGTTGAGCCATTATAAGTGGCATTAACAAAGAATGTCAAACTGTTCTACAAAGTCACACAAGAACAGCAAGGCATATCTCCTTATGGAATTCCCAGTACCTGCAGCTCTCAAAGTGCCCTCTTTTGTGCTGGATGTCAGGCACATCATCACATTGGAAAGGGAGTGAAGGGTGGCCAACTGCAAGTCCAAGGTTTTCCTGCCTCTGCAAGAATGTACCCAGAGAGAGATTTAGAGAGTTTCTTAGTCAGATCCATCTGGAATCTCATGATGTGTTCCAAATAATTCAGTGCCTTCAATGTGAAGGTAGCTGAGGCCTACACCCACTTCCCAAACCTGTTCAATGCCCTGAACTTTATGTTGGGGCTGGGTGAACAGAAGTGCTTTCTGCAGCCAGTTATATCTTGATGGTGACCATCCCAAGCATAGAATCAACAGTGAGGCCCTTGCTCTAGAGCCAACAGTCCTCAGGAGAAACTAGATACTTATCTGGTTTGCAGGGGAATGGTTCTGCTACAGCCATTTCCTTCCATGCTTGCTTAGAGAGGAGGTCAATAATCTCAGGAGGAGGTACCACCTAAGAAATAGCTGGGCCAGACTCAAAGGCCTCAAGCAACATCCACAAGGGGGAGATCTGTGGGACCCCCACCGTCATCGAACTCAGTGTTCACAACTAACGATTCCTGGGGAGAGTCATCATGCATCCATTTACACATGTACTTCTCAGGAGCCTCTACAATGGGATGCACTGGACAGGACTCAGAAGATAAGTGGGGGTCCCCCAATATGGGCTGTCTCAAGACTTTATGTACCCAACTAAGTGAGAGAGAGTAGTGCATTCATCGGATAGGGAGAGAGCTCTCTCAACAGCCTTGCATGCTAAAGCCAACAGAGACTCCAAAATTAATCAAGATGGAGCAAAAGCAACAGCTCCAGGCATATTCCTGAGATTCTCTTGACTCAGTTCAGAGGCCAGTACTGGAGCTGAGCTAACTTGGAGGCTCAGAGAGGGAAGGACTGCTCTGAAAACATTAGAATTGATACTTAAACCCCCCCCCCCCAATCTGCTGTTGGCATTTAGCTCCAATAATTTTCTGGATCAGAGCCCACCAGTGAATATTACATCACAGAATGTGACAGAGTGGAAGACAGCCAAGTCTTGAAGGCATACTCTGGGTGACACTGATTAGTAGTACCTAAATCTGAAACACAAATCGGGCAAGAGCCAAGATAGGATGAGCAGAATGACCCAAGTTCACAGATCTGGCATTAGCCAGAGTCGGGAGATCTCCAAATAAATATGAGTTCTGAGAAACTTCATCATCTGATTCATATCAGCTTCAAATAGGATCCTGGATGACTGAACTGATCGCAAGGAAGAGGCTATAGATGGTGGTCTAGAAGACTATTGTGAAAACCTCTCCTGGAAAAAAGGTGAATGGAGCCTAGGTGAGATGGGCCCTAGAGAAAATCTCATCTACAGGAGCAGAGGTGTGTTGGAGTCACCCACAAGAGGATCTGAAAGAGGCAGTGGGATCCAAAGGTTTAGGAACTTTTGGAGCAGGAGCTGAGGAGGCAACAGAAGTGGAAGAGTGGTCTACAAAATGCTTTCTGGACTCCTCAGATGTCTCTCTCTAGAAGGATTCTTGGCAGAAGGGAAAGCTCCAGCAGCAGAAGACAGAGATTGGGACAAATCTCCTGTGGGGTCTCTTCAGAACCAGTTTATTTCTTTGTTCAGCAATGACCCTGGAACCAAAGGCACTACACATGGCACACTGTTTGTCCAAATGGGCAGCACTGTGTGCCTAAGAGTTTGGGGTCTTATAGCCACAGGCCATACATTTTCTTTAAAAAACATTTTTTTTCTGAAAACTCAGCAAAAACAATACTAAAATAAACAAAAAATAAATAAAAATAAAAGTAGAAACAAAAGTAGCAACCACAATTCTTACTACAGCAAAACATTAAAAAAAAAGTATGCAACCATCATGAGGCACAGACAACACTGAAGAATCCCTTAACAGAAACCGGCAAAGAACATACACTAAGGCAGCATGAGAAGAGAAGGGGGAGAGAGAGAGAGAGAGAGATGCTCTACACACAGTAAACTAAACTTTTTTTGTATTCGCATAAATGCAGGAAAGACACTGAAAAAAAGAGGAAGAACCATATCCAAGGAGATACAACTATTGAATACAATAAAAAAATCTTTCTATTAACTCACGCCTAAGCAGTGGAGATCTACGTATGTAGTAAACAAGATCTGTGGAAGGGTTGGAACAGGAGGGGATTACAGGTAAGGGGAAGAGCCTGAACTTTGGATCCAAAGTCAAGAGCAGCTGTAGTCTGATCTGAAGACACATCCATTAAAGAATGGATGGAAGAAATATAAGATCACAGGGTCTGGGCTGGTGGATGTGGCATAATTCCTTGGAAAGGACTGATTTCTTCCCACTGCTATTTGTACCCCTGCTGAATCAGTTTCAGAGCCCATTTGTCTGAATCAATATATTGCCAAAGAGAGAACTGGAGATTCACACTTTCTGGGAGGGATAATGGAATACAAGGGTGGGGATAGGGGGACAAGATCCCTTACACATTCTGACTTATTTAATTGTTTGTTTTAGGGGAGGGTCATTCTTTCTTCGCCATTGTTTTTTTTAAAGTCTGCTTATCAGCAATTTGCTAAGACTACTTGTTTTATTTCTGGAATACAAGGGTGGGGATAGGGGGACAAGATCCCTTACACATTCTGACTTTTTTAATTGTTTGTTTTAGGGGAGGGTCATTCTTTCTTTGCTATTGTTTTTTTTAAAGTCTGCTTATCAGCAATTTGCTAAGACTACTTGTTTTATTTCTTGTCAAAATTGGATGAGGGAGCAGAAAAACCCTTGGAAAAATTAGAGATGGAGAGCTGAAAAACCTGAGAGACTCCCTGTACAAGCTAACTCCTCTCATCCCATTTTTGATAACCTCTGCAGCAGATGGACTAAAACCAAGTCTCATTCCAAGGGTAAATTTAAAATCTCATCCTTTGGGAAGTTTTCAGAATGCCAGACAAACCTTCTGAACACAGTACCAATGGAACCAGCCCTGCATGTAGTACCTACAGAGTCAAACTCGCTTTAAACTATGAGTAGGGACCTCTGAAATAGAAGAAACCAAACCACACAAAGCAGACTTTTCCTCACAGGAAGAAACTACAGATGAAACGATCATTATATGCTTTCCAACTAGTGAGAATAAACTTTAACATATTAGCCTGACAACAAATAAAGTTGCAGAAGCATACACTTTTCCCATAAATGTATAAATTGTTTTACCATCCTTGTCAAAAGGAGAGTTAAAATGTTTGGCAGGTGCTGGATTGACTAGAGCTATTGCCACCAGATCAGGACTGAGAGGAGTACATGCATACAAATTTGACAGACTGTGGAACTTTGTACATTCTATCTGCTTTCTTAGGTGCAGAAGGCTGTGACAAACACATTGTGTAATGCTGGCACTGGAAGCATGGGGGGGGGGGGGTCCAGGGAATTAAAGTTGTACCATTTTATGGTATCTTCTGACGGACTAAAACACCAGTTTTTTTCTGAATTGATTGAAAAACAGTGGCACATTCTATAAACGGTCTCAAGGAAACAGAATCCCCGATTGGGGAGAGTATGTTATCTAAATGACCCAGAGTCTGAATCAGTATTCTGAAGAGTCCCATCACATTTCTCCCCAGATTCAATTTCTTGAATCTCTTCAGGAAAAGAGGAATCTCTTTTTTTCTCCTGCCAGAAACCACCAGATAAGAAGGGTCAATAACTTGTACAAGACCCTGAAGCAGATTTAATTACTACTACTCAGAGAAATTGGAGAAGAGCAAAATATATATTTAGGGCAGCAGGATTTTTTAATGGCAGCAACAGCTTCCCCAGGTATGGACACAACATTCTGGTTAAGGAGGCATACCATCCTTGCCCCTTCTGCAAAAACATACAAGTGTCCTTCTCCCTTGCCCACTAAGGAGACCCCAACAGTTGCACAGGATGTGTCTAAACCCATGGTTCATAGTAGCTGTATGGACACCAGAGGATCTGGGAAACCAGATTTGGCCACAGCAAAGTCACCCACCCAGAGCTGAGGCATACTGCTAGCCTGCTGTGGTGAAAAAGGCAGTATAGTTAACTTTCTTTTTGTGGCTGGAAGGAGGACAGACCATGGGACATGTAGTCTGTTCCATGGTCAAGCCAAATTACAGTGCCTTATCTTGCGGAAACTAAGCAGCACAGACTGGTAAAAATTCAGTACTAACTCACCCCCCCCCCCCCAAAAAAAAAAAAAAAAAAAAACAGTAGAAAGCACTGTAACGCACTTTACTAGTCCCCACAAAAGTAATTTATATGCAGTTTCTCCACAGAAAACAGTTTTAGAATGTTTAAATCAAAGTTTAAACTGCCAAACAGAAAAGTGTGCTTAGCAAATATTCCTAGCTGAAAAAGTACTTTTCCACATAGCAAAATTGATTTATTTATTGACATTTTTGACCAGGAAATTCCGATTGGGTCAGAAACCCATTTTCAACAGAGACCAGGGGAGGAAAGCTCCAAAAAATACAAAGACAAATATACAATACACTACACCGATATATAAACAGATTTGTTGACATGATACAATGATTACATCATCTGAAAGGAAGACAAACGAATGTAGTTTGTGCAGATTAGCTAGTGGCAAAAATCAAATCATTACAGCTGTGAGAGCAAAATCATATATAAAATTAATATAAAGAAGAGACCGATTAAGAAGAGGAAAAGGGAGAGAACATGATAGTGCTGCTGGCTGTGTTCTTCATGGTGCTGCAAAGCATATAACCAGCATATTCAAGAATATGGCATGTGGATTCTCATCTACTGCAGGGTGTAGTGGTAGGGATACACTGTAGCACCAATGCACAGTGCTATGCTGCATAACATATGATCCGCAAACGTACATCCATGTACATTAGGCTACTGTTCTGATTCTCAAGTGGCCATGGCTACTTCAGGCTTTGTGAAATGCAACTCTTGAGCATTGTGCATCAGGCTACTTCAGGCTTTGTGAAATACAACTCTTGAGCATTGTGCATCAGGCTACTTCAAGCTTTGTGAAATACAACTCGAGCATTGTGCATCAGGCTACTTCAGGCTTTGTGAAATACAACTCTTGAGCATTGTGCATCAGGCTACTTTCAGGCTTTGTGAAATACAACTCTTGAGCATTGTGCATCAGACTACTTCAGGCTTTGTGAAATACAACCCTTGAGCATTGTGCATCAGGCTACTTCAGGCTTTGTGAAATACAACTCTTGAGCATTGTGCATCAGGCTACTTCAGGCTTTGTGAAACACAACTCTTGAGCATTGTGCAACAGGCTACTTCAGGCTTTGTGAAACACAACTCTTGAGCATTGTGCATCAGGCTACTTCAGGCTTTGTGAAATACAACTCTTGAGCATTGTGCATCAGGCTACTTCAGGCTTTGTGAAACACAACTCTTGAGCATTGTGCATCAGGGAGAGTATGCCTTTCCTTTTCTAATTTGCAAAGGAACTTAAAAGAGCTGCTGTGGGGTATGATGGCCCAATGTGGAAGGTAGAAGGTTGGCATGAGCCTGCTAGAATGGTGAGCGAGGTAAATGGCATCTCTATTCTGGTAAGCAATGCCAGCACAGGTGGAGTGATCTGAGCTGGCTCCAGCCTGACCTATTTCAACAATGAGCCACAGGTTCATTACAGACAGTCTAATATGTAATGTCTGCATTGTTGTAAATTTTATTTTTCAGTGGTGGACTGCTGAACATGGGTGTTGTATAAGGTGGGAGTTCCCTTCCAGCAATGGATGGTGTAAGACAACCGTGCCAGCCAGCAGTACAACTGCATTGTGTTTCAACCATGTGCATGTGATTATTGTTCCCTTTGGGTCTTCCTTCTGCGGGTCAAGTTGAGAAAGAAATCCAAAATGCATCATGTTAAGGATAGCATAAAATATAACTAAAAACTTGAAAAATACTACTAGGTCTACTAAAGGTACCCATGAATCATGTTAGCATCGGAAGCCAAGGACAATAAAGAATTTTTCTTTAACAATGTCAAGAAACTAACGAATAACATCTGACAATGCTCTGAACTTACTCAATATGGCACAAACTATTCAGACCTAAATGCACTGCCAACAAATTCAGCACTAACTTTACCCCAGGACATTCATTCAAACTCCACATATCGTCTAAGGTTTCACTTCTCCGATAAAATCACAAAGGAAATGCCCTGCAAATGATATTTAAGCTCAAAAATATTTCTTCCATGGAGTCTGACATAAAAAAGATTTTGGGTTATGTGAAGACATTCTGAGATGCAATTTTTTTTTTTTGGTAAAGCAGTTATGACTTTTAGCGGTATTTTTTCATAACTGCATTCATTTCATAAAAACTATGTGACCTACAGGTGAACAAATGATGCTACCATATGCAAAATATTAAGGCATATATTATGCAAAATATTAGTTGCACACAATGTTGTCACAGATACCTAGCATCTAACATATATGTTTTTACAGATTGCTTTGAAATACTGTGAAATTATTATATGCATAATTTGCAAATATTCTGGAATATCACAAAACAGCAGTACGTTACCAGCTCTTGTCATATACAATTCTCTCATTGAAATTGTAGACTTATCTTTTACACTTCCATGGGTATAACAATTTGACTATACAACAAATTTTTTTGCCATATAAAATATGTACTTTTTTTACAACTACAATATGAAACCAGCATCTGGAGAGAGAGATTTAAATTGTATAGCCCACTGTCTACTGAACAGCTTTCGTATTTCACATTTTTTGTAATTCATATCATTTAACACATATTGCAAATCTTACGAAGTGTGCATTCAGTAGAAGATTTTAGTGAAGATTCAGGAAACAAGCGGTTTCCTGGTTTAGAAAAATCAGGAAGCAAGGGGGATTAACCAGACTCCTGCTTTACAGTGTTGAATGAGTTAATAAATGGCTCCAAGCATGCAGATGCAGAATAACTTTTCACCCAAGTTTAGCTGCATGCTTTCTCCCTAAAGTTTGGCAATCTGCAGTGGTGATGCCACCATACAAGGGTGGCCCTACCACTGACCCAAGAAATTATACACCCATCAGTCTGACAAGTCTCATATGTTAAGCCATGTAATGCATTACAGTTATCCTTATAAAGTGCAGTATCAAAGATCTTATTAGACATGATCCACAGCAGTTTAGCTTTGTCAAGGGAAGACCCTGTCTAAGTTACTTAGAGTTACACAGGCTGTTGATAGTGGTTATGCATATCCGGACCTGAACAAGTTGTTCATCACTATACCCCCATTGTAAGTAAGCTAAACTGTTTTAGAAATAGATCCCTATGTGGTTAGGTGGACAGCAAACTGGTTAAAAGCCAAAACTCACAAAGTGTGAATTGTAAGTACCTTTTCAGATATGAAAAGATACAAGTAAAAGTCCTTCAGGGATAAGTGTTGGGATCCCAGTTTTATTGCATTTCCTTTTCAATCTCTAGAGCACTAATCATGACCTTTAAGTTTGCAAATGACTGCAAACTGGGAGTTACCATCAAGGAACCCTGTGATAGCTGGTATATACCCTCTAATAAGAACTCAGAATAAATACTGGGTTTACTGAAAATGCGCTGAAAACAAATGTGAAGTAGAGCAGCATCATCATCTCATTTGGTACACAACCTTTTCCCTGGTGTTCTACCATGACTGTTAAACAGCTAGAGGATGTTACCTTTTCAGACAACATGCCCATGAGCAGGTAGGCGAGGCTATGGATGTGGCAAAGGAGTTTGATACTTGAGGTGCCATGCCATATCCATTTGGTACCTCTTGTCCCTACCCATGCCCCAGTAAAACTTCCAGTGTTACTGGAGTTTGTAATAATAAACTGTACTCTGAAATGCCCAAACTGTACAGAAATACAGACTACAGCTGTGACGTGGGATGGATCCAAATGGAACTGTGACATTCTGTGTTGCACTTCACAGCCACACAGAAGTAATACACAGCATTTTACACAGTTCCAGATGGCATCATTTGGCACTGTAGCACTTTTCTGACTGAAGCTGAGGTAACATGTTGCTTTGCATTTTACAAGATGAAACACACACTTGTCATAGTATTGTGCGATAATAAATGCTGTTCAGAAGTACTCAAACTGTACTTTACTGCTTTTGGAGCAGAGTCATGGGGTATCAGTTCTGACTGGAGTAGTGAAATTTTGTACTGCCCTTAAAAGTACTGAAAAAATAATGCACATAAAACAAGATACATCATTTTAAAAATGCTTGAAGAGAAAATTAAAACTGCTATTAAATTAAAAAAATATATGGTGTACATCATTAATAAAGCACTGCTGTATACAGATGATCCTTATTCTGAGATATATGACTTAGGGGATCTCAGTTGCAGCTGCAACGCTTTTCACTGCACTTTGTAGCAGTGGACAAGAAACAAATACACTTCAAGGGAATACAGGCTGCTAGTGTCACATTGCTATGTAGTGAAACTATACCATAAAGCAATACTGTCTGCTGAGACTCCGCATTTAACACTGTAATGCAGAATTTCTAAAAACAAGTGCATTGCTAACAGAATACTACTGTGTACTTTCAAAGCCTTACTCTATGATATCTAATGAATGGGGAATCTGATAGGAGCTGTGGCCTTTTTCACTACACATGACCGTGATTGAGGAGTAATATGGAGATCCCTACCTCACGGTGTAACATCAGTCGGTTTCTCTACCTTTCTTTCACTCTGCATCATTTTCACAGTGCAGCCTTAAATATTATATACAACCACATACAAAATTTACACACACACACACACACACACACACACACACACACACACACACACACACACACACACACACTTCCCTGTATCCCTATAATGTTTGCCAGAGTGGGCATTAAGGAATTTGGAAAATGCCTCTATTTTTGTTTGGTTACTGTAGGTTCAAAATTTTAATTATTTTTTTGTTTTGATAACTTTTAGGACATGACCTTTATTTATAGCGGATTATTTCATAAACTGTACTTTTAAAGCTGATAGATAATGGAATGCATGTATTTGACTGCAGACCTACAGGTTTGTGCATTAGGGTATGGGTGTGGTTGGGAGGGTGGCCTAATCGTTAAGGTGTTTGCCTTACAAACACAAGGTGCAGGGTTTGAGTCTCACAAGGAATAACTGGCTAAGCTTAAAATGGCTCGTAAGAGCAGTTAGCTTAGTACTAATCTATGAATCTATAAAAAAAAAAAAAACAAAAGCTGTCAGAAGTGTTAATGTGTAGATACATAACTACATAAACTGTTCATTAACAGCCTTCAAAATTTTACATGGGTCTGGGTCGGAAAACCAAAACTACTGGGCATGCTCTTTACTAAAGCAAATCATAAAGTGAAAGGTCCATGTCTCAAGCACCATTGCTATTATGGCATGCAGAACTATGAGGCCCCTCTGACAAACCCCACAATTAAAACTGCCCTCCACAGACCATTTATTCTCTACCTCAGCCCTTAAACTCTGGGATTCCATTCCCTTTCATATCAAAAACTCTACCTCCTACTCCACATTCGTGCCCTCCTGAAAGCTCATCTTCTACAGGAAGAATCATGCAACTGCAGTACAAAACAGCAGTGTGACCAGTACTACTGTATGGCTCAGAAACAGGAAGGCAGAAGAGTTGAGGAGTATATAGGAGATAAAGTGTCTGAGATGGGTGATAGGATGCACACAAACAAGGGCATAACAGCAGAAAGTCAAGTAGCTGCAATTGCAGAAAAGGTCAGAGAGAACAGATTACTATGGCTCAGGGATATGTGAAGAAAAACAGATGACAATCTGATGAAGACAATTTTGGACAGACAGGAAGAAGGCAAGAGAAAACAAGGGCATCCAGCAAAAAGATGAATGGATTATGTGAGAGAAGACCTGTGATAGTCAGGCATGACTGTCAAAAAATGGAGAGTAGCAAAGAATCAAGACAGATGGTGACAATTAACGTGACACCCCAACTATGTAGAAAAGTGGTGGGAAGGGGATAATGATGAAATACAACTGTAGTCTCTCGTCACATAACCTAATCCCCTCTATACCATCATCAACTCCTGTTAGTTATCCTCAACTCAGCTTTTCACATTATGCACATATCATAGCTACACATTTTCACATTATGCACATATCATAGCTACACATTTTCACATTATGCACATATCATAGCTACACATTTTCTCCTTCAGCAGCTCTTGCTTACCCTTGAACACCAATACTTGACACAACATCCAAGAACAGTTTCACTGTATACTTTTCATGTCTCTACATTTTCTTCTCCTGTCTGGACGCCCCTTACTTACACTTGTTTCAGTTCTCCGTTATACTTTTTCATAGGTTCATAGGTAGGTACTAGGCTATCTGCCTGAAGGCACTTATAAGCCTAGCCGGAATGTGTTGGCTTTCGCCACCCCCTTAGATTAGTTCCCTGTGCCTCTGTCCAGCAGAGCCACTGAAGTGATCCCAGGGGTAAACTTTCTGTTTCCCATCCACTCGTCAAGGTTGAGCTCTGCCTAATGTAGTTTGGAATCTTGTTCCAGAGCATGGGAAGTCTCTGGGACAGGAATCTATCCCTCCAGAATGTCCTATTTATTGCTGTGGTGAGGTTTGGATCCCTGGAGCGTGTGGCTCAAGGGGATATGGTTTTCTTTAGGTGGAGCATGTCTATCAGTTCTGGGTTGGACATGGCCTTGTATGTCAGGCAGAGATCACCTCTGTGTAGGCGGTATGCAACAGAGTACAGCTGGAGTTTCTTCCGTTGAGCTGAATAGGGCTTCTGCTTGAGGCCAGTGATCCTCTTGGTGAGGGACTTCTGTGGTCTTTCCAGTTGTTACAGGTGTCTTGTAAGGTACATCCCAAATGGGACATTGTACTCTAGGATGGGTCTGATGAGTGATGCATAGAGGGGCCCAATGACCTCTTTCCATCTGGATGCAAACCCTTTTGTGAGTAGGTGGGCCACATTGAAGGATTTTTCTAACCACTTTGGCAATGTGATTAACAAAGAAGAGGTTACTATCTACGTGGGTCCCCAGATCCCTTATTACGTCTTCCGTATTTAGGGGGCTACCACCTATGTGATAGTTTGTGGGTACTTTGTTTTTTCCAGAAGGGATGACTATGCACTTTTTGGCATTTAGCTTGAGGCCATGGTTTTGACATCAGGTATCTGTCTCAGTGAGACCCTTTTGGAAGATGTCTGTGTCAGCTGGAGAGTCAATTATAGCCCCTAGTTTGCAGTTGTCTGTGACCTTAGTCAGCCATAGTCCCCCTGTGCTTGCCTATACCTCTGTGAGGTATATGCCGAACAGGAGGAGTCCTAGGACTGAGCCCTGGGGAATGCCACTTGTAACCAGTTTAGATTCAGACCTAGCTCCCACAACTCTTACCATGTGGGTTTTGTCCATGAGCCAGTTGGCAACCCATCTCATGATGTAGGTTTTTATGTTCAGGCTGGTGAGCTTGTCTATAATACCAGAGTGGGGAATGGTGTCAAAGGCCTTTGTAAGGTCTTGGTAGGCTGTGTGGACCACCTTTCCCTCATCTATAGCCTTGGTAACTGTCTCAAAGAAGTCCACTAGGTTTAGGAGGCATGATCTGTCCTTAAAGTCAAACTGGCTAGGGTCCAGTGTTTGGAGGTTCCCAATGTCTCTGTTAATGAGATCCATGATGATGCGCTCCATAGCTTTGCAGACCAAGCTACTCAGGCTTACAGGGCGATAGTTCCCGGGGTCCGTTGTGGCTCCACCTTTGTGGAGCAGAATAACCGTTGCTGTGCACCACTCAGTGGCCACACAGTCTGTGGAGAGGCTGAGTTTAAACAGTGCGTTTAGGTGAGGGGTTAGTTCATCTTTGAGCTAGTGTAGGACGCAGCCTGGGACACCATCCAGTCTCATTGATGCTGTGTTTTTGGCTTTGGAGAGGTCCATTTTAACATGAGTGTCTGTAATTTCAGGGGCACTACATTCTTCTGGTATAGTTATGGGCCCTTTTGGGGGTGAGGGGGAGTGAAGTTTGCACTGAACCTGTCTGCCAGGATGTTGGCTATATCAGTCAGTTCGGTGTATTTTGTGCCATTCTGCACTAACTCCAAGCAGATCTGAGAATTACCACTTAGATTCTTGACATAGCTAAAGAATGCCTTGTGGCTATCTTTGGAGTCCATGGCAATTTTTCTTTCGAAGCTAGCCTTGGATGCTTTTATGAGGGAAAGTAGTTTCTTGCTGATACTGATAAGGGATGTCTTCCCTTCTTGGGATTTTACTCTTTTCTGTACTAGTTTCCTCCTCCTATTGTATAGCTTGTTTATGGCAGGGGTCCACCAAACTGGTTTCCTTTTCTTGGAGGAGTGAGTCTTGGTTTTGTTTGGGATAGCATGATCTATGCATTCTTGTAGGTGCTCATAGAGTGCATTAGTAAAGGATTTTGCAGCTTGGATAGCGTTATCCTTTAGCATGGGGGCTTTGAAACTTCCCACCTCTGTCTTAAGTAACATGAAGTTTGCTTTTGAAAAGTTTTTCACAGTAGTTTCTTTGACCAGGGGTAGTGGCGGAATGTGGATATCCAGAGTGATTAGTTTATGGTCAGATCTAACCAATGAAGGGTTGACATCTGGTGTGGAACACCGGTCACCCATGCTGGTGATGACCAGGTCCAATATGTTGTCACCTCTGGTGGGGGTGTTGACCAGTTGATCCAGGGCGTTTGAGTTTATAAATTCTAGGAAATGTTGGGCAAGGGAGTTTGTACTTGAGTTTTCCCAGTTAATGTTTGGGTAATTGAAATCACCCAATATCAGGGTGTTTGATAGGACCTTTATGTTTCTTAGTCTTTCCAGGAATGCAGAGTGGGGGTTCTGGGACATGGTGGGCGAGCTGTAGCAAGCTATAATTTGAATAGCAGTTTTGCCCGTTAGTTATACGTGGATGATCTCTGAAGCATTGTGCTGTGCGACTAACCTAGAGGTGTGGGTATCCTTGATGAATATGGATACTCCACTGCCTTTTGTATTTCGGTCCAGGTTTTGTGGCCGAAATGTATGGTACGAGTTGTAGCCTGGCAGTGCTGGGCTGCTCTCTGGAGCCTTAAACCAGGTTTCTGTTACTGCAGAGGAGTGCCTCAAGTGCGTGCATTTTGAGCTTTAGGCTTCTGGCACTGAGTAGCATTACCCTCAGTTTTTTGTTACTTGTGCTATTTACGCCGGTGGTTTTGTCTTTTGAGCCTTGCCTAAAAAAGGCACTATGGGGGTGGCAAGAGCCTTGGCCAGTATTCTAAAGCCTAAGGGTGACAGGTGCAAGCAGTCTCTAGCAAAGCAGCGTGGCTTGTCAAGCATGTCATCCCAGGCTGACAGACACTGGATCCCATTCATTTCTTTAGTTCACATATATATTATATTTAACATACATCAATGTATGCTATACGTTTTCATTTCTTTAGTTCACATATATATTTTATTTAACATGCACCAATGCATGCTATCTCATTTTAAGAATACGTTTTTTCTGTATGCAAGCATATATAGTGTTTATTGCATAACACTGTATTCTACCTCTCTGTTTAATTGTATGCTTCTCAAATGTTGTATATTTTTGTGTTTCTACAGGCCAAAACTGAAAATGTTCAGTAGTAATCAATGTTATTCCCGTTAACAAATTCAGCAACTAAGGTACTAACACAACTAAACATACCTGACCTAATCAGGAATTTCACCAACTTTACCTTAAAATTTTCTCCAAGTTCATTTTCTAGATTCTGTATTTGAAAAAATACATACTGCTTATACCATGCAGGAGTCTATGTACATTGTAATACAACAAAACATACTTGTCCTAACCAAAAAATTTCACTAACTTTACCTTAGGTTTTTCTCCAAGTTCATTTTCTGGATACTGTACTTGAACAAGAATGTTGCAGAGTGGAATCCTGTAAAGATACTTATAGAAGTGTGCAGATACACACAAGTGCACAGACACACCCACATTTCTAAAAACTGGCAGTGAAGAAATTATTCTACGTTGTGCAACTTGTAAAGAAAGTTATGACATCTAGATCCAAGGTTACTGTTCCACTGTATTTGGTATTCAAACCTATCATGGAGTCCAAAGCTCCCTTTGGTGTGTACCTAACCAAGCACATCCAAACAACTGGAATGTCCACAGAGGTTACTCACTAAAACAATACAGGGAGTAAATATAGCATTCCATATACTATCTGCCTCAAAGCCCTATCCCTGTATGCCGTCTACTACAGGCTGCCGAAGGGAGATCCATGCCTGGCATGCAAGGCATCACAGGACCCCACTTTGATGGACCTCCTGCACATATGCAAAACAAACAGCAGCAGAATGTCCACTTTAAAGACAAACCTTGCCTGTGATATAAACAGGATCTGCTGGAGAGAGGTATGTATACTTTCTCTGAATGGCTCCCCATCCACGTGAAGCAGATTTCCTCCCTAACCTAGTTCAAGTGTAACTTGAACAACTGGAAGAAGAACAGGAAATGCATCTCTGGTTTGGCACCTATGTTTCTAATAAACACAGGCAGCCTGTAAATGGTTCATCTCCCAGGCCTCTGCTTACACTTCGCAATGGTGCCAAAACTTGTCAGAGATTTGGGATGCATTGCTAAGCTTAAAATGGCCCCATTGATCATTAGCCTAGTACACACCTATGAATCTATAAAAGTGGCAGTACCAGCACCATCATTTTATCTACCATTTTCATATGGAGGTTAACTTTTAGGTGTCATTCAGAAACTGCATCTACATAATAGCAAAGGGACAGGTTTCCTATCATAACTGAGACTTCAAAGGGTGAATACTGACACTTCAGGCAGTGAACTGTAATACAAATAGGAATATTCCCACACTCTGTTACAACTTTTAAGTTTTATGTGGGGGTTGGGGGGATTCACCCCCTTGCAACCTCAAAATAGTGGCTATATCCGCCCCACTCTTACTTCTTGCATACAGTAACTCTGAAAATGCCACACCTTGGAGCAGGGGAAATACTCTTGAGATATTGGACTTTGTCTATATTCCCCTCCTTTGCACTTGCTGTTCTGGAGTTCCAAGGATGACAGCTACTTCCCTCAGACTTTCAACAGGTACCCACAGAGGATAATTGGAGCCTTAGAGTTCACAAAGTCTGGAGTGCAATTCAAGGAGAATCTCTCTGACGTCTGGAGCACTTAGTGCTCTGTAAACTAATTATACCCACCCATGGCAGCTGTTCAGCAGGGTACAGATTATAGCAACCTGTCCAAACTGGTATGTTTCAGAGATCCAGTGGTGGTAGCATAAAACAGAATAGTTAGGGGTATCTATGCATAGGTAGTGGTCACCAAAATGATGTAATGTAAGGGATCCCAACAAATGGCACCAACACCAGCAGCATACGCCAGCATTCTGTCAACACACAAAGCATACAAACTATCAGGCTGTCCTCCTACTTCCATGACTAATACTGCAAACATTATGCAACATGTACATGGTAGAGAAAGGGTTTGTGTCGAACAAAAGCAGTACTTAATGCTGTATTGTATGTGACCAAGATGTGTGGCACTGGGAGGCACATCATGACTCACACTGCAACTGCACACTTAAATTAGCCAAATATCTACACGCTCTGCCTGCACGGTACTTATGTGGCAAGCCTGCTCACACACCTCACTGCCACTATCATACTGGGAGTTTCTGCAGCATGGAGAGAAGACCTCTTCTTCAAAGCAGTATCACCACGTGCACTGCTCATTTCACTAGGGCTTCTTCAAAGCAGTATCACCACGTGCACTGCTCATTTTACTAGGGCTTCTTCAAAGCAGTATCACCACGTGCACTGCTCATTTCACTAGGGCTTCTTCAAAGCAGTATCACCACATGCACTGCTCATTTCACTAGGGCTTCTTCAAAGCTGTATCACCATGTGCACTGCTCATTTCACCAGGGCTTCTCAATGCTGTCTTTGAATTACATTCATACATTTTCCATACTATACCTACGCCGTGTGCACAATGTTGTTGAATCCCACCATTATTTTTTTTTGGACTTTATGCCAGGAATCCATCAACATTTCTGCAGAATGTTTTTAATGAAGGCTGGACAGGAAGGCCAGTTAGGTTTGCCTAGTTGCAGGATTTAAAACCTTGTCTTCTGAAATATCAAGACCTAGTATTTTTCAGTATTATTGTTTTTTTTTTGTTTTTGTCAAATGCTTGAAATCATGTTGTGCACAAATGCATCTGGTTTAATAAATGGACAGTGACTACCTGGTATATTAGCTACTTGGAGTTGCTTATGCTCGTGAACTACAACTCTTGTTTTAATGGAATAAAATGATAACCACCAGTTCATCTTCCAAAGAAATCTCAAGAGTTCTTTCCTTAAATTTAGTTCTGCCTGTAGGTAGATGTTTGCAACAAACAAATGGCTCTGTAAAAGAAGCTGACATGAAGCTCAACAAATGCAATGGATCCTTAAAACAAAGCAAACACAAAAAAAAAATCTCATTCAAAAAGATGAGAATTGGGATGGGTCAAGTCTGTATTATAAATAATTATTTGCATATGCCGCACATACATTTACACATATGTAACTATACAGTTTTCATATTTTTCATACCAATACTGGCATCTCCCTTCTACAATGTGATAGGGTTTCACAAATCCACAGAGATGTCACAGCAGCAATGCTAATCACAAAGTACATTAATACACAGAACAATGCATTACTTTTAAATATTATACGGCAACAAAACTCTTTAATACATCATCGTGCCTACAATTATAAGTTTGTAATCATGTTATATAGTGTGTGCATGTCCATTTTTAATTCATCAAACTGTCACAACACTTATATGTACATTTATTCATTTATTTTACATTTGTTAACCAAGATAGTCCATCTGGGTGTGAGCCCATTTTTAGCAGAGGCCTGATGAGAAACGTTCCATAAAACAATACTTACATAGGCAATAACATAAAAGGAACAAATACAGTAATATTTTGAAGCAAGTATAAATATACATGTACAGTGAGGTCCTTGGAAGGGGACTTCAAACAGGCCACCGTGGTGTTCAAGAAGCCAGTAAGGTACAGCTAGGAGTGTCAATACAATGCAATGCCAGACTCAGCTACTCCTGTATCACTTTCTGTTGCATTATGAAGGACACAGTCTCTACTGCTGTTACTGTTTGAAGAGGAAGTGGCCAAGGTTTTTAACTCATCTTTCAGTAATCCATTAGGTAACTACTATTTTACATGGTGTATTTCATCTGCCAGCCCCCTCTAAAAATTTGCTATAAAGTTCATTGTCCACAAGGATATGGTGACAGCTCAAATCTGTTCATTGCTATGGGTTTTCTGTCTGGTAGACAAATGGGCTCTGCGGAGTAGGATCTTTATGTAAAGCTGTTGCAGAACCTGAGGTAACTGGTTTGGGAGTATCTATCTAAATATAACTTTCCATTGGGGGCCAAAAGATTTCATCACCCCTCTCTGGTACAGGAGCTACTATGTCTGGGTTTTCTCCTGCAGTTTTAGTAGCGTCCTTAAGGATGTTTACTAAGGGTGGTATCAATCAACAGGACTGCAGGGGGTAAAGGTGGCAGGGCCTGTGTCATGTCATGGAGTCAAAAGGTCAACCTTCTTTTGCTGCATCAGGAAATACTCACCAAATCTGCAGCCTTCAGTGAGAAAAGGAGGAGAACTGGACCATTCCTCTTCAAAGGCTTTCTATGGACAATTGCAATGTGTTTTGTTTTATTAAATCCTACAAAGGACCTTGGTGAAATCTTTGGCAGGGGGCATTTATGGCAAAGCCTGCCACCAAGGGAGCTCCTGAAGAGAACTACCTTCTACTTGGATCTGAAATTCCATATGGAATACATGTAAAGATGATTCAGACTGTAAAATAATGCTTAGATCTGTGGAAGTGATGTTGGTGTAATTGGCATCAGTGTTCTAGTACAGTGAAGGGCTTGGTGCCAGAAATTATAGTGTTGGTTCTGATGCTAGAGTACACAACTGTGCAGTAAGCAATGCCAGGATCACCAGCATAAAACTACTGACACCAGTGCTGACAAGGGTTCCAGTATTACCAATGACTGAAAATATCAACCCGGAAAAGGGCATTAAATTCAAGAATATTTAGGGCCACAATAATGGAAATCCAGACACCAACAATTGCAAAACTAGAGTTTGATGAACAGAAATTGTTGCTACTGGTGCCAAAGATAAAGCAGCTCTCAGTGGGAAAAACTTCCATGGCATTCCACTTTTGATGGGAAACTATTTAAGGCAGGAGATCCGAAGTTTTCTCCAAATCTCTTCAGCCATTTGCTAACATCCAGACCATGGCAAAATGGAGAGCAAAGGGGCCTTGATTTACCTGGCTTGATATAAACTTAAGGGGACTGAATAGTACAGACTCCTGGATTGACAGACTCTACTATAAATTACTGTTAAATGTTGCACTGTTCTGTAGATGAGAAATTCCTGAACTAAGCAATTTGGACGAGACGGCTCTGTATTTCTCAGTCTTTATTTAACTATTCTGTTACAATAACGGCAAATGAGGGAAGAACCATTTTTATACTGGGTAGTTTTAAGCATTATTTTTTTAATAAGGTTACTAGCTATACAACCCTGCACTACTGATGAGCCTGAAGGCTGTTCAGAATGCTTTTCTGTCTGAACTGCAGACAATATTTTTGACACTAGAGAGCAAACAGGCAAGTGCATCCATCACATAGCTGGATTACTCCCCCAGGCAAATGGGGTAATAAAGATTGCAGCAGTAGCATAATGCATTCATCATGAAGCTGGATTAATCCCCAAGCAAATGGGGTTAGAAAGGTTGTGCAGTAGTACAAACAACGCGTGTGCCCATTGGTGGGTGGGACTGATCCAACTCAGGTACACTTTCTAAATACGGATTGAGATACCTCATGGAAAAATGGCCTAGGGCCAATGTTGAAGAAAGTAGTGTGTGACAAGAAAGTGAAAGCAAAATTGATTTAATGATTGAAAAGAAGAGAGATGAAACCAAAAACGAAAACTGTTAAATTCACACAGAGAAATGATCAGTCTGAGCAATAAATCAGCAGAGCGGCACAAGACCATTTTTCTCTGATCATTCCTGATGTGCAACAAGACAAAAGTGGAGAGTGAGATGGGTAATGCACTATGGGAAATATGAGGTTTCCTGCCCACCTAGGAAAGTTTTTATCTGACAAGCAATCCTAATGCCTGCACATCACATCAATCTTAAAGGTTACCAAAGATGGACCTCTTCTTGTTAAATCAAAAGTTTCCAAAAAGCCTTTCCTTAAATGCATAGTGTTCTTTGCAGCACCATGCCACTTAAAATATAAGGTAGAACAAACAAGTGGTATTACAATAATACTAGTGTACCTGATGTGGAGGACGGGTCTCACCCTGGAAGATGAAGAGGGATGTGTAACTATAGAAGCAAGCATCAATAAATGTTTCTGGTGTTTGGAATTAAACAATCTCCTCTATAACCCTCAGTTATGTTCAACCACTAGGTATCTTATGAAAGTATCTTAAAAGGATTAACACTGAGCCCTTCTTACATGCTTTACAGCTATGCAAATTGGAAAATTGTTACCAACAGTAGAAAGTACACTTACTACATAAAGTCTCATGCTTCTAATTAGCTTTGATTGTTACTGTTACACTCATGTCCCCCACCTATGCTTACAAACATGTGAAAATCACGCTACAGAAACTTTCATTCTCTCCAACATTTTTCCATACATTTCCTAAATATATACAACATGTATAGGATGACTGATCACATCAGTTTCAAGATAATCAGTTTTGCATCAAGAAGTTGGCAATATAGAACTTTAGTCTTAGGAATCTTAGGCCCCCACTAGATTAAGCAACATCTTTGACCTGGTTATTACTAACATGGGTGACCGTTGCTCTACAGCAATAGTCAGTCCCTCTCTGGTCAAATCTGACCATGAACTAATCGGCATGGAAATGCAAGTCTCACCCACACCCGCAGGCAAAGGTAACCACCTTGAAAAACTTCTCCAAACTGATTTTGGACTCCTAAAAACAGAAGTGGCTAACTACACAGCACCCATGCTAATGGAAAATAGCTGCAGGACTGCCAAATCATACACCAATGCACTGTACGAAGATGTACATAAAATGCAGGGAACTAGCCACACCCAACAGACCCAAGATGCTCTCCTCCAAAAAAAGGAAGCCAATCTGGTGGTCCCCAGCCATTAATAAACTCTACAACAGAAGGAAGAAACTGTTGCAGAAAAAGGTGAAGTCCCAAGACTGGAACAACTCTCTTATTAGCCTCAACAAAAAGTTAATATCCCTCATCAAATCCTCTAAAGCCAGCTATGAAGGCAGAATTGTGGCAGACACTAAAACAATCACAAAGTATTCTATAGCTATATCAAGAACCTCCAGGGCAATACCCAGATTTTCTCCAAATTACTACACAATGGTACCTCCTATACTGAGCCAACAGATATCGCCAACATACTAGCTGACAGATTCACTGCCAACTTTACCCCCCCCCTCCAAAGGGCCAATCACAATACTGGAAGAATGCCAGGTACCCCGCATTACTGCAGCACAGGTCAAAGTTGCATTGTTCAAGGCCAAGAATGCAGATTTCGATGGAACCTGATAATATCCCAGGCTGTGTTCATAGGTTCATAGATTAGTACTAGGCTATTTGCCCTTGTGGGCCATTTTAAGTCTAGCCAAGTACCCCATGTGAGAATCGATCCCTGCACCTTGTGTCTGCAAGGTAAACACCTCAACCATTCTGCCATCCTCCCACCCCTGAACTAGAAAGTGAACTGGCATCACATCTGTGTGCCCTGTTAAGTTACAGCCTCACCTCAGGCTTTGTCCCTACCAAATGGTGCACTGCTACAGCCATTGCTCTCCATAAAGGGGGAGAGACTACAAACCCTGGGAATTATCGCCCCATTAGCCTGACAAGTCTGATATGTAAAGCTATGGAGCACATCATCATGGACCTTATTAACAAAGCTATAGGAAATCTCCAAACTCTAGACTCCACGCAATTTGGCTTTGTAAAAGGGAGATCATGGCTGCTCAAACTGGTTTACTTCTTTGAGTCAGTCAAATGAAGTGTGGATGAAGGTAAGGCAGTGTATACAGCCTACCTCGATCTGGCCAAGGCCTTTGATACAATTCCTCACTCAGGAATTATTGATAAACTCCCCAAACTAGGCATCAATCCCTATATCACTAGGCGGGTTGCAAATTGGCTAACAAATAGAACACACAGTATGAAAGTAGCAGACTCCAAGTCAGACTGCCAACCAGTCACGAGTGGAGTCCCATAATTATCGGTCCTGGGTCCTCTCCAGTTCAACATCTACTTCTCAGAAGTCCAGGCCAACACAATGGGACTCTGGCTGACCAAGTTCACAGATGACTGCAAGCTGGGAGCCATTATTAACTCCCCAAGTGATGCAGACATCCTACAGAAAGGCCTCACTGAGACCAATGACTGCTGTTGAAACCATGGCCTTAAGCTTAACTCCAAAAAAATACATCGCCATCTCCTTTGGTAAAACGTAGTTCCCACTAATTACCGCATCAATGGGAGCCCACTGAACACTGAAGGTGTTATAAGAGATCTAAGGACGCAGGTTGATAGCAACCTCTCCTTCGATTATCATATTGCCACTTTGGTCAGAGTCCTTCTATGTGGTACATCTCACTACTAAGGGTTTTGCATCCAGGAAGAAAGAGGTCATAGTCTCTGTCTACTCTTCCCTCATTAGACCAATCATATAATATAATGCCCCATTTGGCATGTACCTCACTAGACAGCTGCAACAGCTGGACAGGCCACAGAAGTACCTCACAAAAAGGATCCTAGGCATTAAACACATGTCCTACATGGAAAGAGTCCAGCTATTCTCTGTCTCATATTGCCTACTTAGAGGCGATCACTGCTTGACTTACAAAGCCATGTCTGACCCAGCTCTGTTAGAAATGCTACATCTAAAGATATCTCAGTCCCCCGCACCACATGCAACAGAGACCTCAACCTCATTAGCACAATGAAGAGAACATACTGGAGGGACAGGTTCCTCACTCAGAGACTGCCCATGCTCTGGAATATACTTCCCATACACAGCACCTCACTGTCTCTCCAAGAGAAATCCTGATGAGTGGATGGGCAATAGAAAGTTCACCCTGGGGATTACTCCAGTGGCTCTACTTGATAGAGGCACTGGGAACTAACGTTGGGCGGTACAATGTCAGGGCACTTCTATGGGCTAGGCTTCTAAATGTTCCAGGGCCATTAGCCTAGTACACACCTATGAACCTATACATCAGGGTTTCAAGACACAAGGATTATGAAGGTATTAAGGCATGTTAGCAAGGTACAGTTTCTGCAATAGCATCTAACAGCTTAGGAAAAAATGCAAGTATACCTCTGTGGGTCGGTGTAATCCACTTTCTGAATCACGCAACAATCCATCCTTTGGATGAGATGTTAAGCAGAGGACTCGTCTGCCCCAGTTGGTGGTAGTGCTGGTGTATGGAAAAGATTCCAAAACCTTGTTGGCCTGGCCAAGATTCCTCTACTCAGTATGAATACCACCTCAGTTCTCCCCTAAAAGAGGCTAGTTACCTAGTGGGACTAAAATGGTCACCAAAGTGTAAATAATACTGATGGATTTACTGCACATCAGCAAATCAAATGGCATCAGAAATACTTGGTCTAGGGATCTAAACCCTCTTCTGCAACAGAATGGTTTGGAGAGGCAGGCATCTCCCGCCAAGGATACCACTACTGACTCCCCATCCACACAAAACAAAGTTCATCCCTGTCCATATTCAAGTTCATCTTGGATCTATGGATGGGAAACAGAAAATGTGCCCTAGGACTGCCCCCTGTACTACTTACAGACAGAGGCAGCTCCTAAATGCTTTATCCCATGCATGGATCCCCTGAAATTATCTACGGTATGATCTCAATTATTCTCATTAGGGGAAATATACATTTATTGACTATGAGATTGGTAAGGTCAGTCGCTAATCAAATGGGATAAATTCATTAGAGCACAAAAAGGGAAATTGGATAGGCTTAAAATAGTCTGCAAGGGCAGCTAGCCTAATACTACTTATAAATAAAATAAGTAAATAAAAAAATACAGGTGTGAGCTCACTGTACAAGTCAGTGAATTGCAACTGTATACATTTTGTCTTGCACTATCAACAATTTAGCCTCCTGAGGTAAGCAGTGAAAGAAGGTTGGGTAACCATCACAGATATGAAGTTTTGTTGTTTTTTTTTCTGCAAATAGTACACAAATACAAAAAAAACAGTTGCACTGTCTGGTTGGGATTCTATAACTTAACTATAAGTTTTACAATAAAACCACAGAATTGCATGCTAATTTGTGCATTAATATGTAATTAATAATTTGCAAGGAAGCCTATGCACACTAATTTGGTTTGAATCAATTAACTGTTGAAACAAGAGGCGGACTCCAACAGCAAGCTTATCTGAGCATACTATCACTGGAATAATAGGCTCAGTAAACTTTTTATTTATTTATTTATTGGAGGAGGTGTCTGCTTATTAATTACAATGCAAAACATTTCTGTGGACATCACAAAAACACTGACGTTATCACTTGCTTACATTACTAAGATAAGACCTATGCACCTTAGTGCAATTTTATGCAACTAAGGTGAAACATTTACTTTGCACACATTCTGAACTGCGGAAAAAAAAAAAAACACGCATAAGAGTGCTTGTACTCAAACACACAAGCATTAAGAAATAAAAAAAGTTTTTTTTTTCTTTTGTGATTTGAGAAACTATTGCATATTTGCTTCTGAATGTATTGGAACAACTGCAAAGATAAGTGAAGATTTTTTATCTCTGTTTTTAAGTTAAAATTAACAGTCTGTATCTGTTTTGGCCAAGGTCTTTAAGACACCATTAGAAAATCTAGAAAATAACTAACTATACTGCCTTTTATCATTTAAGTGGTCCAACAGTTTGTATAAATCCTAGTTTGTTTCTTAAGTGCTGCTGAGTAACAGTCAGACTAGCTCAAAACTTGCACTGAACTAAGTGGCTTATTTTTGCACTGTCCCTCACATCTGTAGTCACATTCTTAAACCCAGTGTAGCTGTTGTAGTTGGCCCCGTATGATAATCTGACAACATCATTCCCCTCCCTCTCCTTATTTACTGGTTGCTGTGAGCAAGTACTTCAATATTATTTTGTAAAGACTCTCCCCTTAAGCTACTTAAATACATTGTATCCCTTACAGGCAGAACAGAGAGCCTATTCTTTTTATCTTGGTGGCTCTTGTGTTGTCTCCCTTGCAATAAGTTTGTATTTGGTAGCCCCTTCAGTCTCATCTTATGCTTATACTAGAGGGACCTACAGGGCCAAAGTGGGAAGCTCCTCCCACTTTGATAACACTTTCTTTACTCCTCTAAATACCCAACTGGACAAAATGGAAGGTTGGCCTGCTAGTTTCACCAATGTCAGCCTGAGACAGGCTACAAACTACCCTATGCTCACAGATAATGCACTTGTACTAAACACCATTAATTCCATCTGCGAGAGGTGTACATACCTAATTAATCTGGTGGCTGCCCTCTCACCTACAAATGTAGTCTGTGCGCTACATACATCACCTCCACGATATTTCCATAATGACAGCAACAGGTCTTACACAGGCTTTAAAATAAATCACTTCCAGATCCTCCTAGAATAAGATCAGGTCTCAGAGCAAAATCAGGTCACTCATTCACTTCATGCATATAAAAGAGTCACATGGAACAAAAACATTCCAAACCTATCACTTTGAACAGCAGCTGCAAGAGAAATGCTTTAGTGATGGTGTGCCTGATAACAGCGCCACTTAACTCATCACTTACAAAGCTAGGCAATGACATGATTACCGGGAGTTGCCATGTCTCTTTATATAGCACTCAAGGATCTATGTCAATATATGGGGTTTTTAGGGTACTTGTAATGTCAAAGATCCTGGTGTTTGAAAAACAACACCCTGTAATCCTGTAAGTAAGTGGAGTACTTCTAGTACTGTAGGTACTAGAGTAATACTTACAGTAATAGAAAATACCAGACGTTAGTTCTGTAGTTGAGAAAGGCATATGGAGAAACACCATTTGTTTAAAATTTAACAGAGAAAAAATAACTTTGGTTCAAGTAGCACAAAAGTAGCTCCCAGAATGAATAGTCGTCAGTTAAATTCTTAACGGCAAGATGGAGAAGTGTCATGAAGAATCAGAGATGCAGTAGAAAGTGTTCATACAACTAACAAACTCTAAAGGTAGTATTAACTGGAAAAGAAGTCAGGCACATGAGAATAAACTGCATAAACCTGACTTTCAAATACCATTATGTTAGATGCTTGGATGGGTGACTATTAAATATGATAGTTTTAAGAAATATGAGCAGGAGGAGTAATTCCATTACTGCAAGGCATACTTGTGGATTATCTTCTCCAGAATCACAATCTTCAGTGAAAAAAATATACCCAAGGGATGGCTCTCTTATTAGCATGGTACTTTCCCAAAATGTATGTAATGTTCTATTGAGCCAGATGTAATCAAAAGGTTTACTACAAGGAAGGACTGTTGCACGTACAAATGTGTATATACCACAAAAAATGGAACTAGGGTGAGATTTTTTGGGGGAAGATATTTCTTTATCATTGTAGTAATAAGCGTGTTATTTTTTGAAGGTAAGTGTTTTATGTAAAACGTTATGCAATGCATATGAACCAGGGACAGCTGTTAAAATTAATCAGGAAAATGGCATGGCAGTGTGCTACATCATACAACGCAGGGCAGAAAGGGACTGCCTACAAAGTTGGACTTTTCATTTCCAAAACACATTACATGTGCATGTGCACACATATCAGTGTGCATCCTGCAATGGTCTAGTACCCCAGCCATGATTAGCTTCAAAGTTTTGCTCCCACTGAGTGGGAGGCTCTGGCACTCCTAATGCCATGGTATCAAGTAAGTGGAAAATCACAGAATGGATTCATTTTATGGAAAAAAAAAAACTGAACTAGTGCTGATACACAAATAGAAACATAATAAAAGGAAAACTATGACACATTCTTTTACAAGGTTTAATACAAGGTAGGTACATTAGACAACAGAATGGTGAAGGGAAAGAGGAGATGAAAAGAAATTCTACAAGTAGCATGAATGCTAAACCATAGCCATACATTCATTTAACATAGAAATTATCACTTTTGGCAGGTTTTGAAGAGTAGTTGTATTATCAAAGGTTCATACAAGAAGTAGGTTGCCTGCATAAACTAATATTTATGTGGTATAAGTGAAAGGCAGTTGATGTCCAGATGCAGGACCACTGCGACTATCTGTGCACACGTGTAAACAACCACAAATACCTATTTGGTGAAACTGAAGACTCAGGTGAGACCACAACTGACATGGATTGTCTCAGACTCAACATGCAGACACCTCCTGGACTCCTTTGCGATTTTCAAGCGGAGGTAGGCATCCTGGAGATTCAAAGTGTGCATACATCTTCTGCTAGTCAGTGAAAGATTGACTGCATAGAGATCACTGGAAAAAATCTTCATTTGAGATGAATGAGTTTAGGCAGCTAAGATCCAAAAAAAAAAAAAAAAAAAAAAAAAAGAGGCCTGAAGTCTGTTAACCTTTTCTAGCATTAGAAAAGAACCATGCAGGTCTGGCGGAACCTCATGGATTTTTTTTTTTAAGAAACTAAAGAGGTGGGACATCTGACTGAGGGATGTGGAAAGAGGGCAGAAAAAAGGGCATCTTGCAATCCCTACACATGTTTGTCCTCATCCATCTGCTTGTGGTTATTTTCCACACTGAAAGGTTCAGGGGAAATAACCCCATCTGTTTCAAGAGGGCAGCAGCTAAGCAAGCCGAAAAGGCTACTGCTGCTGGCCATGTGTACATGTGCCTAAGCTACCAAACAACTGCTGAAATACTTTGTCACAGGGATCACACCCCCATTGGAAATTGATTATTATGATTCTTTTCACAGTGGTTTCTATTTTGCTACAGCATATACCTGACCCACATTAGATTAGAACTGCTCTGCATTTTAGCAAATGTTGTTGTTGTGTCTTTCGGCTTTTCCCGGTTAGGGGTCGTCACAGCGGAACTCTGGTCTGCTAATGATTGGCAGTAGATTTTTACGTGCAGAGTTGCCAGCCCTGACGCACAACCTTCAATGAAGGTACGCCCATTCACGCATGTCTCCACACAGAAGATGCTCTAGCTGAGACTCGAACAGGACAACGTCTTACTGTGAGGAGACAACACTACCACAGCACCACCACCACCTCAGTTTGCATTTTAGCAAATGTCTTTGGCTGAAATTCCAGCCAACAGCAATGAGCACCTTACCCTCCTTTTCTATATTTAATATACATGGTTTCATCTGATCTCCAAACAAAACTGGTCTTCAAACACAGTGTTCCTGAAAGTTGCTTTGGCAACACTGGTCAAGAGGACCTACACGTGCAAGCAAAGAGCTCTGCCAGATCCATTAGCCCAGGTGGATATTTCAGGAGCATTACAGAGTACATATACCATAAGATTTGGTATGGCAAATAAGAATGCTGGCTTGGACTCAACACAGCCATAAATCCTGAGATGACTCTAGCCAGATTCCCAACCACTGAAACAAAAGGTTCTGCACGGACAGCAGGGGATTCAAGATCTGCACTCAAGTTTCAAGGCTGAGAACTAAAGGAGGAGGCTGCATCAGGGCTGACAGCATAAACATCAGAAAGGTTGTCAAGAGTCAGTGACATCAAAGTCAGCACGGTTTGTATAGAGACCACAAAAGACAAGCTCAACATAGAAATGCTGGCGATCACAGACAATCTTTGTTAGGAGTAACAGAAGGCCTTTATAAACGTATCATAATTAAAATAAAATTTTACAAGGTGGGACCTTGCCTTTTCACAGACAGTCTTAGCATTCAGGACTCCAGTATTATGACATCAACCTTAGCAAGTGTAGAATCAGCAACTACACAGGGAGTGACAGAAGTAGACTGTAAAATTACTGGGAAGGTAGAATTCTCCACAACCTTTGCAGCAAAAGGAGATGCAGATTTTTCAATTAAGTTAGAGGTTCCCATCAAATTATTCACTCTTACAGTGCCTTCTAATGTATTTATACTTGGCACCCATAGCTCCATATGGCATCCTTATATCGTCTGGTGCTGTCACCCTTAATCAAGTGACTATAACAAACAAAATGGCACAATCTAGAGTGCACTTCAGTGAAGATCTTAACCATTTTTTTTAATTATTTATTATGCTTTCATAGTTATGTCAACATGTACATAACTGTGTGAACTACCTGTTATTAAGCAGGGTAGTGTGAAATATCGGGTCTACCTGACAACACCAAAAGCTGACAACGCCCACGATGAAAACACAGACACCAGAAGATCGAAAACTGAGATGACCGACGGATGAAAACCCCGACGCTGAGAACACCGGCATGTGAAAAGGCTGTGTAAGTATGCGGTAGTGACGGACGTTAGGGTGCGAGTAAGGTAAGTGTGCAAAATTGATGGACTCTAGGGATAGGGGTGGGTTAAGTGAGTTAGGGTTAGGGTGTGGGTTAGGTGAGTGTGCGATAGTGAGTCTTGAGGGTTATTTTTTTTTATTTTTTTTTTATTTAACATTTGTTTACCGGGAATGTCCGACTAGGTTCCACAGAGCCTGTTTTCAGAGGAGGCCTGGGGAGAAATGCTCCAGATGCATGTCTTTGCGGGTTAAGTGAGTTAGGGTTAGGGCGCGGGTTAGGTGAGTGTGTGACAAGTGACAGAACTTAGGGTTAGGGTTAAGGTTATAGATAGTTGTGTATGTAAGGTTTAGTGTGGGTTTGTAAGGATTTTGGTGTGCTTGTGTTGTGTGTGTGCTTTTTGGACAGGGGATTTGTTTTGTTTGTTGATTGTCGGGATTGTGGTGTGTCGGGCATGTGAGGTTTCATGTTTGTGAACTTTCGGTTATGTGGTGTTGGTGATTTCGTTGTCTGTGTTGTAGTGCGTCAGTGTTGTCAGGTAGATCCGAAATATCATGGGGGATATAGAAAAGTGCTGCATCTCGATCAATGTACAAATTATACAGTAGAGAAACTGGTACTTTTAGTAACATTTACGAAATATTCATTATTTCTACAATTTCATCAATACTGCACAATTCAATTAACTTAATGAGCTGTTACAGGTGGACAGTTAGCATCATAGATGATGCGGAGGCAAACTCAGATGCCCAAGTCATACAGTCTGAGACATACAAAGTATTGTTTTGAGCAATAATTAATGAGTACACCAAATCCCTTTTTATACAACTTTAAATATCTCCAAAAAGCAGCCAGAAAGAAACTGCTTGCCATCATATACAAAGATTTAAGTACAGCTAGCAGAAGTGCTGCTGATACTATGGCTCTAGGGTGAATGGTTTCCGAGATATGAAAAGTTGTTTGTGAAAGTCTAGAGGAAAATGCCTGAATGTTTCGCATGACATTATACTAATGGACTGATGTGAAGTCTTTGATTGCATGGATTTGTAACTAAGATCATCAATTTTTACAGAATATTGCTGTTCATACTTTTTAAACTTCATAGGCAGTTTACTAGATATTTATATTTCTTTCTTTCATTCTTTAGTTCATGTTTTTAACCTGCCTTTCAAAAACTGTTCACTAATGTAAGGATGTCTGCAGGCTGCTGTGTGTCAATCCACATTTGATAGGTTTGAATGAATTAACTGCAGGTCCTACATTCTTCAACGCCACCTCAGACAGAGGATAGTAGATACAGCACAGTAGGTTTCACAGATGTCAGTAAAGATTCATCAGACTGTTTTGTAGGCTTCAGGGCAGATGGTATATTCCTAACTAAGAGGTCAGCTGTACCGAGTTAGTCACGACCTTTCAGGGTGGAGGTAATGGGCTGTCCAGGATTTCTTACTAAAATACAACTGTAACCTGTCCTTTCTGTGACGGAGTATGAAAATGGAAAGCTTTAAAACAATTTCACACATGGAAGGGATACGTCTCTCCTCTAGCCAAATTAGTTACACAGTTCTCTTCTCATGTTTGTCCTGCGGTGGATTTCCACTCCACAGGAACACCTACTGAATATCCATGGTCTGTAGTAATAAAGGTCGGCCACCCAGAAATAGTAAGAAATAGCAAACAACTTCAGCACTGGCAAACATGCAAGTTCCTCCAATACCAAGATGAAGGAATAACTTTAAACTTCAGAAACAGTTAAACACTTATAGGTTCATATGTAGGTACTAGGCTATCTGCCTAAGGGTATTTATAAGCCTAGCCAGAGTGTGTCAGCTTTTGCCGCCCCATTGATTAATTAACTGATCCTCTGTCAAGCAGAGCCAATGAAGTGATCCCAGGGGTGTATTTTCTGTTACCCATCCACTCGTCAAGGTTTCTCTTGAAGAGCATTAGTGAGGGGCTCTGCCTGATGTAATTTGGAGGAATCTATCCCTCCAGCATGTTCTATTTAGTGTTGTGGCGAGGTTTAGCTCACTAGAGCATGTGGCTCGCAGTGACTTGGATTTCTTTAGGTGGAGCATGTCCATCAATTCTGAGTTGGACGTGGCTTTGTAAGTCAGGCAGAGATCTCCTTTGAGTAAGCGATATGCCAGAGTTCAGCTGGAGTATTTTCAGTTGGGCTGCATTGGACATATGTTGGAGACCAGTAATCCTCTTGGTGAGGTACTTTTATGGTCTTTCCAGCTGTTGGAAGTGTCTTGTGAGGTACATCCCAAATGGGGCATTGTACTCTATGATGGGTCTAATGAGTGATGAGTAGAGGGGCACTATAACCTCTTTATTTCGAGATATGAACCCTTTAGTAATTAGATGGGCCACACAGAAGGATTTCCTGACTACTTTGGCAATATGATTGTCAAAGGAGAGATTGCCATTTACCTGGGTCCCCAGATCTCTTATTACCTCTTCTGTATTAAGGGGGCCACCACCTATGTGGTAATTCGTGGGTATTTTGTTTTTCCCAAATGGGATGACTATGCATTTTTTGGCATTTAGCTTGAGACCATGACTTTGACACCAGGTGTCCGTCTCAGTAAGGCCCTTTTGGAGAAAGGCCGGAGAGTCAATTATGGCTCCTAGTTTGCAGTCATTTGCGAACTTGGGTTAGCCATAGTCCTCTTGTGTTTGCCTGTACTTCTGAGAAGTATTTGCTGAACAATAGGGGTCCCTGGACCGAGCCTTGCGGGACACCACTTGTGACTGATTTAGAGTCTGACCTGGAAACTGCTATTCTTACCGTGCGAGTTCTGTCTGCAAGCGAGATGGCAACCCATCTAGTGATGTAGGGGTTTATGTTCAGGCTGGTGAGTTTTTCTGTAAAACCTGAGTGGGTAATGGTGTCAAAAGCCTTGGCGAGGTCAAGGTAGGCTGTTTGAACCACCTTTCCCTCATCTATGGTCTTGGTGACTGTCTCGAAGAGGTCAACCAGGTTTAGTAGGCATGATCTGCCCTTAAAGCCGAACTGGGTCGGGTCAAGTGTTTGGAGGTTCCCAATGTCTTTGTTAATGAGTTCCATGATGATGCGCTCCATAGCCTTGCAGACCAGGCTAGTCAGGCTTATGGGGTGATAGTTACCAGGGTGTTAGAAAAATATGTATTAGTAATATGCATGCTTAGTGCATTCGAGGTTTAAAAAGGTTAACACATTTATTCTGTTCACACTGCATGAATCTGCGCGAGCTACTCAAGACATTCCAGTCCTGTTATGTCATAAAAATATGTGCAGCTATGATCTGGTTATGCTTTGTAAATTAACAGGAAAGCATTTGATTTCTGCAACTATCATGAAAATAATAATAGAGGTTTCATTTCTACTAATGCCATGAGACTTAAACAAAGAGTTATTGATTTTCTGCTTATGCCGAGAGAAAGTACACAGCTGCAGAAGCTATTGATAATGAAAACAAAGGCTGCTTGAAACTATAAACCGTAGTCAGCATTACTTGTACCTAAGCTAGAAATGTACCTTGAAATGTAACACATATATATTAGAACTGCACAAGTGAAGAGAAAGTTTGTAGTGGGCTAAAAATAAGCCCCAAGGCCAGGTTGTTTTTCTCAAATGTTTTTCATAAATCCAGTCATGTCAGCAGGAAATCCAAGTAACATTTTCTATGTAACACATAGTGAGTTTTAAATCTGAACATGTCAGCAGGAAATCTAAGTAACATTTTCTGTAGAATAATACAGAAAGCTGTGTCTAACTAAGTCAACCATAGAAAAGTAGCATTTCATAGAACTGTATAAAAGAAGCATACTGCTTACTAGTAATTTAGACAAAAACCTGTATCTGCATGTTTTGTCTCCTTGCTGCAAGTAATAAAGGGTGCCATACTTGAACCTTACGTGAATTGGTCTTTTGAAGTTTTTTCCTTTGACACAGGGTCAGTTGTGCCCCCTCCTTTGTGGAGAGTAATAACCCTTGCTGTGCACCATTCTATGGGCACGTAGCCTTTGGAGAGGCTAAGGTTGAAGAGCCTGTTTAGGTAGGGGGTTAGTTTTTTCTGTAATTTGTGCAAGACACAGCCTGGGACACCATCTGGTCCCACGCTGTGTTTTTGGCTTTTGAAAGGATTCTGACTTCAGCAAAGACATAAATGTTATATAAATTCTGCTTAACAGGAAAAGGCAACAGTAACAATACAATTTTTTTCAGAAAAATTTTACATATGGCAAAAGTGAGTAACGGAAAACACTATTTTAAAGATAAACTGCAACTAATCTAAAAGAAAGCTTAAAGAAAAGAAAAAAAAAACAAAAGCAGCCGAAAAGTAGGCAAAATTTAATGTATTAAGGTGGGTCCAACACTCTAAATTTAAATTTTGAGAAGAAAACGTGAAAGTCACTAAACAAGACAACAGAAAAAGAAGATGATGCAGCTTTTCTGAAAACACAGACACAAGAAAAGAAATTACTCACAACCTTTTCAATATATGGATTTAGAAAAGTGCATCCAGGGGCCATCTAAAGATCGTTTGAGCACTTTACACAGCACCACAGACCTGGAAAGTATTGTGGTGCATTATGGGGTGGAGAAAATGTTTGGCAGCTTAGGAAAGTTTTGATTGCTGAGGGGTCCTAACGCCTGGGCCTTACAGATCATCAAATTGAAAGGTCTGTGTATTTTTTAAGTGTTGCAAATACATAACAACAAAAGGTGTTTGTTTATGCTTACATCTCTCCGTAGTTACATTAGTGTAATGAGTGAATTCATACAGACATGAAGGAAAACAAATCAAATTTTTGCATTAAAAATAGCTTTTCTCAAGCAGTAAATGAAGAAATTCTCTAACAGTATACTTCTAAGCACATTGTCCAGGTCTGCTACATCTAAACATAGTCCATTCTAAATGCATCCTGCAAACTTAAGATATCAGTGCATGTGACCCACTTACCTAGCTTAGCTTCTGTTTCTTGATATGAATAACGCACTCTTCATCCTGGTAAGTGCTTCCACGTACTGACAAAAGCTGTGGGTATGAGCGAGTAAGGCACTGTTGTTATACTGCTCCAGGAGTCTGAAATAGGATCATAGCAATCCAAAGTCTTGCATCTCTGGGTGCCAAAGTAACCTCCTACAACATAAAGTTTATTACCACATGCTACTGCATGGCAGCTCATTCGTTTGGAAGTCATATCCCCTACTCTAGTCCACTGGTTTGCTTCACAGTCATAGCGATAGGCTGATGCAGCTGTAAATTCGGTGTCTCCACCCATGATGAAAATCTGACTTCCTAAAGCTGCAGCAGCTGTATATCTCCAAGCCTGAGGACACTCTGCTTCAACAGTCCAACAGTTTTCCACTGGATTATAGCACTGAACTGATGCTTTGTCCTGATGCATTGTTGTGCCTCCAAACACGAACAGTTTCAGCTTTGCACTTACTACTGCGGCATTACTGACACCATCCCTTAAAGTGGCCATCATCATCCACTTGTTAGTCAAGGGATCATATTTTTCTACTTGTTTCAGGGACACAGAAGGAGATGCAGGAAAACCCCCTGCTAAAGAAGTGTGGCCCCCAACTACATACAGGCAGTTTTCTAGTTCAGCAGAGCCATGTCCAAATCTGGCAATCAGCATTGGTGCAGCCTTGGACCATTCCTCATGGACTGTGTCATAAACCCAGACATCTTTAGAAACACCATTTTCTGACCCTCGACCACCTGTTACATAAACTTTGCAGCCAATGGCGCAGGCACTGAACTCTTTTCTAGGGCTTGGAAGGTCAGTTTTAGGGATGATTTCTTTTGCTTTGTGGTCAACCTGGTAAATCTTATCACACATAAATGTACGACCACCCAAGATAAAAAGTGTGTGACCCGTTTTCCGGGGTCTCGCACAAGGGCTTGTGACTATACCATCATTTTGCAGGATCTTCTGTTTGCACTGAATTGCCTCATCTACAATAAGTTTGCTTGTTTCATTAGACATGATCAGATCCTCAGATGCCACAGCCTCTGTGAGACACTCAGACTGCAGTAGAGCTAGACGGATATTCTTTAGAAGTTCTGGGAGATGCATCACTCTTTTCTCCAAGTCAAATTTGACCCACTGGATGATTGCATTGTAAACTATTTGTTCATCCTCTATTTCTAGCTCATCACTGGAAATCAGCTCAATGAGTTTATCTTTGGAGATGTCATCAAAATCTTCATTTTTGCACAAGGTTTCAAAGTTTAGAAGGCACATCCTCCAGGACATCTCATGAAGTCTTCTACATTGATGAGCATCTGACAGCAACAACATACCCAGGCAGTTGGAAGAGGAAAGATTTTTTTCCAGAAACTCAGCTGTAGCATCCCGAACATCATGAAACTGAAGCATATCACTAGCTTCGAGCAAAGATTCAGCATTTTCTTCACTTATGATTACCTTTGATGTGTATGCAAAATCCAAGAGAAGTTCCAAAACTTCAGGATGTATGCTGTCATGAAAATTAACATCACTGTCCAGGCTCTCACGTAAACCATTGCTGAACATTGCTTCAAAATACCTACTGCAGGCAGCCAACACAGCTCGATGGCAAGAGAAGGACCTATTCCCAGCCCATAAGGTGACATCTGTAAACATGCACTGCTTTCTCAAATTATTGAGGTGTGTTAGGACAATGTCTGGATGGGAGATTTTGTGAAAGAGGGAAATGTTCATGGAATCTGTGCTAGTCCTGGATTTGCGGTTTTCGTGAACACTAACAGACATGATTTATGGTTAATAATTCACTTGTTTCAAGCTAAACTGTAGAAAAATGGGGGAAAAAAAGACAAAATGTTATCAAATGCAACTGAAAACATTAAAAAGCTTCACAGCAAGAAACAGTCAATCTAGAACTAAACTACTGACTAAAAATAAAAGTTGCACTGCACCTCAAACATAAAAGGCTCCGATGTAACATCATCTCAGTAAATGAATCATATGAGGTCTGAATGCCTTACATTCTAAATTTATGAAGCATGATTCAGAAAAATCAAAGGATAGCAGAGTGCAGTGCCTTTAAATCTTACCATAATGGATTCGGGAAGAAATGCTCACGTCTTGTTTCTAAGGTATGCTACAGTTTAACAATGTTGAAAGGGTACAACAATGTCGACAGATTTAGGGTCTATGTCAGTTAATCGCCAAATGACATTGTCGAAAAACACATGGTTGAGACCTCATGCTTGACCATGCAGTCTGTCAACTGTTTTGACAGAGAACACTGTACAGTAGAGATCAGGGAATTTATCATTTCCCCCACTGTACTGTGATCTTGGAGTTGGTATACATAATTAGCAGGGGGTGTAGGAGGGCTTGCCTGCTGATTTTACTCCATTTTGTTGAATTTTTGATTTCCTTTTTTTTTTTTTTTTTGCATAAGTGATGTTTTTCTCCCTGACTTTTTAGTGTATCTCATTTTTAAACACAAGTACAGAGAATGCAGTGTGCCACAACATTCTGAGATTGCCCATTAGAAAGAAAGAAATAACTGTCAAACTTGCCAAGGCTAGCTACAGAAAGCAAAGGAAGGGAGAGAGGAAGAATTGCTTTACAGAGTACCAAAATGCTATGGCTCAAGGTTTGTAGTGGGAGACCACGGCAGCAGACTGATGTAGATGTGTGAAATATGAAGTGTGCATCAAGAAATTATTCAAGGAGTTTATAGAGGCAACGGCAGGATTGTGGGAGAAGGTTGAGCCAGTAAAGGCACGCTGATAGGTAATCAAGTAAATGGTGGCATCAATGGACATCTGTAAAATAAAGTACAAGGAAGAAAGGCTCACAATTTACAGAGACTCAGCGAAGATGCACGTTTCAAAAAGAAAAGTGGGTAGAGTCATTGGAGGGCTTTGTGCTGCATTAGGAACAGGGCAATAACCAA
The DNA here is from genome assembly GCF_019279795.1 of Protopterus annectens. Taxonomy (NCBI): domain Eukaryota; kingdom Metazoa; phylum Chordata; order Ceratodontiformes; family Protopteridae; genus Protopterus; species Protopterus annectens. The sequence continues at coordinate 1,951,403,431 of NC_056739.1, forward strand.
GGTCAGGAAAGCTAATGTAAAAATGGTGTGTAGAAACACAAAAACTTATTTAAACTGCATTCTTGTAACAAGGTGAATCACCACTAGGAGTGACACACCTTTGCAGAGAAAGCATGAGACTCAAGTGATTTGATCAAGGCCATGTGATAGGCAAGCAGGAAATGTCAGATCTCTAATCAAGGTCTCCCATTTCCTTAGCTCAACACCTCTACCTCTGGGTGGGGACACAGGAGATGGGGCTGCAAAAATGCATGTTAAGGATAAAGATCAGACCAAAGTACTCAATGTTTTTTGCCTGGTAAAGAGCAGAGGAAGAAGTAACTAAGAATGTACAAGTTATTTAATGTAATGTTTCAGATTAGCTACTAAAGGACCCTCTTTGATGGGTTTCTTGGCCCAGTTTATCCTTTATGTCAAGTAACTTTTGGCAAATTCAGGGACAGCTCATGGCTGGGGTTTGTACACATGCTTCTTATGACATGTCATGAAATCTCAAACTGTTAATATAATTTCACTCATAATCAGTTCACCCTCTAACCACATATTAGTCCAACCATCCATGGTTATGAGTCACAGGTGACGCCTATAACAATCCTGTGAACAGTCACCCCTATTCACAGAATTCACCAGGCAAAGGAAGGAATGGAAGTAGGTTGCCAAGCCTTTCTTCTGCACTCCACGCTCATGCATGCACACCTAAGACAATTTAGAAATTAGCAATCTGCCTGACATGTCTTTACCTTCCTGCAAATCAAGAAAAGATGAAGGTGCGACAACTACATTGCTAACAAATAATAACACAAGTACACTCTGACATGGACAGTGGAAGCTAAAAAAAGAAATTCCCACACACAGTGTCAAAAAGAGGACATACCTAACCCATCAAAAACTTCTTATTGCTCAACAAACAAAAATGTTACTTTTTTATATCTAGCATCAAGGACCCTCATTGAAAGGTCCTTACCTAAAATGAATCCCATGTCATAACTACCAGGGTAGTTGATTTCAAAGGATCATAAAAAGCAAAGCAGATAAGGAAGAGTGCTGCAGTGCCATCCTACCTAAGGAAGCCAGAATCTCTTTGCAGCAGTCAAAACAACAATGTCTGGTAAATGCGTGCAGTTAAAAAAATGCCACGGCACAAGATACTTTTGAAGAAGGCACTGAAGGCAGTCTGTCCTCAAATGGAAAGGGCTTCAGTAGCACTATTTAGCCTGCAAGCTGCTTACTGTTTGCCTAACATATGAAATCTTTCTTCCTTTGCTCCTTCGTTCCAAGGAGTAAAGGAAATGAATGAATGGACAGTCTTCCAAAACTCACGCACCCAATTCAGGTCAATGAATGAATGGACAGTCTTCCAAAACTCACGCACCCAATTCAGGTCAACACTTGAAATGAAAGTGCACAACGAGGATGTGAAAGAATATTTCTCACCTGGTTTCCTTCCCTGCAAAAAACTAGGGGATGAATGTAGTCCAGGGTAATTCAGAAACCACCTTCAGGAATAAGTGTGCTCTTCCCAAGGGTCATCTGATACTTACGAAAGACAAGGTACATTTACCTGCACAAATGGACCTGAAGCTCCAAATTCCAATGCATAGGAGTGATGGCTACTACAAAGAGAAGAAATGAATCAAGAAGTGCACTTCAGTGGTGCCAGGTTAGAAAACTTGAATGGCAGATGAGAAACTACAGCCACCATGCACAAGTTCACATCCAGTGGAGCAGAGGGTCATTCACAAGAAGATAAATCTGTATGCTCAGCTAGTGCAGTTCCATAATCCTGCCTTCCACAAGGTCAAAATGTGCACAAAAAACAGTATGTGCCATGTGACTGTGGAAGAACAGTGACCCAAATTATCCAAGACCATGGCACAGGTCAGCAATAACATGAAATGTACACCAGATGGGTTGCAACATATACCTGCCTAAACTGAGAACCATTTCTTATTGAAGGCACATATGTGAGAAGTTTAAGACTCCAAAAAGCAGTCTTTGTAACTTCTAGCAGAATCATAGATAACCGCAGTAAGGCTCTAGAGATGGAGCTATCTTTCACTCACAAAGTGAGGGATATACTTTTTTTTTTTTTTTTTTTAATTTAAATGGTTAACTGAGGTGGTCCTGAGACCCTTCTCAACTACAGTCTGAACCAGAAGATACATTAACTGAATGCAGTCATTGTAACATAATAAACCACATAGCATCAATAAAGAACATTTACTATTATCTGTATGTAACAGAGAAGTATTTAAAATTAAATTAGCACAGGGAGAGTTTGCCATATTGCCAGAACCCAAGTGTATATGAAACCATTTCCTTAAAATGGATAATAAGAATGAGTTTGGTCTTTTTTAACCTTAGTGATGAGCTGTAGAAAGAAGGAAACCATGTGAATGTGCACAGAAAAGTCCTACTCCAAGTGATGGAAAAGGTATCCACCCCTGCCTCCCCACCCTGCACTGATACACGGAATAAAAGTGGGAGGGCAATGTTCTCCCAAGCTGATGAATAAATCACCTTCCAGAATTACCCACTTTCAGGGGACTTCTTTGACTGTGAGTACCTTATCTTTAGGGTAGTGTCACACAAGCATCATTTCCTTACACAAGGGATGTAACATTTTAGGTCTTCTTACTCGTTCAGATATCATACAATGGATTTATATGAATGGATGAAGTAAGGGTGCTTTGGTGGCATGTACCTAAAGTCCATTTGGGTTTGGAAATTTGCTTTTAGCTACAACTGAAAGATGTGAAGCACCCACTGCTGCCTCAAGCCTTGGGGGAACACAGCACAGCACAAGCAATGCAATCTTTTCATCAGAATCTGTGAAGAATATGACTGCTGAAAGAACAGACTTGCTAAGAAGTGGCAGGGATAGTCTTCTATTCCAGAGTCCTGTAACAAGAAGCATGTACCAAGAGAAAGTTTGTAGGCACTTAGTATCTCTGCAGTAACTGATTCAATGTTCACTGCAGCTATCCCATGAGAAGGTGCACCTTGCTCCATGATGACTGCTAAAATTAAACAACAAAAAACAAAGAAAGCTTGGGTCAAAGCCATTACCTCTTGGACCCCCTCCAAAGGGAGAAATAAGAATAGGTGGGTCCAGCTTGTGTGCCCATGATGGCTAACTTCTCAGCAGGAGTCTAAGAGAACTTCTAGTTTATACCAATGTCTGCAGCTGTGGGACTGCACATGGCAGAAACTATTTAAAAGAATTCCTGAATACTGCTATCTGGAGACAGACTTTTAGGAAGAAGAATGCAAAGAGATTCTTCTACTGCAAAGCTTTGGCCACTACAGACAAACTCTGCTGAAGGCTAGATGCAGGAAAAAGCCCAAATGGCAACACTTTGTATGGGAACAGAAGATCACCCACAGTGAAATGGAGAAATCAGTATTTGTGATCCACACTGGAGACATGGCAAAGGCATCACATCATGGTCACGGACACTATACAGGTGTGCTGCTGGAACTTCTGTGGGATGAAGTCAAGGAGGACTAAAATGGAACAGACAAAAACGTGGTCACCTTCAATACTAGTTAAAATAGGAGTAAAAATCTGTGATTCTCACCATCTTCACTCCCTCACTCACCATCCAACTCAATACCATATTCCTGGGGGGCTTTAATTACCCCACTATTAAATGAGAATCATATACAGGACATCAAATGTGAATGCACAGAGATTTCTGATTTTGTAAACACAAACCCCCTGCACCAAACTGTCATTACACAGACTAGGGTCGCAAACATACTGGATCTGGTCTTCATTAATATGGGACAGTGCTGCACACCCCCTAGTACAAGGTGTGAGATAAATAATGGTAGACATGGAGCAAATAGAACACATTTAGGAATAATGTGACTTGTCTGCAAAGATCATTAAACCCCTATGAATCAAGACAAGCAATCTGAGGATTCAGCAAATAAGGAAGAAAAAGAAGTCAGAAGACTGAATGCTGTAATTAAATCAAAAAGTGCTTCAACAAAGTATTAGTTTAAGGGTGTGCACACTTATGCAACCAGCTTATTGTAAGTTTATTTTTTTTATTTTTCCCCCAACATATTTGTTTGTTTTTCAATTGAATTGTATAGGTTATAGGTCACATTAAAGGTAGGAAAAGTTTTGAAATGATTTATTGTGGTCTAATTTTTTTATAATCACAAAACACTGGCATTTTAACAGAGGTGTGTACACTTTTTATATCCACTGTATATTCACACACACACACACACACACACACACACACACACACACACATCCTAGATCCACTCCCGTGGATACAGCATATAAGGCAATGAGCGCCCTTCAGCACTTATTTCTGTAGCAGGTACAGGTTTTATGGGATCAGTTTGCTAGCCCTAGGCCCAACTCACCCCAGAGGGTGCACCACACACTTGCCCACAGACACTCACACCTACGGCCAATTTAAAGAGTGTCTAATCCACCTACTGCATATCTTTGGCATGTGGGAGGAAACCGGAGGACCTGGAGGAAACCCAGACAAACACAGGAAGGACATGCAGACTCCACACAGAAGGCACTTCAGCAGAGAATCGAACCAGAGAATATATATAGATATACATGCACATGCGCACACACACACAGTTTACCTTATCTTCCCTTCATAAATCTTGTGATGATTGCCCTTGGCTAAATGCAGAAGAAGGGGGAACCAATGCTGTCTTGGACAAAAGGGTGTCACCAGCAAGATTTTTGGTTGGCCCTCTTGAATTTTTAAAAGAACTTTCTGAAGGCAGAGGAAGAGTGGAATGCATAGAGAAACATCCCCTTCCAAGAGAAGGCTAGGGCAACCATCTTCCATGCCTGAGGATTGGGAACTCTGGCACAAAACTTTGGAAAATGTCTGCCCAGAGCGGAGGGAAATAGACCTACCTGATCCGATGGATAATCCAATGGTCAAGGTTCCATTTGAGTAGGATTAGGGATGGACTGCTTCACATGGATGGGGAGCATACTCCAGAGTGTGGGGATCTTTAAGATGGATACATGTCTTGCCAGTATGTTCAATTTGAGTCTCAACCAAAGTTTAAATTCTTGGATCTACTGTTTCTGATGCCAGTCAATTTGCGGATGTGCAAAAGATCCATTAGAACTGGATTTGAGGGTGCCTTGTATACTATGCATAAATCACCACTCAGAAACCTATAGGAGATAGAGTAGAATGTGAGGACTTTAAGGCAATCAGTACAGGGCAATGTGTTAATATACTGGTTACTTCACCTCTGTGGGCATTCCAACTGTTGCAAATGCCTGGTTAGGTGCATGTCAGAGAGGGCACTGTACTCAATAATGGGCCTGATAAGGGCCGAGTAAAGTGGTACTATAACTTCCTTGGACCTGGGTGCCATATCCTTACTTATAAGTTGGGCAAAGCAGAACGATTTTCTTATTACACTAGCTATGCATTGGTCAAAGGCCAGATTACTGTCTATGTATGTTCCTGGATCCCTAACTACTGGGTCCACTCTTAATTACTTCATTGATAAGACACCCTTAACTTGTATGAATGTTTTCCCAAAAGGCACTATAATACATTCTTAGCACTGAAGTTTTATTCCATATCTTTGGCACCATTTGTCTGTTAGACCCTCCTGCAGGATGGTAGTTTTATGGGGGAATCTACGTCAGTTTGTAACCAATATTAATTTTACTATTGTATGCCTTTAAATGTAATGATTTTAGTTTTTATAGTTAGTGTGTGTGTTTCATGAACACTTTTGGCACGGTAAGATTTTAATTGGTTGACATATTTAAAACACGGAAGTTGCAACATAAATCTGCTTTGTTCTGAAGTCACTGCTAGTCATTAGGGGCCGAAAGCATTTTCTCAACGATATATTACTTATTAAAATTGGTTGTATTCACTTTTCTGTGGTTGCCATTAGTCTGTCATCCTTCAAACTCTGTTAAATCTTGGTCATTTAAACTATGATAGCTCTTAATTTGCATTGACTTCACAGTTGGTGAGCCACATGCCTTTGACATTAGCCTTAACTTCTGAGAAATACTTGTCAAAAAGGGATGGGCCCAGCTCTGAGCCCTGAGGTACTTCACTGTTGACCAGTGTCCTGGTGGAGGTAATCTCACAAATCTTGACTACTTGGGTCCTGTCAGCCAGCTAGCAATCCAATGAATTATACAAGGATTTATGCCTAGTTCTGTGAGTCTGTCAACGACACCTGGCTGGGATATTGTATCATATGACATTAGCCATGTCTGTGTTGGCAGTATACACATTTTGCAACTCATCCATTACCTTGATGATCATGTAAAAGAAGTTTACCAGGTTAAGTAGGCATGACCTTCATTTGACAAAACCAAATTGGGATGGGTCCAATGTCTGTAGATTGCGAATGTCTTTGCTGATCATTTCCATGAAAATGCATTCCATCATGGCTTTGCATATTAGCTTAGTCAAACTAATGGGTCTGTAGCTTCAGGGTTTGTTAATGGTCCACTGTTGTGAAGAGGGTAACAGTTGCAGTCCTCCATTCATATGGTATGTATGCTGTTTTGAGGTTTTAGTCTAAAAATGACTTAAATGGTCCTGAGAAGTCATGTTTCAAACTACGTAGAAGGCAATCTGGGATATTGTCAAGAGTCCTTTAAGGCTGATTTTTTGGCTTTAGTGAGCACTGCCATGACCTGTTCCCTGATAATAGCTGGTGGGGTTATGATAGCAGGAATTGCATGGGGTATGGTGGTGGTAGTGGGGTTGCAGCTAAAAACTGTCAACAAGGAAAGTTGCTACATAACTCTGATCAGTGAAGGTGGTAGCATTTACTACCAGTTCAGCATAAATTTGTGTTACCTTTAAGGACATAGCTGTAGAAGGCCTTGCAGTGGTCTTTAGCTTGGGAGGCTATCCTGACCTCGTAACTAGCCATCTTGGATTTAATTAGTCCTCTTAGTTTCCTGTTTAGTTTAATTAGTGAGCTCTTGTCATTTTGAGAGTTGCTCATTTTGATTTTGGCCATGGCTTTCCTCCTTTGGTTTTATACCCTTTTAAGGTTAGGATTCCACCAGTGTGATTTTGTTCTTGGGTTTTTTTTTGGGGGGGGGGGGGCTTACTTCTAGTGCCCTCAGGGACCCTAGTGTCCATGATCTCCTTTTTCTTGATGCATTACATAGTAGTGTCAACAGAAATCTCAGCTTACATCAGGTAATTAACAAACGGGGAAATGGGTTCATTGCCCAATGCCTCCCCTTGTTCTGTAATAGACTCTCCTTGCATGATAAACAATGTGACTCCATGCCATTCTTTAAACATGGCTAGACAGTTGGATAGTTGCCCTAAAATGCACTCTGGGACCTGTAGAGATTTAAAGGCTTTGCCTTCCTTGAAAAGGTCTGTAAAACCTGACTGTGAATACCGGCAAGGCACGCACAGCCTCTCTTCAATTAGCCTGGTATTTCCTATGAATCCTAAATTCCTAAACCAAAGCTTCAGTCTAAAGGAATCTGTGTCCTTGGAGAAAATTTGTAGATTGTCAATTGTACATAAAAAGCCTATAGGTCAGAATTTCTTCTGTTAAAAGCAAAATTCACGTATGATTCCAAAAACATTAGAAAATGAAGATTCTTCAAAGATACGTGATAGTAACATAGCTTCTCACTAAGATGAGAATATTTTTAAAGAGGCTTTAGAAACAAGATACATTTGTAAAGTATCATAGTATTTGCATGATAACCTATCTGGCAAAGTAGAAATGGTGAAAACAGATCAACTAAAACAAGACCAGAATTACACAGACTGACCATAGTACTGCAAACTGTAAGGTGAAGAGCACGAAAAAAAATGTTTTTACATTTTACTTAACAATGATTTTCTAGTAGCAGGAATCTGGGATTCCTTTAAGAGATAATACAGCTTCAGAAAATGTATTTAGGATTAGTTGTACATCATCCAAGCCATTAGTATGAGAGACTTCAAACTGGGACGAAAAGCCATGCCCTGCAGCAAAGCCAACAAATCCTGAAACACTGGCAGCAGAAACATTTGGCTGTGGGCCATTAACAGCAACACTGAAAATGCCAAGATTGTACTGGCTAATAAGGAACTACTGATATAAAATGTACTTGTTCTCTTTTGCTTTCAACATTATACACTGAATAAAAGGGATTGAGGAAAATGCAGAAAAGTAGATGTTTAGTCTTTCTTGTATAGCAAGGGCTTATAAAGTTAGAGACTTCATTGGGAATGAGTTTTAAAATACTAGAATAAATAAAGTGGAAAAGTGATTCTGCTTCGTGGTTCTAAGTTTTAAAATACTGGTAACCTGATTCTGCCAGAAAACAAGTTTGGGTCTGCCTTAGAAAAACTGCTTTAAAATGATTACTTTGGGTCTTAGACTGCAATTTCTGTAACTAACTTTCTGGCTGCCTGTTCCAAGTCTATAAAAAAGGGTTGAGCTTTATTTAAAAAAGGGCAGTATGTAAAAAAATGAATATGTATACACAATCTGTTCCCATTCCAGACAGAGCTTTTTTTTTAGTCATATCCCCAAATATTTTCTCATTACGCGAGTAAAAAATTATCTAAAAGTGAATCTGACGATGATTGTGTTACATGATGGAAAGAGTTTCCCAAGTCATGCCTTCTAAGCTACTATCAACAGGAAACAAGGCACTATACCATGTCTGTAGAACTACAGCTCTTTGCTCTTGTTAAAGAGTGGAAATAACAACATCAACAGTACACACACAATGTTTGTAAATAATAAAATAAAATTAAAAAGAATGCATTACCCAGTATTAAATTTAATAAGAAGAATATTTTGAGCACAAGCACTTTACTGGTGTCCCTGGGAAAAAAAAAAAAAAAAACTTAAAATGTATTAAAATAAAAAAATCTCATAATTATAAACTAATTAAGGCAGCAATAATTACCAAATTATACATTTTCTTTTTATGTACAGTTGCTACAATAAATGAATTACAGTCATTACATCAGAGTCCAAATGACATTTTCCACATGCACAATGAATGGTGGAAAGCCCCCAAACTCTCAAACCGGTTTAGCAACTTGTAAGGCCCAATATTTAAAACTACAGGGAGGGGACTACTCTTAATTCTTAAGCTTGATGTAAATAATGTCTTTGCTTACCAAATTGTTTAATTTGGTAACTATAGACATATAGGCATCAATTTACATTTTTACATCTTTTCTGCGCCCACTTATTTGGGATCCAAGTCCTTTTACCAAAAAGGTGCTGAACAATTATGTAAGGCTATACAGAATACAACATTCTTGTGTTTGGCACAACAGTTTGGAAACAGTCAACTTTGATACAGGTTACCTCTTCTTCTCTTCAGAAGAAATGAGCAACTGATCCAAAGACTTGAAAGATGTAGTTTTGTTGAGACAGTATCAGAGTAGTTTTGTTGAGACAGTATCAGAGTTGTCTGTGGACATCAAACGTAAGAAGTATCCTTTCTCCCTCACTTTTAGTTTCAGGAAAAACAGGGAGATGGATAGTTTGTCTTAAAGTAAACTCTGATACAACTTTGGGCATAAAACAAGGATTAGTGGTCAAAGAAACCCTATTGAAAATGAGATAGGTTGACTTGCCATAAGAACTTACAAATCAGATACCCTTCTCGCAGAGGTCAGAACAATAACAAACTGTTTTTCATGTTAAGAACCTTAAGTCAGCCATATTAGCTGGTTCAAATAGAGCAAGTGTTAGCTTCTCTAACAAAATAAAAATTCCAAGGAGGGGCTACAGGCTTTCCTGGAGGTCACTTATACAAACCCCCTTTCTTGGACCTTTGACATGAGACTGCATCGAAGGAGGTGGATCCTTGGGCAGACATGCTCAAATGGCCAAATAAATGAACCCAGACAGCGAAATAAAAAAGGCCGCAGGATAGTAACTCACAGAAATATTGTAGAACCAGGGAACAACTAGCTCTGAATGGGTGTTGTTTATGTTGTTGGGACCAACTAAAAAACCTTTTCATTTGCTAATACATGATTTTCTAGTAGTAGGCTTTCTTGCCTTTATTAGTACATGCTTAATACCCTCAGGAAACAGGTGCCTAAAAGGAATTAAAACCCCATCATCCAGGCAATCAACTGAAGTTGCTGAAGTTGATGGATTTCAGGGAATATCAAACATGTGTGTTCTTGTGTGTGCACAGCTATTCTTTGAGGATGCTTGTGATAATTGCCCATTTCTACAGGAAGGCTGAACCACAGTTGCTTGAGCCAGAAGGGAGTAGCCACAATGATCTTGAGGGATTCCTTTTGAACCTTCAGAAGTACCCGGGATATTAGTGGAAAGGGTGGAAGAGCATACACGAACATTCCTGTTCAAGGAAAAGAAAAGGCATCTGCCTTCCAGGCCTTCTTGCATAGAGTTTTGGAACATAATCTTGTCAGTTGATTGTTCAGAGAGGAAGCAGAGAGGTCTACACTGGAACTCCTCACAGATGTATCAAATTTTGGAAGACCCTTAAATCTTGGAAGCCCATCTGATCTAGTTTCCATTCATGAAGGTCTGCCCTAATCCTGCTCAGTTTGTCTGCCACCCAATTTTGCTCGGATAAAATGTAGGATACCTGTAAAATGAATTGTGCTGTGAAGCTATATCCAAGCTAACACAGCTAGTCTACAAAAGGGTTCATAAACAGTTTTCTCCCTGCTTGTTGATATACCACAAGACTGTGGTATTGTCTGCTACGACTTGAAGAGGTCCCGGGGAACAAACATAATTCAGTGAGTGTCTTGATCAGGGCAAGCATCTCCTTGATATACAACTCTTTCACACCTGGAAAGGAAGAATTGGTTCTTTGCTGTTTTGGATAACAGTGGAAATAATAAAGAGTCAGACCTGGAGAATGAGCATACATCTCAACTATCTAGATTGTTGCCTTATATTTTTTGGTCTGTTCTTCACAAAATGTGTGGCTTTCTGGCAAATCACTAAGGACTGATGTCACCAAATGATGACACATTTGGGGGTTCAGACTTTTTATTTCTATTTAACATTGTTGACTGTGAAAGTATGACTATTTTCAGAGGAAGCCTGGGGAAACACTCCACATGTCTTTGGAAATGTGGGAGGAAACCCAGGCGAACATAGGAAGGACATACAGACTCTGCACAGAAGGCATCCCAGCTGAGAATCGAACTGGGGAACCTCTTGTTGTGAGGAGAGGATGTTAACTGCTGCACCACTGCACTGCACTGCAATACTGTGACTTCAGATCAGAAAATGCATGCTAATACAAATCCTGTTAATCTAGTAACAGCAATATTTAAAACCTGTCCCTATTTTTGGGCCTTTGTTCCCCCATTATTCCAGTTTTGTCCAGATTTCTGAGGTTGGGAGGTATTGAGGATGAGGAATGACCTACTGGAAAGGACAAACTTCCTCCCCACTGCCATTCGTAGCCTTGATGAATAACTTCCAGAACCCACTTGTCCAAACTATCTGTTGCCAAACAGGAAAATGGAAATTCAGACTTGCTGCAAGAAAAAATGGGCCAGGGTGGAAGGGGTTCACAAGATCTGGAATAGTCAGACTTGTTGGACTGTCCTTGGTTGTGGGAGGTTCAAGACATTTTGGAATTCTCTTATCATTTCTTCTTAAGTGTCTGTTTACCTGTATTTTGTTGAGACTGTTTATTTTGTTTGTTGACAAAATTGGATGAGGAGATAGAAAAATTTTAGAAAATCTGGAAAAGGACGGCTGAAAAATCTTACAGATCCCTGGAACAGCTTGCCCCTTTCCTCACACTTTTTGATCACCTCAACAGCAGAGAGGCCAAACTCTAGTGAAGGGAGATTTTTAAATCTCCTTTTATCATCATCTGGGAGGTTCTGAGAATGCAGGCATGCAAAGTTTCTCAAAAACAGTGCCAGTGGCCACAGCCCTGTAAGAAGTATCAACAGCTATAATTACACACTGTAAATGAATAAGTGACCTGTGCAATAGAAGAAACTGAGCTATTTAAAGCAGATTTTTCTTCACAACAGAAAATTGCATATAAAACATTCCTCATACCTTCACAATTTGTCAGAACAAACTTTCATATATGAGCCCGACAATTCAAAATTCTGAAAATCAAAGTTGCAGAAGTATACACTTCATACCTCTCAACCAATTAGGGACAAACAGAATCAGGGACAAATCCAGAAAAAAAAAATCGGGGACAATCAGGGACACTTAAATTATTAGTTCTATTAACTTGAGACATTAACAGAATTAGAGAATGTGAATTAATATACATTTCCTGAAGTAAAATAAGTATTCAACTCATTATTGTCATTATTTATTAAGTATAATTCACCACCTTTTGTTCAAAAGGCACCAGTGTTAAGAGGGATTAAGAGGGACAAAGCTAAAATTTGAATCAAAATCAGGGACGTCCCTGAAAATCAGGGACAGTTGAGGGGTATGATACACTTCTCTCATACCCATCGATTTCTCCAACCTTATCAGGAAGAGTAGAACTGGAATTAACCATGCAACTAGCAGCAGTGGGATTAAGTAAAGCTACAGCTGCTGGGTCAGGTTTGGGAATAGTATATAAAAATGTAAAAGACTGTGGAACTTTATACATCATATCTGCCTTAATAGGAGCAGCTGGCTGGCTATCAGGAAAACTGCAGGTAGTAACACATACATCCGCTAAAGCAGACAAACAAGAGGAATGGATGTAGGTTCTGGAAAATCCTTCTGTAGCAAATTATAGTATTTTCTGAGGGACTGAGAAACCTCCATGTTTTCTTGCTGAAAACACAGTCACCTTCTATAGCAATAGTCTCAGTGAAAGAGAATCCCCCAGAGGAAGAATCAGAATCTGAACTCTCCCCAGAATCTGAATCAGAAATTTGACGGGAAAAAAAAAACACACTTTCCCTGCATCTTCCTGTTTAAATTCAGAATCGGAAACAAGGAATCTCCCTCTCTTTTATCAGAAACTACTTTATATGAAAGATCTATAGCCTGAATTAAACTCTAAGCCAGACACAGTAAATTTGTCCTATCCAAAGAAAATCAAGATGTATATACATGCTTGGTTTTTGGTTTCTTTTTGATAGTAACACTGTTGGCCCAATTTTTCCTAACATTAGCGGTAGCTTCCCCAGGGATGGGGAGAGAATGCTGACACAACAGAGTAATCTCCCGTGTTCCCTCACCCAGGACTGACAAGACCGCCTCTCCCTTGCCAATGACGGGACCCCAACAGCCATACAGGATGTGGTTTACCCCTGGTCCATAGTGGCTGTAGTGTCTACACTCGAGGGATCTGGGGCAAAAGATGAGTGGTCTGAAGTACAACAAATGGCCACAGCAGAATCACCTGCTTGTGACTGAAGCAAATTACTAGCCTGCTGTGGTAGCAAAGGTGCTTTGCTTTATTTTTGTTTTTTCTTTTTGTGGCTGGAAGAAGGACCTACAGTCTGTTTCATGGTCAAGATGAAAATGGTGCCGCTTTCCCAAAGACTAAAAGCAATTGCCAGTAAAAATCAATCAATAAATAAAAAAGTTAATTTTTTTGACAGAAAAAAAAAAACAGTACAAAGCACTTTCAAACAAAATGCCAGCCTCACAAATTTAAAACGAACACAATTTATCCACAGAAAAAAAATATGTTTACACCACTTTTAAAAGGACAGAAAAAAAAACACAGTGCTCCATTTAAAAGCATGTCACAGGCTTGAGACAGTCCGTTAAAAACACAACACTCCTTTAAAATAACTTTCCTGAAGAAGAGAGTAATAAATCAACAAAATTAAGAAAATATTTTTCTCCAAAGAGAATGCATCTGCCCCATCACAGGAAACCAAAGCAGATAGTCGATCCACAAAAACCTCAGAGGAGTGTACTCTTTGGCAACAGTAAAGCTTTGAAGGGCTTTGCACCCTAACTTGTGTTTTAGTCAGCTCAACTTGAGCTGCTTGACAATCTGGTGCCCTGAACCTACAGAAGCTGGCTGGCTGTTATATTTTTGGTACAATATAGCCCATATAGCCAAGAATATTGTGACTGTGATCAATATGATGAATATATAATGTTTACTTAAGCAATAACCCACACCTGGGTGTGGGTAATGCTGGATTTACCCATGGTTGGTGTGGTCTGGTCATGAGGGCAAAGCCTGAGTGGCCAAACAAAGACAACCGTGGGTAAATCCAGCATTACCCACACCCAGAAGTGGTTTATTGCTATTATACAATGACATTATTTAAGAAAAAAATACTTACTTTTCTTAAATAATGGCATTGTATAATGCCTCCGTGCTGCCCTTCTGCAGCTGTCTGGCATTCTGCAGCAGTTCTGATGTACTGCCCATGCGTATGCTTATGCAGTACATGAGAGCTGTGGGTGGAAGCAACGGAGAAAGCAAGATCTCCGTTGCTTTTTACAAAGTGACTCGCTATGTTAAAGGACTTTAACAAAGCTAGACAGCTTTAAAAAAAGCAACAGAGAATCTCCTTTGCTTTTTTAAAGCTATCTCGCTATGTTAAACCCATTTAGGGAAGGGGTCTGAGGCAGGTGCCATGGAGATAACTGCGACACACTGCGCAGGAGGGGGTACCAGTGTTGGTGCGGCCAGTCTGGAGCAATCAAAATTATCCTTGGTTTGTCCTGTTTGACTTTTAGTAGAACTTTGGAGAGCAGAGGCAGCAGGAGGAAGGCATAGACTGATGGATGCTCTGTCCTTCAGCTGGAAAACCTACTTTCCAGGCTTGTTTGTAGGGAGTCCTTTTTCCAGCTGAAGGAGCATCCACTTTCCAGGCTTGTTTGTGGGGAGTCCTTGTGTAAAACTTGTCCAATTGGTAGTTCTGGGGGGAAGCAAATAAGTCTATGTCTGGGCTCCCCCATTCGCTTGTCAACTTGTTGAAAATCCTTGGTTCCAGTTTCCACTCTTGTGTGGGACATGAGGTTTCTGCTTAGTCCGTCTGCCAGTGTATTTAATTTTCCTGGCAGGAATTGAGCTTGTAGGTGCACTTGGTAGCTCAAGGCTGTGTTCCACAATGCAATGGCTAGTCTGCAGTGGGGGTAGGAACGTGTACCCCCCTGCTTGTTTATGTACCACATAACCGTGGTGTTGTCCGTCTTTACCATTAGTTGTCCTAGAAGAATGTAGTCCTTGAAGGCCGTCAGAGCATTTTGCACAGCTAACATTTTTTTGACTGATATGTAAGTGCATTTGACTTGGGTTCCATTTGCCCTGAATGCACTTCCCTGCCAGGTGAGCCCTCCCATGCATAGTCTGATGCATCTGTTAGGATTTGGGCGGCAGGGGGTAGTGTGAATGGTAATCCCTTGTTTTGGTGGCAGGTCTCTGCCTACCAGAGGAACTCTAGGCATAGGCAAGGTATGATAAGAATCATTGTTTCTAGGCTGCGAGAATGTTGACTCCATAGGCTTTTTAGATATCACTGTAGTTTCCTTATATGCAGTCTTGCATATGGTTTTAGAAGAATGCAGGAGGGCATGAACCCCAAGGCTTGCAGTATTTGTCTTACAGATATAGCAGGGTTTTTGTGGCCACTTGTCTGAAATAGGTTATCAAATAAATTTGCTTTTCTGGTGTGAGGTAAGCCATCTGGGAAGTTGTATTCAAGCTTGCTCCCAGGAATGTAATTTGTTGACAGGGTACTAGCTGTGATTTATTTTCGTTTATGGTGTACCTCAGACAAGTTGAAACCCTTTTACAAATGCCAGATGATTCAAAAGTATGCCCTGGCTTTCTGCCTGAATTAGACAATTGTCCAGGTATGGGTATATTTGAATACTTCTTTGCCTGCAAAATGCAATAACGGGAGCCAGGCACTTTGTGAATATCCTCGGCGCAGTAGACAAGTCAAAGGGCAGTGTAGAGAACTGATCATGCGTGCAACCTGCTTTGAAGCGTAGGTATCTTCTGCAAGATTCCCTGATTGGGATGTGCAGGTATGCTTCTTTTAAATCTAGTGTTGGCAACCAGGCATCTTTACCTAGCATAGGAAGTAATTGGTGAAGAGTCAGCATCTTGAATTTTGGAATCTCAAGAAAGGTGATTAGAGTAGACAGATCCAGGATTGGACTCAATGATTTGTCTTTTCTGGGTACCAGGAAAAGTCTGGAGTAGAACCTTGTCCCTTTTCCTCTTCTGGTACCAGTTGAATAGCCCCCATGCTTAAGAGAGAAAGTACTTGTTTTTGAGCCTCTGCCCACTGCTTTGGGGGCAGGTCCGGCCACCCATTTGGTGTTGGCAATGTGTGGAAATGAAATCTGTATCCCTGGGACACTATATTTAAAACCCATTTGTCCTGGGTTAGGAGTTCCCAGTTCTTTGCATGAAGAGCAATCTTTCCGCCCAAAGGGGCGGTCAGAAGATAAGTGCTTGGAAATTTTAAAAGGAAGTCATTGAGACTGTTTGCCATGGGGGGGGGGGGTCTTGTTATTCCCAGATTTGGAAGTGGAGGCCCCCACTGCTTAGTTCTGAGAGTCCCCTGGGACTGAAACCTGGGGTTTTTGCTGTGTCTGGATTTGGCTTGAGAAGACCTGGAAGGGGCTGGAAAGGACCGATTCTTAGTAGGCTAGTGCCTACTAAATCTAGGAGGTTGCACTTGTAAAAAGCTAACAGCTTGCATAGATTTAGCTTTATCTTCCATCTTTTTAATTACGTCTTCAGTCTTGTTGCCAAACAGGTGGTCCCGATTTAAAGGAGCATCCAACAATTTAGCTTTAACATGATCAGGCAAAGATTGCTCCTTAAGCCAAGCATGTCTTCTAAGCACAGACCCAGTAACAACAGCCCTGCAAGAGGGCTCTAAAGAATCAAAACCACATTGCCAACTTGTTCAGCAGAAGGCATTAAGTCCTGTAAATCTTTATTTTCCACACAGTCAGGAATCAACATCATTTTCTGTTTAAGCAGTCCAATGACATGTTGCTGATATTTTAACATATGAAATTGGGAGTTTAAAGCTCTGATTGCCAAGGTTGCTGAAGTATAAACCGAAGTATAAACCTTTTTACCCCATCTATCCAGTGCCCTGGAATCTCTATCAGCCTTAATGCCCTTGGGCCCCTGAGAAATAGTCTGTGGATCTGCAACAGGATTTTTGAAAAGGAACTTGTGGGAATCAGGAACCCTGTAGTATCTGTCAGGTTTACTAGGAGCACGAGGCAGGGAATCAGGGGCCAAACTGGATTCCAAGAAAACATCATCAACAATGTCTAGTACAGGAGGTATATTTATTTATTTACATTTGTTGACCGGGAGTGTCTGACTGGACGTAGGTCCATTTTCAGTGGAGGCACGGGAAGAAAAGCTCCACAGTTAAAATATACAGACAGTTGCATTGGATTTACACAGCGATTAACAATTTGATTAACATAGCAATTAATTGCAAACATAGTTACAGATTAAGAACATAGTACATCAGTAGACAACTAGAATCTTTACCAGCGAAGTACATAACAGACATTAGCAAATGTTACAATAAGAAGTTCCTGCTGTATAATAAGTACCAGGCTTATGAGCATCCAAGCTTACTATAATCAAGGTAGTTAGTGGGATGGAAAGAAAGGTAGTGGTTGGATGGGGTGGGTGATATTAGAGAGGGAGTTGCAAGGGCATAGCCAGCATGTTTTTAGGTGTGCTTTTAGTAAAGGCCTATGCTGAGGTAGAAGAAGGAAATCCCCAAGCCTCTTTTTTAAATCAGAACATTCCTGGCTTTCCCAGTGAAATTGCTCCCTTAAAGTATGTAAGGTTTCCCCAAAAGAAAAATCCTCAGGAGGGGAAGCAGAGGGAATAGAATCCTCTGCATCAGAACCTCATAAGTAGGTAAGGACAAATCCAGGTCATCAGAAGAAACAGAATCCAGATCAGAAGATTCATAATCAAGCTCAGCCCTAGGCCTCTTAGAGGGGGGTGGTTGCCTACCCCTGATTAGAGTTATTAGATCTTCAGCCATTTTTATCATTTGTTTTTTAGGCATAGGGGCTTGAGCATCGTTTTTTTAGACATGGATCGAGATTTAGGCCTTAGTAATGAAGGAGGTGTCAACTTAACATGCAAGTCCGTAGGCCTGAATACAGCCTCAGAAGCTGGTGCCTGCACAGCAGCTCTGGACCCATCCAAGGTAGAGGCATCCACGGGTTCCATAGTTGAAGTATCTCCCAGCATACAAGATGCCAAATGAGTCTCAGTAGAGGCCTGCAAATCAGAAGTAGTGGGTATCAGGGGCTGCGAAAGCACCTCACCGAGTACCGGCAAACTGTCGACTGGCTTAGAAGTGTCGTCTGCAGTTTTGGACCTCGGCAGCCTGTCTCTGTCTATCTTTGCATTTTTTTCGGAATCCTGGTAGTCGGATGGCTAACAGACGACATTTCTGGATAAATAAACCAAAAAACGAAATATTTAGAGGCAAAAATATACTGGCGATGGATAGTGCACTGATTAAATAAAGCACAAAAACCAACAGCAAGGTACATCGTGGTCAGGGCCTAGGCAAGGAATACAGTACAAATGAAAATCTTTATGAGGTATTTGCTTTCCACAAGTAGTGCAATTATTAACTTTTACTGACATCGGTAAGGAGCAAGAAAAAGTTTCCCCAACGGGGTACTTAGCTTTAAGTTGAAGACTTCAGTTCTGAAACTTGAAAACAAAAATTTCAGGAGTCAGCCAACCGGCACTTGCGAACTGCTTCTGCTTCGGGCACCGCACGGCAAGAAAAGACTGATGTAATGGCGTCGGCTGCATATTTTATACCCCTGATGACCTGACATCATGGAAGATGGGACAGCAACCGACGCAGGACCCAAGACTTTGATAATCAGGCCGACTGAGGGCTACTGCAAGCAGATAACCCAAATGTGATGACTGCGTCAGTGATACACGAAGAACATCTAAAAGATATTTAAAATCATTTACATGAAATAGCCACCCCCTGCTTACATGTAGACAACAATCCACTATTTTTCTGGGGAGAGCCACTACCTCGGATTCAGAGTAGCACATTCTCTTGCCAATCTCTTCACTCCAGAATGAATTGCTCCAATGCATATCGGGGATCAATCGCTTGAAGCCAAGAGGATATCATCATCCCCTCTTTTCCCAGTTTCCAGACGGGATTGGGGTGATGCATCACCCATCACCATTTCTCACAATTCTGGTCACTCTCTTACATTCTTTGACAGTAATGCCAGGCCATCATAGTTCTTCTCTCATATAATACAACCATCTCTTGTCTTCTTCCTGCCCTCCCAAATCATCTTTTACTTTACTGCTCAAGTGTCCAAATTACTGTGACACATTCTCTTTGACCTTCTCTACAATTTGAGATTCTTTGGCTTCTGTTCTGGGGTCCTTATTTCTTATCTGTCCCACAGCGTACATTCTGCCACCCATCTCAGGCATTTAATTTCCATCACCTCTAACTTCAACTGCTCTGCTGGCTTCATTGTCTAGGTTTCTCTACGATATAGTTGTGCTGGTCACACCACTGTTTTGTACAACATACTTTTCAGCTTCTTTGTAATTCTTCTCTCAAAAACTCTGTGCCAATTGGCTGCAGCCCCTGTGATTCTAAATCTGACTGCCTTATCCAGCCTTTCCTTCTCCTCATCCACCCATCCCATACACATGAAACTGTGAACTTGTTATTTCCCTCCTATCTCAATTTTCAGCTTCTGCTGCTGCTTTCCATTTGCTGCCATGACAACTGCTTGTCTGTACCACGTTTCATCCCACGTACCTTCAATTTTGCATTCCATTCCCAAGCCACCAGAGCAACATTATCTGCAAGAAATTGAATTGCATCCCTCACATCTTCAGTCTGCATACTCTCCAGTCCACAGTTCTGATCTGAAATCCTGTCACTGATTACCATGAATTGGAGAAAAGACAAGAAACATCCTTGGTGGAGTCCTGTTCTTACCTTGAATATATCGGACTTGACATTAAGAATACAGATACAGGAAATGAATGGTACACAACAGCAGCCCTGGAACCCCATACTATTGCAGCACTTCCTACATTAGAGGTTTTGTGGTAATTTCCCTGTCTTGTCCATAGGTGTTTTGTGGTCTTTGAGTAGGCATTTGACAAAGTACAATGGAATCGCCCATTCCACGGTACTTGGTCAAATGCCTACTCAAAGACCACAAAACACCTATGGACAAGACAGGGAAATTACCATAAAACCTCCAATATCTGTGCAAGGGCAAAGAGCTAATGCAATATTATGGCTGAAAAGGAAATTTAATTGCTCCTCCTGAATCAAAGGCTAATCTATTGGATACAGTCTTCTTCCCAACACCAATGTATAGGCTTTCTAAGAACTGCGAGCCCTCTACAGTACTCCCCTCACATCCTTCTTTTTGAAAATGGGGATCACCATTCCAGTTTACCAGTAGAGAGGTACTATCACTGCCTTCAAAGAAGCACTGAAAAAGATGCATTAACCAGCCAGTCACAACATCCAGCTACTTTGGCATTTCCAACCAGAGTCAGAATTTCATCCACTCCTGCAGCCTTCCCACTGCAGAGCTGTTTAATCAGCATAGTGACCTCTTTTACAGAAATGCACCCATTCTTTTATTGATTTTTGCGCTGCATCCCCAGAAGGGGGGACATGCCCACTGGATTCAGGAATTCCTCAGAGTCACTTGTACAAGCAATTTTCACTAACCTAATAAAATATGGGGGGGGGGGGGGGGCAATGCAGACAAGATGGAGTTTAATATAGTACAACAAATGTGTTAACATCCAATTTAAGGGGCTGTACGACTGCTACTTTTCTGACTATATGTTAAGGACAATTGATAAAGTTGTTTAAACAGACCAGCTACATTCAACTTTGTATGTGCTCTGCATGCATCTAGCTTTCAATTTCAGCAAGTTATTAAAGGCATAACAAAGCAGCACTGGTTCTCTGGCAAACAGGGATAAAGCCCTGACTACGGCACAGAAACCACAAGTTCAGTAAGTAGCCTGGCTGCTGGAAAAGCTAGCCAGGGAGGGGTAAGAGTGCTAGGCTAATATGCTGGGCAGCCTATCCTGGTGGGTGGGAAGTGGTAAAGTCTGTTATATTACCGAGGCCTGGCAGATATCTGGTATTAAAAAAAGGAAGTACTTGTAACAAAACGTGTGCTCTGGAACACAAAGAAATCCATAGCCGAGTGGCAGATTTCAGCGTACATCAGTAGACTGGTATTGCAAGTCCCACTTCAGTTGTGTGCATGCATATCAGGCTGCAGAAAGTAGGAGAAGAACTCTGAAATGGAGCAGAACACCTCTGAGCTCTGCAGGGAGATGGAACAACCTCTGGTTCTTAGATGCGTGGATGGGGAGGGAAATAAATAGGCCAATGCAGGAAGGGGGGTCTCTCTTACTGCAGGAACACAGGACAAAAAAAAATACTTTTGTTTTTTCTAAAAAAAAAATTCTCAATTTGCAATTTCTGTTTGTGAAGCTACACACTTATGTGAAAGACAGCAGAAGAATGGATACTTGTGCAATGAGATTACACGGCAAAAAAATATAGTAATAATATTTTTGAATAAAGTTGCTAGATCAAACCTGTCTGAGGAAAAAACAAAAAAAAAGAGGTATATAGCAAAAATCCCCAGGGTCTTTACTGCAGACATAACCAACACAACAAAATATTGCTAATATTGTAAAACAAAACCGGGACATTCTTTCTTTAGTTTCTGAATTGGTTAGATAATGAGATTACCATTCAATAACCGCTTACAATAAAATATACTCCAGAACCACACATCACTGAACTGCCCCTAGCTTCACAATGCTGAATGACTACACAGAAACTAACAGACAGTCCACGTCTGACAAAACCTTCCCATAACAAGTAATGATTTACAACTCCCGAACTCTGGAGAGATGCATACATAAGGTACAGAGAATGCTCAGAAGTGCATTATGCCCATCAATCCAAATCAGAAACCACAACAGTTTTAAAATAAGGACAGACAGAAATATGAAAATCTACAAGAAATTACTACAAATGCAGAAGTTGTAAATGTTAACCTCTGTCAGTCAACCCCACCCACCCTGCAGAGACACTCAGTGATGTATAAAGAAATTGTTTTTCTCTAGCAAAAATTACCACACAGTTGTGATGACTGACATAGGCTTCAACAAAAATATTTGCTGCAGGGAGACCAGATATGTAGTGCAAAGGAAGACCCCATCACACTTTTTATCCTGCAGTTAGGACATCTTCCAGGCATGTGTTTCAACCTCTTACTGCAAGAAATATGGACCAATCCTGATGAAATGGGGGGACAAAAGCTTGTGTTAGGATTTGAAGTCTGAAACTCAAATGTATGCCATTATTTGGTGACTTTAATCCTCAAATCATTCTGGTGATTTGTCAGAAAACCACAAATTTTATGAGGAACACACCAAAAATATGAGGCAAAAATCTGGACAGTCTGTGAAAATCTGGACACTTGAGAGGTTCCAGGCCAAAGGTTAAACTGCCATGTTGTCCTAGTGGAAAAATAGAAAAAAAAAATCACCAAAGCGTACTGAATGCCCAGTAAATAAATCCAAAACTGCATACAAAAATGTAACTATTGGACAACCACGGTGAAATCTTCATGCACTTACAAAACTTTTATTCGACAAAAGGACAAGCACTTTCGCAATTTGCTTCTTCTGATCCTATACAACTAGATCACATTTTTAAAAACACATCATAACCAATAAAAACACACAAAAAAGGCACCAAAATGGCATCTCATTCAAAGACACAAGAACTCATTCTTCTTCTTTTGGCTTTTCCTGGTTAGGGGTCGCCACAGCGGATCATCTGTCTGCTCATGATTGTCAGTGGAGTTTTACGGTGTTGGGCTGCCAGCCCGGCACCCAACCTTCCACAGAAGGCACACACACACACACACACACACACACACACACACACACACACACACACACACACACACACACACACACACCTAGGGCCAATTTAGAGTGTCCAATCCACCTACAGCATGTCTTTGGGATGTGGGAGGAAAACGGAGCACCCGGAGGAAACCCAAGCGACCACAGGGAGGACATGCAGACTCCGCACAGAAGGCACCCCATCCAAGGATCGAACCAGAGAACCTCTTGCTGTGAGGCAGCAACGCTAACCGCTGCACCACCGTGGCCGCCCAGAGACACAAGACCTCATTACTTTTTGTATATCTTGAATCTCTGCCCCTTTAAAACAGATTTAATGCTTAACTGAGTATTAAGTCCTGGATATACATGTGCTTGCATTCTCAATATCCATTTTAGTTCTAACTGTTCTAAATAATTATTATGATCACCTCCTCTCTCATTTAAACTTAATTTTTTAACACCCTGAAGGAAAAGTGGTGGTTAGGAAAGTCTAACTGATGTTTAGCTAGGGCATTTTTAACATTACCCTTCCTCATGTCCGACATGTGTTTATACACCCTGTCCCTTAAACACTGCATGGTCTTGCCCATGTAAAAACATGGGCATAATGCACACGTGGCTAAATATACCACATGTGCTGTGGTGCAGTCTGCATAAAACCTAGGTGTAAACACAAAGTCCAAAACAGGATGTTTAAAAATCTGTTCTTTAGTTATAACTTTACATACCCCACAATGTCTGCATGAATTGGTACCTCACCTCTGACGTGATACTTCTTGACATCTTTTCACACTACATAACAGCTGTTTGAGTCTTAACTGTTCATATATACAATGGAGGGAGTATCACCAACTATATGCTTAGTTTTACTATCCAAGGACAAGATGGACCAATTTTTTTGGATAACATTTCTTACCAAATTATTGTTACTCGTACAATTTGTAACAAATGAGGTATACTGTTTCTTTCTGTGCCCCCTCTCAGCATGCAAAACTTCCCTTTGTCCAGATCTTATTGCATCCACCTGACTGGGTTCTATGGGCAAAACTTCTATCACTTATAAATTTTGTTGTTTATTAATAGATTGACTCTGTGTGATCCCTTCCCTAATTTTCTTAACATCTCTACCATTATAACCTCTATCCACAAACATTTGTTCTAATGCATCAAACTCCATTAATTCGTCTTGTGCTCTATTACAAATCCTGGAGACCCTTTTAAACTGACTTTTCACTATGCTGGGAAATACATGTCCAGGATGTATACGATCTCTACTCAACAAACTGTTATGCCAGCATGGCTTTCTATACAATGTTGTAACAATCCCTTTTTCTGGATTTTTCCTTAGAGATACACCCAGAAAGTCTACCTTTGTAGATGAATATGTAAAAATAAATCGAAGAAAGTCAGTTGTTGTCTCTAGATATTCAACATATGCAAGAAGGGAAGAATGACTACCTTCCCGAATGATAAATACATCATCCACAAAACATCTATACAATGTAATACATTGATGAAAGGAATTGTCATGTAAATTTTCATTTTCCCAAAAGTGCATAACAAGATTAGCGTAAGAATTTGCACAGGGGGTGCCTATGGCAACCCCCCATTTTTGTAGATATAATTGTTCTTTAAATCTGAATCTAAATCTGACCAGACACCTGCTGCAGCTTGAAAGGCCCCAAAAGTTCCTCACCAAAAGGATAAAGGGTCTCAAAAATATGTCTTATGCTGCCCGACTGAAAGAACTCCAGCTCTATTCAGTCTCATACCGCTTGCTCAGAGGTGACCTGTGCCTGACATATAAGGCCATGTCAAACCCAGATTTGATGAATATGCTTTACCTCAAAAAATCTAGATCCCTCAGAACCACAAGGGCGGGAGACTTAAACCTTGACACGATTATAAATAGAATGTGCTGGAGGGACAGATTCATCACCCAGAGACCCCCTATGCTGTGGAACAAAATCCCGGTACATGTGAGGCAGAGCACCTCGCTGGCCTTGTTCAAGAGGAATCTTGACCAATGGATGGGAGATCGCAGATATACCCCAGGGATTACTTCAGTGTCACTGCTTGACAGAGGCACAGAAAAATGATAGGCATAGTTTTTATTCAAACTAAAGGGGTGGCGAAAGCCACATAACTATGGGCTAGGCTTATAAATGCCCTTGGGCAGATAGCCTAGTATGAACCTAGGAACCTAAATAGAAACACATTATTATTAAGAATCAAATCATGAACCTATGAACCTAAATAGAAACACATTATTATTAAGAATCAACTCTAATAATGTGCCAATTAAATGCACATCACAGCTAGATGAACCCTCAGCATTTGTTAGAAGCTGTCTAACTGCCTCCATCCCATATTCATTAGGTATACAAGTAAATAGATTCTTCACATCCATTGTGACCAGTAGACAATCATCAATATTAAACTGTTGGACAAAATCATCCAAATCTTTTAGAAAACCCATCGTGTCTCTCAATATTGTACTTAGAGGAAACAAATCAGGTTTAACTTCCCTTCCACATATATTGATAGGGGCTCAGTCACCCAGCCCCTCCCAGCAACAATAGGTCTCATAAGTGGGGCTACCCTTGATTTATGAATTTTCGGTAGTCCCTTGATGTTTGGTACCAACGGAGATGACACCCAGATGAATTCATACAGTGTCGCATCAAAAGCTCTATTCAAAAATAAATCAAATACAATCATTAACATAACTAATGATAAATTTCACTCTAAGCCAATCTATTATGAGGTATGTCTCTCGATCACTTAACATATTAATCATAGCAAGTCGATAGTCACATGTATTCAAGAGAACAACAGCTCTTCCTTTGTCGGAGGGCCTGATGGTCACATTTTCATTATTCATAAGTTTATATAAAGCTTTTCACTCATCTGAAGTAAAGTTGTAAAAAGTACCTTTACATTGCCCAGTCAATGCCTGCAATAATTCCCATTCACACACTTGTACAAAAGTGTCAACATGTGCAGGTGTCACTGGAAGAAAAGTACTCAGTTTTCTATATGCAGTGGTTTGTTGTTCAGTAGAATCACCAAACAAAAGTTTCAACGTAATGTTTCTGGCAAAAAGCATTAAATCAATCATAACTTCACTTACTTTGGCAGAAGTGGCTGGCACGAAGGTCAGTCCCATGTAGGGTTGCCACCTTTCTATTTCCTGACAAACAAGCCCCGCCCTGTGCACAATCAAGCCACACCCATTCCCTTTAATAGCCAGGACCCATTACTCTAGCACCCTCCAGCACAAGTTTTTAATATCACATACAGTTACCACTAAGTAGAAAAATGTGCAACGAGTCAGAAGTAAATTAAAAAAACTTTACTTAGCAATACTTCATTCAAGGGTTCACTACATACAACAGTACATCACACACAAGCATGGGAAGGACTAAGCCCAAGTCTAATATCACATGTAGGTAAGTACTAAAATGGACATACAATTACTTGGACATTAAAAACACCAATTCATTCAAAGCAGTACATTAAGGGTTCACCACACACAATAGTAAAAGAAAAGCAACTGTGTAAAGTGTCTTCACAGTTTTGCTAGAATTCACTGCTTATACTTGAAGCTATATTTGGCATCTGATCTAGCAGCCTCAAGTAATGGCTGGTTATTTTTCACAAATGAATAAAATTGCGAACTCATGTTAAAGTTTAGCTTGACCTGCAACTTTACCTTCACAAGAGACACAAGCATTCTATTACTTGCATCAGCCCACGCATTCCCCATAAGTGAAAAAAACCCTTTCCACAAAGCTATTGCTGGGGGGGATTGAAAGGGCAAACTGCACCAGTCTGTAAAGTGGCTTGCAGTCTGGAGCTTTACTAAAAAAAGTCACCCAGCGATCACTTACAGATGCCTCGGTCATCTGTAACAGGGCTGGCAATGCAGCAGTTAAAGTGCAGTAGTCTGAGTAAAGTGCTTCAATGTTCACATCCAATTTGAAGAGGTCTGCAACTGTACGCAGTTGTGGCCAAGTTACAGGATGTTGGAGGCTGAGGACCTGCATAGCTTTAAAGGGACTATTATCATAGTCAAACCACTTCTGTAGATAACAAAGTGCTTTACTGTAAAAATCACAGAAGGTCCTACAGACCTGCTGTGCGACAGCTGGAGTAAAGTGCTGTAAGGCAGATGAAACTTTAGCACCAAAGAAGTGGTCATCTAGCCTTCTCTGCAACTCATCTTTAAGGCTTTTCATTACGGTATACAACTCTGGAGTGGAGAGAGTGCTACTTTCAAGTTTTGCTATAGACTTGTGGAATACCTGCAGGATGTAGTGCATGAAATGTATGTAGCACTCTGCCTCCGAAACATCCCCACTGATGCCAACCTCATCGGCCTCCACAAATTTCCAGATAAGGGGGTGACACTCCTCAGGCTCTTGACTAATAAAATAACTTTTAATAGCAGGCCAGCATTCTACCAGCCTCACCACAGCTGGGAACAAAGACAGCCACCTTGTTACAACATGCTGCATGATTTCTCTAAAGTCCTGGTCTAGGAAAGAATAGAAGCCTTTCAACAGTGCCATTTTTTTTAGCAGATGCTGAAAACTCACTAAGTACTTTCAAAACCAGAGTCTCCACATCAAACTTTGCAAGGGACTTGCTTGCATGCTTGGCACAGTTATGCATTACGTGGCATAAACAGTTTGCTGCAATGATGTGAGGCACCTCAGATTTCAAACTTTTAAAAAAAGACATGTGCTTTCCATAATTGACTGAGGCATTGTCTACAGCACAGCTAGCAATGTTTTGTACTTTGAGTCCTTTATGCACAAGGATGCCCTTTATTCTAGTAAAGATACATTCAGAACTTTCTTTATGATCCTTGTAGAAATCAAGGAGTTTCTGTTGTGTGCCATGGGTGTGAGTAAAGTACTGAATAACCAAAGGGAACATTTTTCTGTTCCCTTTATTGGATGCATCTGATACCACTGAGAAATAGGAATTGCTAAGTTCCTGCAGAAGGAGCTCCACTGAATGAGGTGCAAGTACATTCATGACAATACTCTCAGATTTCGTCTTCCCACAGCTGAATTTCAAAGCCAAAGTAGAATCAGGGAAGACTGTTGGTGCCAGCTTACCTCCATAATCTATGGATACATATGAGTGACCGTGTTTCACTCCATGGTACACTGCTGTCACTTCAGCTGCAGTCACTTTGGAGGCTTCACTGGTTGCACTACGTGGCTGAATAAACTAACTTTGTCATTACAAGGTTCTGCCTCTGGAGCTGAAGGCTTTGCTGATGTTTGCCTGACTTCTGATGGCTTTTCAATGCCTTTTCCCCATCCCATTTTACAGTGAAAATTGTTCCACAGGATGTGCACTTTGCCATGGCATCTGCATTTGGAACAGGTTGCACCCATGAGTAGCTTTGCACCCACACCTTATTATAACTGCAGAAAAACCTCTTGGGAGGCGCGCTTTCAGCCTCTTCTTGATGATCCATTGACCTTTTCCTGAACATGATTCATGCAGGATCCTTGCTCAACAACACTACAATAAACCAAAACAGCTATTAATACAAAATCAAAACACTTGTTACCAACACCAGTGCCTGGTGGGGCCTGTGTCAGTCAGTAACCACTAGCCAGAGTTGATCATATTCACATGTGAATCTCCAGACTTTCACACCCTAGTAATACCAAGTTGGTATAAGGGAAAAAAAAACATGAGAGACTCCACATGAAAAATTAACAGTGAAGCTCAATCAGTGAAAGGCAGAAGCAACTCCTGTCTGTGGGACTTTCTGCAGCTGTTTCACATGAACCTGGTGTGACAGCCGAATATGCACAGAAGGCATTCAACTGTGTGTAAAACACATGGGTCAGACACTACAACAATGCACCAAGTTAAGACCCGCTACTGTTATGTAGAACCCAATGCAAAAGTCATCCAGTGGAGTCTGAACACAAGAAAGCTCAGACATACTGTGGACTGACAAGATAAAGATAATGACAAAATACATGGTAGCTCAGCAATCATAACCTCTGGGTACAACCGTAATAACTTGCATAAAGACAAACTAGACAGTGTGGGCCGACACGACGATAAAGATGAAATATGTAGCTCAGCAATCATAATGCCCTCTGGCTGCAACCGTAATAACTTGCGTAACGATAAAATAGACCGTACGGGCAGACATGATAAAGATGAATTACATAGGCCCACAGTATTCCAGATGCAACACCCCATATTAAGTGCAATTTCTCTTAACAGCACAGAGACCAGTCAACTTGGGGCTGGTTTCTTCCCCTTTTTCCACTGCAGATCCCCACCACCACATCCCACTGGCACAGCTATAGAGTTGAGCATAGTGGCCAAGTGAAGACCCCCAGCACCCCATTTGTCCAGCCAGTGCTTTGAGCCCCTGCTCAAGCAGTTGAGACACAATGAGGTCTGATTTCTAGACACTCGGGAAAGGCTGGCACAAGTTTACTAACTATGCCCCCCTTTTCCCTAGACTACAAGGTAATCATTGCAACCTACTCATTATAAGCAACTTTAAGGCCCTAACAAAGTGTGTTCAGTCTTACTGTGCAATAGTAATATTAAACATTGGTAGTTTGACGAATGCCAAGGTAGAGTGGCCCACAGTGTCATAAATAAATATGCAAGTAGTCTCAAAACTTAAATATCTACACCACAACGAAACATTTAAACATATTTAATAAGAAAATATCCAGTATATATTCACTGTAACAAGCACAAAACCACATGAAATATTTCACATCGACAGTCCCAATGAAAAACAGCTACCTTAAGCCTTGCTATATACCAAGACAGTACACCTAGGAAGAAAAACAGGTCAAGTTAAACATCACGGTGATGACAGACTAGAAAAGAGAGTTCTACAGTCCAAGCATCTTATACAAATCATGTATCATATATCCACTGTAACAAAGTACAAAACCACATGAAAGATTTAAAATAACATTGCAGTAAAAGCAGCCAAACTAAGCCTTGGTATAGACAGTATACCCTAGAAACCGCAGATGAAGGTAAACAGTGATGACAAGCTAGACAAACAGCTACATTAAGCCTTGCTATATACTGAAGACAGTACACCCCAGAAAGAAAAACACAGGTCAAGGTAAACATCACGGTGATGACAGACTAGAAAAGACAGTTCTACAGTCCAAGCATCTTATACAAATCATGTAGTCATATATTCACTGTAACATCAAAGTACAAAACCACATGAAAGATTTAAAACATGGCAGTAAAAACAGCCAAACTAAGCCTTTGTATAGACTGTACACCCTAGAAAACACAGATAAACAGTGAGGACAAGCTGGACAAAAATCTACATTAAGCCTTGCTATATACCAAAGACAGTACACCCTAGACATAGACACCCTAGAAAGAAGAAAAACACAGGTCAAGGTAAACATCACGGTGATGACAGACTAGAAAAGACAGTTCTACAGTCCAAGCATCTTATACAAATCATGTAGTCATTACATATTCACTGTAACAAAGTACAAAACCACATGAAAGATTAAAACATTGCAGTAAAAACAGCCAAAGTAAGCCTTGGTATACCCTAGAAAATGCAGATCAAGGTAAACATAGCGGTGATGACAAACTAGAGAAATGATCATAGCAAGAACCCTATATAACTCACATAGTCAGTATACGTTCACTGTAACACCAAAGTGCACCCACATGAAAAATAAAAAATTACAACTGCAGTAAAAACAGCCAAACCAACCCTTGCTATATATCTTAGTCTGCAGACAGTATCCTAGAAACTGCAGATAAAGATAGATGTGGGGATTACAAACTAGAAATTGTTCTAGTTAATAATCACCACAACATGTTGAACATCTAGATACAGTTACAAGCATCTTATACAAATCATTTGTTGTCACTATCAATGAATGAGAGAGTGCCAGAACAGCTAGGGGATTAATATGTTTAATATTTAAAAAATTCATTAGTAGCAGTGCTGGCAGTATCTCATTACCCTTGCCACACTAAGCTTTGAAAATCTACCTGAATCCATCCATATTAAAAAATTTCCACTTACCCCCAGAAAAGCAGCAGCAGGGCTCCTTAAACAAGCTCTCAACCAGAACAGGACAGGCTGCTAACAAAGGCACAGCAAGCAAGCAGCAGGCAGGGGAAAACACCACCACCCGGTCCACAGCACTACTCTTCCCTTCCAGCAAGCAAGCAAGCAGCAGGACTAGGGCAATCCTTCCTTCTGATTCTAGGCTCCAGCAGCAAAAAACGACAGCAGACAAGGACACAGCCACGGACACAGCCACAAGAAGACCACACCAGGCAATCCACCGAACTGAAGATGTCCAGAACAGCCGAACCAGCAAAGAAAAGAAATTTCAGACCTTAAGTACCTCACCGACCTTTTACAAAAAGGCAACACATACCGGAGAGCACTGCTTTTTATGCCTTAATTTTCATAGACTTTTGCGGGCATTGACTAGCAAATGTAAGTGTTGATTGGCTGCTTGCTGCATGAGCCTCTTCTGCAGCAAGCAGCCAATCAATTGAGGCAGCAAAGCCATCTTTTTCGTTAGTGTACAGACGCGCTGACAAAGTGCTTTGTATTTCCGGAGTCTCAGAGCGAAAACCGGAGAACCGGAGTGCCCTACTGATTTCCAGACACTCCAGGAAAAAAACAGAGGGGTGGCAATGCTAGTCCCCTATCCAACGCAGAGCGTTCATATTTATCTAACAGATAGGATGATAAATTTACAACAAGACTATTCAGTGTCTCATCTTCCGTTGAACCGGAGCTTGCTCTGGAGAGTTCTTCCTTTTCTGTCTCCCTCTGCTGGTTGAGCAGGGATACTGCAATTCCCTCTGTTGTACTGGTAGAGGTAAAAATTATCCATGGTGATAGGGGCCAATACTTTCAGTTTCGCTCCTGCTCCAACCAAATTCCCATGGGATATTCTTAACCCTAATTGATTCAATGGAGGTGTACTCTCTATGCTTGAGTCATTTGCTAACTGTACTTTAGAGGGAGAGACCCTCATATTACCTCCAGGCTCCAAATGTTTATCAGTTACATCTCCCATAGAATTGGAAGTTCGCAGCATGGAAATAGTCTCTGTATGTACAGGTTCCAATGAAGCTACACACGAGCCTCGCTGTGTAGCTGTATGAGACTCAGACATTTGTTTACAAAGTCTCCTTGGCCATACAAATACATTGCCTTGTTGAAAATCGGAGAAGTCTCTTTGCATTTTCTTCTGTTTAGTTCGTCTGAGTCTCAGTTCATACAAGGAAACATTGGTATATAAATTATCAATATGACTTTCATAGATTTGTGCAGAGTACTTCTGCATTAAATTACACTGCCTACATTCTAAATCCAACATCAATTGTTCAAGTGGTTTAAAATATTAAATCATTAACTTGATGTAGTTAAAACTACATTCAAGATTAAGCTGTTGCCACTTGTTCAGGTAGGCATGCAAAGTACTCGCATACCCCTCAGTAGAATATGAAAGTGTAGGCACGCTTCTAAATGCAGGCGTTGCCAGGTGTAATGCTTCAATTTGAACAAATCGTTCTCTAGATCTCTAATAGTAGTGGAAAACAGTTTAAAGCTTACCCTCATCAATTGACACTGTAGAGGGTGTATTCTGGTCAAAGGAAAAGACCAATAGCGGATTTTCCTGGATTTTTGTAATATTTTCCCACTTCCTACTGGTGCATTCTCTTGATTCATTCATGGCGCCTTCTTCCAGACTAGCAGGTGTACCTTCAGCCATGTGCACACTCCAAAGAATAAAGCAATATGTAAAAATAGAAACAAAAATCACCAGAGCATGCTGAATGCCCAGTAAATAAATCCAAAACTGCATATAAAAACGTACTTACTGGACAACCACGGTGAAGTCTTCAGGCACTTATAAAACTTTTATTCAATAAAGGGACAAGCGCTTTCGCAACTTGCATCTTCTGATCCTATACAACTAGATAAAAAGTACAGTTTTGTACCTACCATAAATGTAGATGTTCGAAGATCCACATTGCTGCAGTCCTTACATATGGGTAGTCCGCTGTCCTCGGTCGGCCCGAATACCAAAGTATTAGGCTGACGTCGGTCAAGGCGCTTAATACTGACATCAGGACGTCAGGATACAAAAGCGCATGACCGACGTCATTTCCTCAGTCTTTTCTTGCCCCAGATGTCAGAAGGCCCTAACAAGAAAGGTCAAAGCCAAAAACTAGCAAAACCTAAACAACCACCCGTGCACTAACCATATTTACACTATGCACAACACAAACCACACCACCACCTTCAACAACAGAGGGGAAGGCGGGTAATTGGACTGCAGCAATGTGGATCTTCGAACATCTACATTTATGGTAGGTACAAAACTGTACTATGTTCTTCATCTCACATTGCTGCAGTCCTTACATATGGGTAGAATCCCAAAGCAGAGGTAAGGGAGGATGGCAAAACTATAAGGAATTAGGAGCTGCCAACATGCCTTGCAAAATTGCAGTTACAAATCCAGCCCTAGATTTAGAGTAAAGTGGAAGGTGGTAATGCTTAGAGAAAGTATGCACTGAACTCCAAGTAGCTGCTTCCAAAATATCTTTAGTAGCCACCCCCCTTAAAAAGGCTGTAGAAGTGGCAGTAGCCCTAGTGGAATGAGGCCTAATCCCAGCTGGAATCTCCTTACCATGATGAGAATAACAGAAGGCAATACAAAACCCAATCCACTTAGAAATAGTTTGTTTTGACACAGGTTTGCCCTGAGAACCCAAAGCAAAAGAAACAAACAACTGCTGAGACTGCCTGAACCCTTTAGTTCTGTTCAAATAATAACGCAACTGTCCGTGTATATCCAAAGTATGCAAAATCCTTTCCCCTTTATTTTGGGGGTTTGCATAAAAAGTAGGCAAATGAATAGTTTGGTTTAAAGCCACACTAGAAACCACTTTAGGCATAAAAGAAGGGTTAGTACCCAAAGACACCCTGTCCTTGTGGAAAATTAAGAAAGGCTCAACTGCCATAAGGGCCTGTAATTCAGAAACCCTTCTCGCAGAGGTAATGGCCAACAAAAAAGCAGTCTTCCAAGATAAATATTTCAACTCTGCCGATGCTGCAGGCTCAAAAGGTTGTAGAGTGAGTTTCTCCAACACAAAATTGAGATCCCAAGCAGGAGTAAGAGCTCTACGTGGGGGTCTTATATTTTTTGCCCCTCTAAGGAACTGCTTAAATAAAGGCTGAGAAAATAATGGTGGGTCACAGTCATAGTGAGCAGAAATTGCTGCAGCATGAACCTTTATAGAGGAGAAGGACAAACCCTTGTCCAATAACTCAGTAAGGTATTGAAGCGCAACACTTAAATTAGGTTTGGAAAAGTACAGTTTTGTACCTACCATAAATGTAGATGTTCGAAGATCTACATTGCTGCAGTCCTTACACTTGGGTAGTCCGCTGTCCTCGGTCAGCCCGAATATCAAAGTATTAGGCTGACGTCGGTCAAGGCGCTTAAGACTGACATCAGAACGTCAGGGTACAAATGCGCATGACCGACGTCATATCCTCAGTCTTTTCTTGCCCCAGATGTCAGAAGACCCTAAAAAGAAAGGCCAAAACCAAAAGACAGCAAAAAACAACCAACCACCCTTGCACTAATCATATGTACAATATATACAATATCCACAATATTTACAACCCAAACCACACCACCGCCTCTAACTACAGAGGGAAGGAGGGAGGAGTAAATTGGACTGCAGCAATGTAGATCTTGAACATCTACATTTATGGTAGGTACAAAACTGTACTATGTTCTTCATCTCACATTGCTGCAGTCCTTACACTTGGGTAGAATCCCAAAGCAGAGGTAAGGGAGGATGGCAAAACTATAAAGCATTAGGTGCTGCCAAAATGCCCTGTAAGATTGCAGTGGCAAAACCAGCCCTAGATTTAGAGTAAAGAGGAAGGTGGTAATGCTTAGAGAAAGTATGCACTGAACTCCAAGTAGCTGCCTCCAAAATATCTTTAGTTGCCACCCCCCTTAAAAAAGCTGTAGAAGTGGCAGTAGCCCTAGTGGAATGAGGCCTAATCCCAGCTGGAATCTCCTTACCATGATGGGAATAACAGAAAGCAATACAAAACCCAATCCACTTAGAAATAGTTTGTTTTGACACAGGCTTGCCCTGGGAACCCAAAGCAAATGAAACAAATAACTGCTGAGACTGCCTGAACCCTTTAGTTCTGCTCAAATAATATCGCAACTGCCTGTGTATATCCAAAGTGTGCAAAATCTTCTCCCCTTTATTTTGGGGTTTGCATAAAAGTAGGCAAATGAATAGTTTGGTTTAAAGCCACACTAGAAACCACTTTAGGCATAAAGGAAGGATTAGTACGTAAAGATACCCTATCCTTATGGAAAATTAAGAAAGGCTCAACCGCCATAAGGGCCTGTAATTCAGAAACCCTTCTTGCAGAGGTAATGGCCAACAAAAAAGCAGTCTTCCATGATAAATATTTCAACTCAGCAGAAGCTGCAGGCTCAAAAGGTTGTAGAGTGAGTTTCTCCAACACAAAATTGAGATCCCAAGCAGGAGTAGGAGCTCTACGTGGGGGTCTTATATTCTTTGCCCCTCTAAGGAATTGCTTAAACCAAGGATGAGAAAACAATGGTGGATCACAGTCATAGTGAGCAGAAATTGTTGCAGCATGAACCTTAATAGAAGAGAAGGACAAACCTTTGTCCAGTAACTCAGCCAGATATTGAAGAGCCACACTTAAATTAGGCTTAGAAACATCAAATTCCTTTGCTGCACTCCAAAACAAAAATCTCTTCCATTTGTCTGCGTACACTTTCCTTGTACTAGGCCTTCTGGCCTCCAAAATAACATTCAAAACTTGCTGTGGAAGCTGAGACCCTCCAGGGTTCAAAACAGAATATGCCAGGCTGTTAGGTGAAGAGAGTGAAGTTTGACATTGAGTAAATGACTGTTCTCCTGAGACAGCAGGTGTGGAATCAAAGGCAAAGGCCATGGAGACTCCCGTACCAGACTTCTCAGTAATGGGTACCAGTGCTGTCGAGGCCAATCTGGAGCTATTAAAATCATCTTTGGTTTGTCCTGTCTGGCCTTTAGAAGTACCTTTGGGAGGAGAGGCAGAGGTGGAAAGGCATACACATGAAGATTGCTCCAATTGAAAGAAAGAGCATCCACTTTCCAAGCTGTGGGATGAAACCTTTTTGTGCAAAACTTTGGCAGCTGGTAGTTTAGTGGAGAAGCGAACAGATCTATGTCTGGAGTTCCCCATGACACTGTCAATTTCTGAAACACATGAGGATCCAATTTCCACTCGTGGGGATCCATAATTGTCTGCTCAACACATCTGCTAAGGAGTTCTGTGCTCGGCAGAAACCTTGCCTGAAGATTTAGCTGTAAACTGAGAGCAGTCTCCCACAAAATCATTGCTTGTCTGCATAGAGGATAAGAATGTGTTCCCCCTTGCTTGTTGATGTACCACATGACAGTTGTGTTGTCTGTTAGAACCAACACCTGCCCTGGAAGAAGTAAATCCTTGAAAGCTATTAATGCAAATTGGACTGCTAACATCTCCTTCAAGTTGATATGTAGATGTTGTAGTCTGGCAGGCCACGTGTCTTGTATCCACTTTCCATTTAGATGAGCTCCCAAGCTTTGTCTGAGGCATCTGTCGTTAGAATCTGACTCGCCTCTGGCCGGGTCACAGAGAGTCCCTTGTTTAGGTGACATTCCTGAGCCCACCACAAAAATTCCTTTTGAATGCAAGGTATTATCTGAATGACAGTGTCCAAATCTTGGCAGTGCTGTGTCCATACATTTTTGAGATACCATTGTAGCTTCCTCATATGCAGTTTGGCATTGGGAAGCACCAGAATACAAGATGCCATGAACCCCAAGGCTTGAAGGACTGTCCTTGCAGTCAGCCTGGACTGATGAGACAATTGATGGAAGTAAAGGGAAAGATTCTTTTGTTTGTCCGGGGTCAAAAAGGCCATCTGGGATGCTGTATTCAGTCTCACACCCAGAAAGCACATATCCTGAGAGGGTACTAGACTGGACTTTATTTCGTTCACAGAATACCCCAGGCATCTTAGCACTGCTATCACATATTGCAGATGATGAAGAAGTTCGTCCTTTCCTTGGGCCAGAATCAGGCAATCGTCCAAATAAGGATAGATTTGTATTCCTTTTAGCCTGAAGAAAGCTATCACTGGAGCCAGAACCTTCGTGAACACTCTGGGCGCAGTAGATAAGCCAAAGGGCAATGCAGAGAACTGATAATGAGAAGTCCCAGCTCGAAAACGCAGATACTTCCTGCAACTTAGCCTGATAGGAACATGAAGGTAAGCCTCCTTGAGATCCAGAGTCACCATCCAGTGATCTTTGCCCAGCAGAGGTAAAAGCTGTTGTAGCATCAACATTTTGAACTTGGGAATGTCCAGATAAGTGTTGAGGATGGATAAATCCAAAATTGGTCTCCACGTGTTCCCCTTCTTTGGTACTAGGAACAGGCGAGAATAAAATCCTAGGCCCACTTCTGGCAGAGGGACCGGCTGTATGGCCCCTATTTGAAGCAGCAGAGAAATTTGTTTGTGAGCCTCTATTCTTTGCTGAGGAGGAACGTCTGGCATGCCTTTGAAAGGAGGCAAGGTATGGAAATAAAACTTGTAAAGTACAGTTTTGTACCTACCATAAATGTAGATGTCCGAACTGGATAGCATCTGCAGTCATAACAACTGGGTTGTCCTGTCGTCAGGCAGCCCTTCAGTCGGCCGGATTCCAAAGTCCGGGTCCGGCTTCGGCTGATGTCGCACTTCACCCGACGTCATCTCTGTTGGTCTTCGGGTATAAAAGCATCAGCCGACGCCATTTTCCTCAGTGTTTCTTGCCCCAGATGCCAGTAGCCCTCTTGAAGGCTAAAATTTGGATAGATGCCAATGTTTCCAAAAGATAGAGGTAAACACAAAAATAAGCATGTATGTACATATATACAAACAAATACACCATAAAAGACTCCCCCCCACCAGCTAGCTATTAGGAGGGTAAACACCCTAGGAGTACCACAGAGGGGAAGGAGGGAGGGTAATCCTGACTGCAGATGCTATCCAGTTCGGACATCTACATTTATGGTAGGTACAAAACTGTACTATGTCCTTCATGGATGCATCTGCAGTCATAACAACTGGGTAGAATACCATAGCCAACTAGGGGAGGAGGAGGATAAAAGTAGATTATGGTGTGTTTAGGATCCCTTGCAGTACAGCAGTGGCAAACCCTGCTCGGGATCTGGAATATAGAGGCAAATTATAATGCTTGGCAAATGTATGCACGGAGGTCCAAGTAGCCGCCTCAATAATGTCTTTGGTTGCCACTCGTAAGAAGGCTGTGGTAGTGGCTGTTGCCCTTGTAGAATGAGGTCTTATGTTCTGTGGAATTGGTTTTCCCATGGAAGGAGTAACAGAATCGTATGCAATTTCCTATCCATTTGGAGATTGTCTGTTTGGAAATAGCTTTTCCTTCCCTTCCTGTTGCATAGGCTACAAAAAGTTGGTCAGTCATTCTGCTATTTTTTGTTCTGTCCAAGTAGTAGCGTAGCTGTCTATGTACATCCAAGGTATGCAGTATTCTTTCCCGTCTGTTTTGTGGGTTGGGAAAGAAGGTAGGTAGGTGGATTGCCTGGTTTAAAGACACTCTGGATACCACCTTAGGCATAAATGTAGGATTAGTCCTCATGGACACTCTATCTTGGTGGAAGATTAGGAAGGGTTGCACTGCCATTAAGGCCTGTAGTTCTGAAACCCTCCTTGCTGAAGTAATTGCCAGTAGGAAAGCAGTTTTCCATGACAGGTGTTGTAGGTCTGCTGTTGCTGCTGGTTCAAAGGGTGATAGTGTCAACTTTTCTAGCACAAAGTTTAAGTCCCAAGCTGGTAATGGTGGTTTCCTTGGAGGTTTTACATTCTTGATTCCTCTGAGGAACTGCCTGAGCAAAGGGTGCGAAAAACAGGTGGATCAAAGCTGTATTCTGCTGAAATAGCTGATGCATGTATCTTGATGGAGGAGTAGGACAGGCCTGAATGAAGAAGTTCGCCAGATACTCCAGAATGTTAGGCATATCTATGTTTGACACATCTTTTCCTCTTTCCGTACTCCAAATGACAAACCTTTTCCATTTTCCAGCATAGTTCCTTCTTGTTGAAGGTCTGCGTGCTTCAAGAATAATGTCTTTAACTCTTTGGGAAAGTTCTGGATTAGCTGCTGCTATGTGATGTTCCATGCAGTCAGTTGCAACGTTTTTAGGTTTGGATGTATGATGCTGTAGTTGTTCTGAGTTAACATCATAGGCATCAGGGGTATTGGCCACATATTGTTCCGAGACATGCTCCTCAGCAGTGGGTACCAGTGTTGTCTTGGCCAGTTTGGAGCTATCAGGATTATCCTTGGACGTTCTTCCTTGATTTGTAGTAGTACTTTGTGTATCAAGGGAAGAGGTGGGAATGCATATGCTGTTAGGCCTTTCCAGCTGAAGGAGAGCGAATCCACTTTCCATGCTAGTGGGTGGAATGTCCTTGTGCAGAACTTTTTGAGCTGGTGATTGAGAGGTGATGCGAATAGATCTATCTGAGGCATTCCCCATTTCTTTGAGATGGTCTTGAAGATGTCCGCGTGCAGCTTCCATTCGTGGGCATCCGATGTGGTTCTGCTTAATATGTCTGCTCGAGTATTTTCTTTTCCGCGTACAAATATTGGCTGTAACTGGATCTTGTAGCTGAGTGCCAGGGTCCACACCTCCAAAGTCATTCTCCATAGGGGTATGAATGAGTGCCTCCCTGTTTGTTGATGTACCACATGACTGTGGTGTTGTCTGTCCTTATCATCAACTGGCCCTCTTGGAGAAATGGTTTGAACTTTTGGATTGCCAGTTTTACTGCCAGCATTTCTGTTAGGTTGATGTGCAGGTGAAGTTGATCCTGTGTCCACAATCCTTGCACGCATTTGTCCAGCATGTGGGCCCCATCCTAGGTCTGAAGCGTCTGTTGTGATGGTCTGGCTTGCTTGACATCTGCGAAAGGGTAGGCCTGGGTTTGACTGACATGCCTGAGCCCACCATAGGAACTCCTGCTTTAAGCATGGAATTAGTGGGATTTCTGTTTCTAGGCTGTGTCTGTGTTGGGACCATAAATTCTTTAGGTACCACTGTAGTTTTCTCATATGTAGTCTGGCAAATGGGACCAAGATTATGCATGATGCCATGAAGCCCAAGGCCTGCAGTACTTTTCTTGCTGTTAACTTGTTCAGTTTTGTTAGTGCCAAGAAGTAAAGAGGGAGTTCTTTTTGTTTTTCTGTAGTCAGGAATGCCATTTGTTTTACTGCGTCCAATTCCGGCCAAGAATGTCCTTGTTTGGGATGGTATCAGCCTTGACTTTTGTAAATTGACTGTGTATCCCAGTGCTTGTAGCAAGTAAATGACCCTTTGTAAATCTGTTGTCAGCTTGCTTTTGTTGTCCCCTTGTAGCAGGCAGTCGTCCAGGTATGGGTAAATTTGAATTCCCTGTAGTCTGCAATGGGCGATTACTGATGCCAGGCATTTTGTGAATACTCTGGGCGCAGTAGATAAGCCAAAGGGCAATGCTGAGAATTGATAGTGCTCTGATCCTGCAAGAAATCTGAGGTATCTTCTGCAGATTGGTCGAATGGGGACGTGCAGGTATGCCTCCTTGAGATCTAGAGTTACCAGCCAAGACTCCTTGCCCAGCATGGGAAGAAGTTGCTGTAGGGTCAGCATTTTGAATTTTGGGACAATGATGTATGTATTTAAGGTGGACAGGTCGAGAATTGGTCTCCAACTTTTTCCTTTCTTGGAACTAGGAATAGTCTGGAGTAGAACCCCTTTCCTTGCTCTGCTGTTGGCACTCTTTCCACAGCTCTCATGTTTGCTAACTCCATTATCTGTTGTAGTGCCTCTGTTTTTGATTTGAAGGTAGATTTGGCATTCCTCTTTGACTGGTAAAGTGTGGAAGTGAAACCGTAACCTTGATCTATGGTTTGTAAAATCCACTTGTCTTTTGTTATGTAGTGCCAGTTCTTTGAAAATAAGGTTAACTTTCCGCCTAGAGGAGCTGCTATTTGTTCCCTGGTAGGCGGATTTAGGTTAAGTCACTGTGGTTGTGCTGATGTAGTGGCAGTGGTTGTGTCTGTGCCTCTGTTGTTACCTTGCCACTGTCGCCTCTGTAGGCACCTCCTCTGGATTGGTTTCTGCCTCTGGAACGTCTATTCCTGCCCCTTTGAAATTTTGTGGAGTCAGGAAAGGACCAATTTTGGCAGGCCAGTTCCTGCTAAACCTTGGGGTTGAACCTGCAAGAAATCTTTAACCGTTTGAACAGATTTTGCCTTTTCTTCCATTTTCTTCATAACCTGCTGGGCAGGTGTACCAAACAAACTTGTCTTATCCATAGGAGCATCTAGCAACTTAGCTTTAACATGATCCGTAAAGCTTGCTCCTTTAGCCATGCATGCCTTCTTATCACTGTGCCAGTCATGGCTGATCTAAATGAAGCCTCCAGTGCATCATAGCCACATTTTAAGGAATGGTTGCTAACCTGTTGTATGTTATTTACCATTTCTAATACATATTTCTTATCAAGAGATTCATCAGTGGTTAGTTTTTAGTTAACTGATCAAGCATAAACTCTTGGTATTGTATCATGTGAAACTGACAGTTTAAAGCTCTAGCTGAGAGAGTAGCTGAAGTGTAGACCTTTTACCCCATCTGTCTAATGACCTTGCTTCCCTTTCAGAAGGAATAGGGTTTTTAGCTATGGTCGCTACTGCCTTGGGACCCTGGGATATAGTTTCGGGTCTGCAAGTGGGGCCTTGTAAAGGTGGTGATGAGTATCTGGCACCCTGTAAAATCTGTCTGGTTTGGCAGGGGCTGGGGGTAAAGAATCTGGGGCGGAGCAGACATCATTGAAAGCATCATCCACCACAGAGAGAACAGGAGGTATAGCTAAGGGCCTGTGCTGTGGGAGGTGCAGAAAGGTCCTAAGTCATTTTCTGGAGTCTGAAAAATCCTGTTGCTACCATTGGAACTGCTCTCGCATGGCATGTAAGGTTTCCCAAAAGGAGAATTCTTCTGGTGGGGAAGCAGCTGGAATGGATTCTTCAGCATCAGAATCTTCAAAATTGGAGAAAGGAGCCTCTGGCTGGTCAGTTATGTCTGATTCACAGCAGAATCATCAGAGGACACTGGCTCAGGGGCTCTGGCCTAGGTCTCTTCTCTGGGGGCTGAGAGGCCCTGTCTGGGTGAGATTGAGATCCTCTAATTAATGAAATTAAATCTTCTGCCAAAGTAAGCATTTGAGAACTAGAAGAGGGCCTGGTTGTGGGGGTTTAACAGGCACTGTCTTAGTAGTCTTGGCTGCTTTAGCCCTGGCGAAGGCCTTAATGGACATGGCTGCTGGAGGCCTAGCAGCACCACGTGCTGGGGTAGAGACATCCAAGGGAATGGTGTCTGATAAGTCAGTGGCAACCACAGTAGTGGATAAAATTTCTGAGGCCGATTCAAGAGTGGTAGCAGGGGCCTCAGTTGTAGAGATAGGTTCAGCTGTACTTTTTTTTTCCGGGCCAAAAACACCCAACCATGGTTTGGGGGCCGATGCGGTCTTTTTTTTGGTTTTTCAATTTTACGGACCGTGGGGTGAAAACAGCCAAAAAGCTGCCCCGCCCCCGCGTTTAAAAAAAAAAAGGGAAAGGTCACGGGGCCCCCCTAAAAAAGGCGAAAAGAGTAAACATGAGGGATTTTTTGGTTAAAAAAAAACTTTTTGACCGGGAGGAAAAAGAGTCCCCAAGGGATTTCGAAGTCTTTTTAACTGAATAATCCTGGCCGCCCCAAAAAATTTTGCCAAAAAAGTGGGAAAAAGGGTGATTTTTTTTTCCAAACCAACAAGATTTCCCTGAAGGCGGGGAAAAAAAAAACCCCCCTTTAACCGGGATAAGGGTCCTGAGAAGGGAAAAAAATTTTATGACCAATGAAGAAGGAATTTTGGGTTTTGATATCCAAACCCTCGTCCCAAAAAAATCCAATTTTTTTTGAAGGGCCCTCCCCCCAAACTCAAAAGGGGTTTGGAGCTAAAATTTAGGGTTTTAAAAAAATGGGCCCGCCCTCAAAAGATTGCAGGTAATCCCCGTTCTTCTGAAAAGCCCTGAGTCGACCAAGATCTTCCCAGACTTTCATAAGGTACCCCCCCCTTGAGGCCAAATTTTCTGGAGGGTAATTAAAAAACTTTGCCTCTAACGCCTTGCTTCCTTTTTTAAGCGTAAGGTAAAAAAAACCTCAATGAAAGGGCATCAAAATCCAGTTTAACTTGAAAATTTGCCCTGACTGAAGAACGACCCCCTGGAGCCCCCAACACCCGTCCCAAAAACATTTTAAAAAATCTTCCCCCCCCGAAAAATGTCCAAACTTGTAATTCTTTCCTCAACCTTCCGAGATTACCCTTTAAATTAAGAGGAAAAAAAATTTTTTTTTCCATTAAAGGAATTAAAGCCCCCTTTTGGGGGAAGAAAAGACTTTTTTCCCCTTATCCCAAACCTGGGCCCTTTAGGAGGAAATTTTTAAAAAACCTTTCCCTTGGCCCCGCTAACATTTTTTCCCCCCAATTTATAAAAATTTTAGGCCCGGC
This sequence comes from Protopterus annectens, assembly GCF_019279795.1. Taxonomy (NCBI): domain Eukaryota; kingdom Metazoa; phylum Chordata; order Ceratodontiformes; family Protopteridae; genus Protopterus; species Protopterus annectens. The sequence continues at coordinate 1,951,447,060 of NC_056739.1, forward strand.
ACCCTGTAAAACCCCCTTAAAAGGGGCAAGGGGTAGGATTGTAACCCCTGCCCCTTTTACAAATCCGAAAAGGGGGTTAGCCAAATTCTGGGGGAAAAAAAATTTAAGCCTTTTTCCAATCGGGTGCCTTCCACAAAATTTCCCCCTTTGGGAAAAGGTCCTAAAAAAAAATTTGGAGGGAAGAAAGGGGTAAAATCCAACAAAAGTAAGGGAAAAAATTTCCCGCAAGCTTAAAGATTGAAACATAAGGAAAATCCCCTCGGCCCCCCAAAGGGCCCATCGGAGGGGAAAAACCCCAACAAAAAAAAATTTCTGATTTTTAAAATTGCTTTTGGGGGCAGATCCAGAACTATGCACCAACGAAGTAAATGGCCTCCCCTTGGGGGAACCGGGAAAAAGGGTCCATAAAAAGGGGGGGCTAACCTGAAAGCCCTTAGCCGACCCCCCGGAACCCCTCCGAATACAAAGCCCCCCCGGGGCTAAAACCCGGGGGAAAAATTCCACTGGCCTTAAAAAAAACCCGGGGCCCCTTGGGTTTTTCTCTTTTTCTTTGCCGAGAAGGGGAAAATCCCCAAAAATTTAATTACCCCAAATGGAAATTTAACCAATGTTTAGCCCAAAAAAAACAAAAAATTTCCCGGCCCCCCGGAAAAAAAATTTTTCTTTTATTTTTAAAAATTTTTTTTTCCTTTTTTGAATCCGGAAACCAGAGGCAAAAAAAAAAAATTTCCCCGGGGGCCAATTTCTTGTCTGAAAACCCTTAAAACCAAATTAACCCTTCTCAGGCCTGCGGAAAAAAGGGGGGGGGGGTAGCATTTTTCCCCGTTTAGAGCTTGGCCCCCGCCCCCCAAAATTTTTAAGGGGCCGGGCGGGCCCCTGAAGGACTCAGCTTGGGAAAAACTATCAAAAACCTTTTTAGATCCCAAAAAAAAATCCCCCTTTTTCGGAAATTTTCCCTTTACTGGCCCCGGCCCCCAAAAAACTTAAAATTGGTTTTAACTAGCCCTCCATTTTAAAACGAAATTCCAGGTGAAAAAAATAAATTTTAAGAGTAAAACTGTTCTTGAAAAGGGGGAAAAAGGCAAAACCAGGAGACCCCGACCAGCCCCTAAGGGCCAGGGGTTTACCAACTGGAGTTTAAAACTGTTTGGCTTTCCACACCCTTGCATCCCTTTAAAGGGGGGTGGAAAAGGGATCCAAAAACTCAATTAAAGAGGTATTTCCCAACAAAGAAACCCTTTTTTAAAACTTTAGCTGGTAAAGTAGAACCAAACTATTTTAGTTCCCCCAAAAGAACCTTTACATGAGGCCTTTCCCCCTGGGGTATAATTTGTCGCCAAACTCTTAAGGGGTTTTGCCCCCAGAAAACCTTTAAATTTTCGTAAAAGGAGCAGCCCCCCAAAAAACAGTTGTTGCTGGGGGAAAAAACCCCCTTGGGTTACCAAGCTTTGTTTTTGGTTTAACAAACCCCCCTAAGGTTCCGAAAGATCTGAAATTACTTAAATCTCCTTTAAATTTAATTAAGGAATCTGGAGGACGGTTTTTATCCCTTTTCCCTTTTTATAGAAGGTCTGAGGCATCTGTCGTTAGAATCTGACTCGCCTCTGGCCGGGTCACAGAGAGTCCCTTGTTTAGGTGACATTCCTGAGCAGACCACAAAAATTCCTTTTGAATGCAAGGTATTATTTGAATGACAGTGTCCAAATCTTGGCAGTGCTGTGTCCACACATTCTTGAGATACCATTGTAGCTTCCTCATATGCAGTTTGGCATTGGGAAGTACTAGAATACAAGATGCCATGAACCCCAAGGCTTGAAGGACTGTCCTTGCAGTCAGCCTGGACTGATGAGACAACTGATGGAAGTAAAGAGAAAGATTCTTTTGTTTGTCCGGGGTCAAAAAGGCCATCTGGGATGCTGTATTCAGTCTCACACCCAGAAAGCACATGTCCTGAGAGGGTACTAGACTGGACTTTATTTCGTTCACAGAATACCCCAGGCATCTTAACACTGCCATCACATACTGTAAATGATGAAGAAGTTCGTCCTTTCCTTGGGCCAGTATCAGGCAATCGTCCAAATAAGGATAAATCTGTATTCCTCTTAGCCTGAAAAAAGCTACCACTGGAGCCAGAACCTTCGTGAACACTCTGGGCGCAGTAGATAAGCCAAAGGGCAATGCAGAGAACTGATAATGTGAAGTCCCAGCCCGGCAGATACTTCCTGCAACTGGGCCTGATAGGAACATGAAGGTAAGCCTCCTTGAGATCCAGGGTCACCATCCAGTGATCTTTGCCCAGCAGAGGTAAAAGCTGTTGTAACGTTAACATTTTGAACTTGGGAATGTCCAGATATGTGTTGAGGATGGATAAATCCAAAATTGGTCTCCACGTGTTTCCTTTCTTTGGTACTAGAAACAGGCGAGAATAAAATCCTAGGCCCACTTCTGGCAGAGGAACCGGTTGTATGGCCCCTATTTGAAGTAGTAGAGAAATTTGCTTGCGAGCCTCTAGTCTTTGCTGAGGAGGAACGTCCGGCATGCCTTTGAAAGGAGGCAAGGTATGGAAATAAAACTTGTAACCCTGGTGTATGATATCCAATACCCATTTGTCTTGGGTAACCAACATCCAATTTTCCCTGAAGAGTGCTAACCTTCCTCCCAAAGGTGCTGCCAGGCAAGAAGGATCTGGCAGCTGAAAAAGTAGGTCATTGGGCCTGTTTACGAAAGGACTGGCCCCTGCCCTCACCCGAAGATTGTGCAGGGGAACTCCCTGTTCTAGGCCTGAAAGAACTCTGAACTCTGCCCCTACCACGTCTAGATCTACCCCTAGACTGAGAATCATAGGAAGGATACGTCCACCCCTTAGCAGGCCAATTCCTACTAAACTTCGGAGGCTGAACTTGTAAAAAATCTTTAACAGTCTGCATAGACTTAGCCTTGTCTTCCATTTTCTTCAAGACTGACTCCACAGGTGAACCAAACAACACATCAGACTGCAAAGGAGCATCCAAAATTCTTGTCTTAACATGGTCAGATAAATTCTGATCCTTCAACCAGGCATGCCTACGAAGAACTGAGCCAGTGGCAGCCACCCTAGACGAGGCCTGCACAGCATCAAAACCACACTGCAAAGAATGCTTACCCACCTGCTCAGAGACATGCACCAAATCTTGCAATTCTTTACACTCAATGCCTTCCGCCAGAGCATCCACCTTAGACTTCAACTGAGATAGAAGAAAGTTTTGATATTTCAACATATGAAATTGGCAATTCAAAGCCCTCATAGCTAAGGTAGAAGACGTATAGACCTTTTTTCCCCATCTATCCATAGCTCTGGCTTCTTTATCTAAAGGAACCGGATTTTTTACAATAGAGGCCTTGACACCCTTAGGCCCTTGACTAATAGTTTCTGGGTCCGCCCTAGGACTCTTATAAAGATATTTGTGAGCCTCAGGCACCCTGTAATACCTATCCGGTTTAACAGGAGCAGGAGGCAGAGAATCAGGATTAAGTGAAGCCTCTGCAAACACATCTTCCACAACATCCAGAACAGGGGGTATAGCCAAAGGCCTATGCTGGGGTAACAGCAAAAACTCCCTAAGCCTTTTCCTAGAATCAGAGAAGTCCTGACCTTCCCACTTAAAATGCTCCCTCATAGAATGAAGTGTCTCTGAAAAAGAAAAATCCTCTGGAGGAGAAGCAGAAGGAGTGGAATCATCTGCATCAGAATCAGAATAAGGAGAGTACTCCTGCAAGTCTTCAGCCGAAGACTCTGAAACATCCGAAGCCTGTTCAAAACTTCCCAACTCTGGTTCCAGCCTAGGCGTCTTATCAGGAGGGCATAGAACCTCTAATCAGAGTAATCAAATCTTCTGCCATTTTAAGCATGTGCTTCTTAGGCACAGACCCTGCTGAACTAGGAGAGACCCCAACAGGAGCTAAAACTGGCCTGCCTCTGGGAGAAGCCTTGGAAACAGAAGGAGAAGGCCTAACCACCCTAGGAAGGGAGGGGAGTACAGTAACTTGAGAAGCCCCTTCGGCCTGACCTGCTTTCTGAGAGACTACCTCCTGCAAAATCAAAGTCTCCCCCTGAGACTCCAGAGAAGCCTCCGTCGGAACCACCGGTTCCACTGAAGCCTCTAAAGAACTGGCATCCGAAATGGATGACTCATCTTGCCTGGGTTTAGCTGCTTTGTCTTTGCGCTTCTTTGCAGAAGCGGGCGCCGGAGAATCCGACGGCATATTATAATTGCACCGCTTCCCAAAGACCAGCCTAGCACAATCTAACCTTCGCTTAATAGTGCGTTTATTGAACCTAGCACAAAAGCGACACCCAACAACGTCGTGCTCAGGCCCCAAATAAGGAATACACAAAGAATGATAATCCCTATGCGGTATCTGTTTCCCACAAGAAATACAGTTATTTACTTTTTCTGACATCCGGTAAAATACTGAGGCAAGAAAAAACCAAAATAATCCCCAACGGGGTACTTAGCCAACTTGGATTCGGTCTGAAACTCTGAATTCGAAAAATTTCAGAACGCCGAACGGCACTTGCAACGCTGCTTCTGCATCGGACCATGCGGCAAAAAAGACTGAGGAAATGACGTTGGTCATGCGCTTTTGTATCCTGACGTCCTGATGTCAGTATTAAGCGCCTTGACCGACGTCAGCCTAATACTTTGGTATTCGGGCCGACCGAGGACAGCGGACTACCCATATGTAAGGACTGCAGCAATGTGAGATGAAGAACATCCATCACATTTTTAAAACACATCATACCAATAAAAACACAAAAAAGGCGCCAAAATTATATCATCTCATTCAGACACAAGATCTCATTACTTTTTATATATCTTGAATCTCTGCCCCTTTAAAACAGATTTAATGCTTAACTGAGTATTAAGTCCTGGATATACATGTGCTTGCATTCTCAATATCCATTTTAGTTCTAACTGTTCTAAAATAATTATTATGATCACCTCCCCTCTCATTTAAACTTAATTTCTGTAACACCCTGAAGGAAAAGTGGTGGTTAGGAAAGTCTAACTGATGTTTAGCTAGGGCATTTTTAACATCACCCTTCCTCATGTCTGATGTGTTTATACACCCTGTCTCAAACACTGCATGGTCTTGCCCACGTAAAAACATGGGCATAAATGCACACATGGCTAAATATACCACATGTGCTGTGGTGCAGTCTGCATAAAACTTAGGTGTAAACACAAAGTCCAATACAGGATGTTTAAAAATCTGTTCTTTAGTTATAACTTTACATACCCCACAATGTCTGCAATGAATAGATACCTAACCTCTGACTTGATACTTCTTGACCTCTTTTCCCACTACATAACAGCTGTTTAAGTGTGTTACTGTTCTTGTATACAATGGAAGGAGTATCACCAACTATATGCTAAGTCTTACTATCCACGGACAAGATGGACATGGATTTGTCAGAAAACCACAAATTTTATGAAGAACACACCAAAAATAGGAGGCAAAAATCTGGACATTCTGTGAAAATCTGGACACTTGAGAGGTATACTTCCAGGCCAAAGGTTAAATTGCCATGTTGTCCTAGTGGTACAACAAGGGCAAGCATCAGTCGTGCATCTCTGCCATCTCACTTTGTTATCCTGCAGTTCATATTACAGACAAGTTCAGCAAAACTTTTTCCCATAATTATACATCTTTTTGTATCCCACTTTGCCATCAGTCTTCCTTACCTTTTCTAACCAGACCTCTTTTCAAAATGTTTGAGAAAATTAAATTTGGCATTTTTTTTTCGGGACATGAATGGAGTGCACAATACATGTGAGATGGGCATTAAAAGCACATTTTAATTCCGCCTTGCAAATGCCCCTTGTTATTTTTGAAAAGATTTGTGAATATGCCTTTAGAAAAATGGTTGATGCTTTCCCTACAGAAGTTAACTTTAATTTAACAAAAAGTGAAAGGGGCTTACTTAAGGAACTTTGTTCAGATATGAACATCAGGGTTATGAAGCCCGACAAGGGCAGGGGGATTGTGATGATGACAAAAACTGACTATGTTAACCGTATGAATGGTATGTTGTTAGACGATACTATGTATGATGAAGCATCTATCGATTTAGTTAATTTATCATATGTCCAGATAGATTATTTGCTTAAACATATGTTTGACCATGGTGCAATTACCCCAGAAGAATACAATTTTCTTAAGTGTGATTATCCTGTTGTACCTTCTATTTTTGGACTTCCCAAGATCCACAAGGATATTGTGGATCCCCCATTAAGGCCAATTGTCAATGCTTCTAAAGTTAAGATTCACACCTTTGCTAGATTTATTGATAAAAAAAAAAATGGTTTGAAAATGCACTCAGAAGTGTGTAAAGATTCTTGGGATTTCCTAAGAAAGGTTGGAAAACTGACATTTTTGGAAGATGCAAGATTTATAGCTATTGATGTGGTAAATCGTTTTAATGTCATTCCCCATGATATTGAGATGTCATGGTTCCATGACTATATTGTTGCTAGTCTGATGTTCTCCAACAATGACATTTATGTACTAACTACACTTATAGAAACTGTTTTGAACTGCAATTTTGTGTATTTTGAAGGCCAATATTATCAGCAGAAATGTGGGGTGGCAAAGGGGGCCTCTTGTGTCTCCATTTTTTTGAACATTGTTATGTTGGAGTGGGAAATAAGGTAACTTAATGATTCAGGTTACAAGCAATACTGGAAAATGTATTGTCACTTTTTGGATGTCATTTTCATTGCATGGATTGGGCCTGTCCATGAGATTATAGTACTCTATAAAGTTACTAATCAAACAGCAGCTTTCTTTAAATTCACTTACAAATGGCACTCCTGACACCATCCACCATTTAGATGCAGAGTTAAAAAAGGACTATGTTAGTAAAAGATACACCAGCAACATTTTCAGGAAACCAACCTACTCTAACAGTTTGCTTCACTTTACCAGTTGCCACCCGTACCATCAAAAGAAGTGACTGGTAAAGAGGCAATTTGTTAGATTGGCACGCATGGTTTCTGAGGACAATGTTTTTCAACAAGAAATTGAAAAATTGGTTAACATGCTTATGGCATGTAGTTACCCCAGCCTAATGGTACAGCAGATTTTTTCTGAGGTACACACTAAAAGGGATAATATGTTTTATAGACCCATTTTAAGAGAAAATAGTGAACGTTTTGGCTTGGGGAGCAACGAAGGGATTGAACACAAGTCCAATTTTCATAAGGCTTTTGTTACCACCTTTTCTAATGGCTTCTCGGACATTTCAAACATTTTGAAAAAGAACTGGAACATTTTTAAATGCTTTGATGGGATTCTGGAACATGTTGGGACAGAACCCAAGTTTGCATTTAGAAAGGGTAAGTCTATTAAGAATTTTCTTGAGACTGGCAACAACATTTCCCTACCACTGAGCTTTAGGAAACATGACACTTATAAATGTGGCTCTTGTCTACAATGCCTACACATTTTGCAAGGTGATAGTTTAATGGTTAACCACCAGATGATTAGACACAGTTTTCATTGTAATTGCAACACTAAAGGCATTTATGTGGCTCAGTGTAGTGTGTGGTGAGTGTACCAAAGGGTGAGAGACTAGTGATTGGAGCGGACTTCAATGGGCATTGTTGGTGAAGTGAACAAAGGGGATGAGGAAGTGATGGGTAGGTATGGTGTTAAGAAGTGGAATGCAGAAGGTCAGATGATTGTGGATTTTGTGAAAAGGATGGACATGGCTGTGGTGAATACATATTTTAAGAAGAGGGAGGAGCATAGGGTGACATACAAGAGTGGAGGAAGATGCACACAGGTGGATTATATCCTATGTAGGAGGGCCAGTCTGAAGGAGATTGGAGACTGTAAAGTGGTGACTGGGGAAAGTGTAGTTAAGCAGCATAGAATGGTGGGTGGTAGGATGACGTTGGTGATCAAGAAGCGGTGGAGGAGTGTGAAAGCAGTGCCAAGGATTAAACGGTGGAAGTTAAAAAAGGGTGATTGTGAGGTGGAGTTCAGGGAAGAGTTAAAACAGGCACTGGGGGGCAGTGAAGAGTTATCGAATAGCTGGGTAACTACAGCAGAGCTAGTAAGGGAGACTGCTAGGAAGGTGCTTGGTGTGACATCTGGACAGAGGAAGGAGGACAAGGAGACATGGTGGTGGAATGAAGAAGTACAGGAGAGTACACAGAGGAAGAGGCTGGCGAAGAAGAAGTGGGATTGTCAAAGAGATGAAGAAAGTAGACACGAGTATAATGAGATGAGGCGCATGGCAAAGAGAGAGGTGGCGAAGGCTAAGGATAAGGCATATAGAGAGTTGTATGAGAGATTGGACACTAAAGAGGGAGAAAAGGACCTATACCAATTGGCTAGACAGAGGGACAGAGCTGGGAAAGATGTGCAGCAGGTAAGGGTGATAAAGGACAGTGAGGGAAACGTACTCACAAGTGAGGAGAGTGTGTGTTGAGTAGATGGAAAGAGTACTTTGAAGGGCTGATGAATGAAGAGAATGAGAGAGAGAAGGTTGGATGGTGTGGGGATAGTGAATCAGGAAGTTAAGCAGATTAGCAAGGAGGAATTAAGGACAGCTATGAAGAGGATGAAGAATGGAAAGGCTGTTGGCCCAGATGACATACCAGTGGAAGCATGGAGGTGCTTAGGAGAAATGGCAGTGGAATTTTTAACCAGATTGTTTAATGCAATTTTGGTAAGTCAGAGGATGCCTGAGGAGTGGAGAAAAAGTGTTTTGGTACCTATCTTTAAGAATAAGGGTGATGTGCAGAGCTGCAGTAACTACAGAGGGATAAAATTGATCAGTCACAGCTTGAAGTTATAGGAAAGAGTAGTGGAAACTAGGTTAAGAAGGGAGGTGATGATTAGTGATCAGCAGTACTGTTTCATGCCAGGAAAGAGCAGTACAGATGCAATATTTGCTCCGAGAGTGCTGTTGAAGAAATACAGAGAAGGTCAGAAGGAGTTGCATTGTGTCTTTGTGGACTTAGAAAAAGCATATGACAGGGTGCCTAGAGAGGAGTTGTGGTATTGTATGAGGAAGTTGGGAGTGGCAGAGAAGTATGTAAGAGTGGGACAGGATATGTACAAGGGTAGTGTGACACTGGTGAGGACTGCGGTGGGAGTGACAGATATGTTTAAGGTGGAGGTGGGATTACATCAAGGATTAGCTCTGAGCCCTTTCTTATTTGCAGTGGTGATGGACAGGTTGACAGATGAGATTAGACAGGAGGCCCCATGGACTATGATGTTTGCAGAGGACATTGTGATATGTAGTGAGAGTAGGGAACAAGTTGATTAGACCCTGGAGAGGTGGAGATATGCTTTAGAGAGGAGAGGGAATGAAGGTCAGCAGGGCTAAAACAGAATATACGTGTGTAAATGAGAGGGAGGGTAGAGGAATGGTGAGGATGCAGGGAGTAGAGTTGATAAAGGTGGATGAATTTAAGTACTTGGGATCAACAGTTCAGAGTAATGGTGAGTGTGGAAGAGAGGTGAAGAGAGTACAGGCAGGGTGGAATGGGTGGAGAAGAGTGTCAGGAGTGATTTGTGACAGACTGGTACCAGTAAGAGTGAAAGGGAAGGTCTGCAAGAGGGTAGTGAGACCAGCTATGTTATATGGGTTGGAGACGGTAGCATTGACGAAAAGGCAGGAGTCAGAGCTGGATGTGGCAGAGTTAAAGATGTTAAGATTTGCACTGGGTGAGACTAGGATGGACAGGATTAGGAATCAGTATATTAGAGGGTCAGCTCAGGTTGGACAGTTTGGAGACAAAGCAAGAGAGGCGAGATTGCGTTGGTTTGGACATGTGCTGAGGAGGGATGCTGGGTATATTGGGAAAATGATGCTAAGGATGGAGCTGTCAGGTAAGAGGAAAAGAGGAAGGCCTAAGGTAAGGTTTATGGATGTGGTGAGAGAGGACATGCAGGCGGTTGGTGTGACAGAGCATGATGCAGAGGACAGGAAGAAATGGAAACAGATGATCCACTGTGGCGACCCTTTTTTGGCTGTTCCTGTTAGGGATGAGGAGTGTAGTGTGTGCCCCAAATTTTATGTGGGGAAAACACAAAGATGCTTTAGGGATTGCATGTATGAACACTCCTTGGACATTAGACAACACAAAAAAACCAATGCTCTGGCAAAACATATAGAACAGTTTTCTCATCACAATTTTTTTTATTTTTTGCAATAGAGCAGGTATGCCCAAACCCTTGGGGTGGGCCGTGGAAAGGTATCCTGGAGTTAAAAGAATTACTGTGGCAAATTAAGTTACAAGCACACATTTGCCCAGGGTTAAATGATTATTGTAGTATAAGTTGTGTTTTAAAGCTTGGGTCTTAAGGGAGGGGGGGGGGGGTTCACTGAAGGATTGCACTGTGTTTAATTTTTCAAAGTATGTCTCAATTGATTAATTGGTGGTGTATTTTGTAACTATTTAAGTTACCTTTCTCTATGCTTGAGTAGATTCTGATGAAGTCTTCAGCTACAAGCTGATGAAAGCGCTTAATCTACTGGTGAATAAAAGGAAGAATTTTACTTTGGTGTGGACCTGCTGTGTACACTTGGACTGCTTCATTTTTATCTGGCTTTGTGTTTCGTTCCTGGTTATACAAAGAATGATGTTCAGATTACAAGGTACAACTTCAAAATGGTCTATACAAAAGGCAGACTTTCATCTGGCTGATAACCTTATCCAGATCGCTCAGAGATACCACAGAAAAGCGTGATGCAGAGAACTTCAACTTTGATGTCATGGAAGTGTGTAATTTTTCTACCACAAAGCTTGATGAGCTAAGGGATCACACAAAGGCGGATCCCATTTTGAAAAAGCTCAACCACTTCATCCATGCTGGATGCCCGTCAGAGCAATCTTGTGTACCAACAGAAGTGCAACCTTATTTTCCTTACAGAGATGAAATGTTGATGCAAAATGGTATCATTTTCAAAGGTCTTAAAGTTATTCTTACTTCCTTACAACAGGAGTAAATCCACATTTTGCATCTTAGCCACCCAGGTTTTTAAGCTACCAAAAAAAAAGGGCAAGAGGACTAGAATTTTGGCCTTCTCTGTAAAAGATAATGATAAAGTACTTTCATCTTGTTCAGTACGCAATAGTACTAAACCACATTTTTTTTTTTTTTTTTTTTTTGCAAAAGAGCTACTTCAGCTAAACCAAATTCCTGAACTACCTTGGTCAACAGTAGCCACTGACATATTTGAGTGGAATATTCAACACTACTTGGTTCTTCTGTGTGGAGGCATGTATGAATGGGCGTGCCTTCATTGAAAGTTCTGAGTCAGGGCTGGTAACTCGGCACATAAAAATTCACTACCAAACATTAGCGGACCGGAGTTCTACTGTGGCGACCCCTAACCGGGATAAGCCGAAAAACACAACACAACATTCAACATTACTTAGTGTTGGTAGACTCTTATTCATATTGGTTTTGGGATTGATCTGCTACCTAACCTAACGTCCAGCACTGTCATTACTAAGCTGAAAGGTCATTTCTCAGTCCATGGTAGTCCACACAAAGTTATTTCTGACAACAGTACCCAGTTTGCCAGTCAGCTATTTCAGAAATTTGCAAAAGAGTGGGACTTTATCCATGTTACCAGTAGTCCTGAGTACCCACAGTCAAGAACATGCAGTACAAAGTGCAAAGCAATTGGAGAGAGGTCAAAGCCTGACGATACCAATGTTTTCTTGAACTTGCTTAATCTCAGAAATATACCCAGTGACAATTTACTTGGCTCACCTGCTCAGAGACTTCTGTCTAGGCAAACCAGTGCAACCTTCCCATCAGTTCCATTTTGTTGGTGCCTAATGCTAAAAACACCAAAACAATCAAAGCCCAACTATTCAAAAAGCGTTCATTCCAGAAGTCCAACTATAATAAAATGAGCAGACTAGAGATAGTGAGGATGCATACAGCAAAAGCTTTTGATCTAATTGGTCAAGTGAAAGGTGTATGTGCCGAGCAGAGATCTTACTTAGTAGAATCTGAGGGTATAGAATACAGAAGAAATTGCAGACATTTTCTTCAGTTGTCTGAATCAATATTACAGCATTGTACCTGTGATACAGACTCTAGATCTCAGAGCAAACCAGACGAGGTTCCTGTTGAAGGACATGCCTCAGTATCTTTTCCCTTTCCTGATGATGTCCCAGATGTCCCTGAAGTTGAACATTCATTAAAGACTGTCCCTGTTGCTAAACCCAGTCTTAATTTTTATGTCACATGATCAGGTCGTATTTCCAGACCTAGTGTAAAATACACAGCAACCTGGACATAACTGTTTCATTTGTAATTAGTTTTGTATAATTGCATGTCAAAGGATTATTTCTGTACAACTGCATATCGATGACTATTGTCATTATTACTGTGCACGACTTATTTCTCAAAGAGGGAGAATGTGAAGGAGGATTTAGAACAGAGCATGTGTTTGATTTTAAGAAGCATTTCAAAGTGAGGGTACGTGCATATAAACAGAGAGCACGTGCAGGCAGCAGTGCCATTTTGAGTGAACAGCCAAAGTGTTAACATGTATGAGTGCATTAGTCAGTCTGTTTTACAAGATTAAGTTACTAAGCCTCAATCCTGATGTGTTTGTATGTAACAATGATGCTTGAACCGAACCCACAACTGTTCGTCTGTTTTATCCTGACCGGAAGAGCAACACAGGTTTAGTTTTTTTTTTTTTTTTTTGTTCTTTTTTGACAGGAAATGTGGCCAAAAGTGCTATTAATAGCAGCAGGAGCTGATGTGTTTATATGTAATGAAGCTGCTTGAACCGAACCCACAACTGTGTCTGTTTTATCCTGACCGGAGGAGCAACACAGGTTTAGGTTTTTTTTTTGCTCTTTTTTGACAGGAAATGTGGCCAAAAGTGCTATTAATAGCAACAGGAGCTTCCCATGGGATGGGCACATGATTCTGACTTAAAAGATCTCTCTCTCAGTGACAGAAGCCTGAGAGGAAATCCTTAGAAATAGATCTACATATAGATCTATCTTTTTCCTGTAGAAGAAAAGGCTCTTTGAACTGCAGTGTTGATAACCTAGGAACACAATTCTACATGAGGTGTGAAAAAGACTTTCACTACAAAACAGGTCCTTAATGCTCTCTCCAAGGCCAAGAACACTGCATCAATGGGGTCCAGACAACATTCCAGGATGCCTTCTAAAAAACATGAAACCTGACCTATTAGGCCCTCTGGAACTGCTGTTTAACTGGCTTTGAGAACAGCAACAGTCATCAATCTGCACATAGCTGGGCCATCTACAGACCCATATGACTAAGTAGTTTTACATGTAAAGCCATGAAAAGAATCATCATGGAAATGATCAATAGTGATATAATAAACCTCCAGACACTGGACTCAACCCAGTTTTGTTTCATCAAGGGCATGTCATGCATACTCAATCTGGTGGACTTCTTTGTGAAAGTAAAGAAATCAATGGATGAGGGGAAAAATGGTTCACACTGCCTACCTTGACATGACAATACCCCCCGGGCAAACTCAAGAGGTTAGGTACAATCCATATGTCACCCAGTGGGTAGCCAACTGGCTCACAGACAGGACCCAGGAAGTTAAAATTGGGGAGTCCACCTCTACAAAGAGGCCAGTCACAAGTAGAGTCCCTCACGGATCAGTCCTTGGACTGCTCCTTTTTGGCATTTACTTCTCTGAGGTCAAGGCCAATGTCAATGGTCTCAGGATCACTAAATAGGCAGATGACTGCAAATTAGGAGCAGTCATTGAATCCCACACTGACAAACATTTTCTCCAGGAAGGGCTGACACAGAAACAACTGGTGTCAGAGCCATCAACTAAAGCTAAATGCCCAGAAATGCATAATGGTATCCTTCAGGAAGTCATCCACCCCTAGTAACTATCATACTGACAACACACCCCTTAGAGTTGACCCAGTACTCAGGGGCACACACAGACAGTAATCTAGCCTCTGACCATCACATGCTATGTTGCACAACTTGTAAAAAAAGGTATGGCATCCCAAGTCCAAGGAAGTCATTGTTCCACTGTATTCAGCATTCATCAGACCTATCAGTTAGTACAATGCCCCCTTTAGTATGTACCTAACCAGTCATATCCAACAACTGAACATCCACAGATGCTCTTCACTAAAAGAATACAGGGCATAAGTAACACATCCTATGTAGACAGCCTCAAGGCCCTATCCCCGTATTCTGTCTCCTACAGGCTTTTGATGGGAGAGCTATGCCTGGCACTTCAGGGTTTTGTCAGACCCCACTCTGACGGACTTCCTGCATATCCACAAAAGAAACATCACCAGAATTATCCATTCTAAAGACTTAAACCTTGTCTGTGATATAAATAGGACTTGTTGGAGAGACAGGTATGTACCAACAGGCTTCCCATCCATGTGAAGCAGAGTTCTTCCCTAACCCAATTCAAGTGCAAGTTGGATATCTGGATGGGGAACAGGAAATTCATCCCTGGTTTGGCATCTATGTCTCTTAATGGACACAGGTAACCCATAAATGGTTCATTTCCCAAGCCCCTGATTGCAAACATTTCATTTCCCAAGCCTCTTCTTACACTTATCAAGAATATCAGAACTTGTCAGAGATTTCGGATGCATGGCTAGGCTTAAAAAGGCTCTTGTATTCATCTGCCTACTAAACACCTAAGAACCTATATTCTCCTGGAACTCTAGTTTGTGTAAGCAATCTCAACCAAAAGAGCTCTTCCAAAGACTTTAAAGATTCTGGAAAGACAAACAAGTTGTTTTAATATGGAAAAATGTGGATACTCTGTAGCCTGCAATGAGTTATAACTGGAGCTAGACACCATGTAACACTGTTGGTGCACTGAACAGTATAAAGGGTAAGGGAGAGACAGACATTGTAATCCAGAGACACAAAACCTTATGAAATGCCTGAAACCTGGATAGATAGGGAGGTGATAAGCATCTTTTAAATCTAGTGTTATGAGGAAGCTTGAACAAGGAAGATCAGGCAATAGATGAAGTGACAATATTTTGAACTTGGGCACCATCACAAACAGGGTTAGGAAAGAAAGATCCAGAACTGGTATCCAAGCATTTTCTTTCTGTGGCACTAAAAACATTTTTGAATAAAAGCCTTTCCCAACTTAGGAATGGAGGAAAGTACAGTTGTGTACACTTACCATAAATGTAGATGTTCTAGTGTATTCACTGTTGCAGTCATCACCTGTGGGTTATCCCTGCTGTGGTAGCCCTCTGTCGGCCTGAATGCCAGAGTCAATATTTTTGTGAGCCAGCTGCTGTCACCTGTAGTCTGACATCAGGTTGTCAGTGCTATAAAGCAAGGCAGCTGATGTCATTACATTAGTTTTTCTTGCCTAACCAGTCAGAAGCACAAGTGAAGAGAGAGAAGTGGTCCTGGTGACTAAAAGCCACCTTGGGAAGCTTGTGTCCCCCTAGGAGAAGATGTTAAATGGGGGATGGAGGGAGGGAAAAGTACAGTTTTGTACCTACCATAAATGTAGATGTTAGAGTGCTTATACAGCTGCAGTCATAACAGATGGGTTCTCCTGCCGTCAGGTGGGTCCTCGGTCGGCCAAATTCCAAAGTCTAGGTCTGGCGTCAGTTGTCGTCGCTTCTTCCCTGACGTCAGTGCGACAGGGGTATAAAAGAACCAGCTGACGCCATTTTCTTCAGTTTTTCTTGCCCCAGATGTCAGGTGCCCCCAGAAGGAAGGCAATACATAAATTTGTGTAATAAAGCAATGCAATATAATCAAAATACAGTAGTTGCAAGCAAATACACCATAAATGAATACCCCAATCAGGTTGTATGAGGAGGTGTTAGCCAATATGCCTGTCCCAAGAGGGGAAGGAGGGAGGGAAACCTGGACTGCAGCTGTATAAGCACTCTAACATCTACATTTATGGTAGGTACAAAACTGTACTATGTTCATCGTGCATACAGCTGCAGTCATAACAGATGGGTAGAATCCCAAAGCTAAGAAAGGGGTGGTAGGCACTAGGTGGAACCAGGAGGAGCCAGTATGCCCTGCAAGACTGCAGTGGCAAAGCCTTCGCTAGTTTTGGAGTATAATGGTAGGTGGTAGTGCTTGGAGAAGGTATGCACATAACTCCAAGTGGCTGCTTCCAAAATATCTTTGGTAGGAACTCCTTTGAGGAAAGCTGCAGAGGTAGCTGTGGCCCTTGTGGAGTGAGATCTGATGCCAGTAGGTACAGTTTTGCCATGAAAAGAATAGCAAAAACGTATGCAGTGGGCTATCCATTTTGAGATTGTCTGTTTGGAAATTGGCTTTCCTTGAGCTCCTACAGCATATGACACAAAGAGCTGTTCTGATTTTCTGAAAGGCTTTGTTCTGTCTAAATAATAACGCAGTTGTCTGTGGATGTCCAAGGAATGTAGTAATCTCTCCCCTTTGTTTTGAGGATTAGAATAAAAGGTAGGTAAGTGTATGGCCTGATTCAAAGCTACCCTGGATACCACTTTAGGCATAAAGGATGGGTTGGTTCGTAAGGAAACTCTGCCCTGATGGAAGATGATAAAAGGCTGCACAGCCATGAGAGCTTGTAGTTCTGAAACTCTACGAGCTGAGGTAATAGCCAGAAGGAAAGCTGTTTTCCAGGACAAATATTGCAGATCTGATGAGGCAGCTGGCTCAAAGGGAGGCAAGGTCAGTTTTTCCAGAATTAAATTGAGATCCCAAGCAGGTATTGGTTGCTTCCTTGGGGGGTTTAGATTCTTAGCCCCTCTGAGGAACTGTCTTAAGAGAGGGTGAGAGAATAAGGGTGGATCAGTGTTGTATTCTGCAGAAATGGCTGAGGCATGGATTTTGATGGAGGAGAATGAAAGCCCACTGCTTAGCAACTCAGCTAGATACTGTAGTATTTGAGGTAAATCCAGTTTTCTAGGATCCTGGCCCTTTTTCTCATTCCAAACACAAAAAATTTCCATTTTGCGGAGTAAGCTTTTCTAGTTGACGGCCTTCTGGCCTCCAAAATGACATCCTGCACCTCCTTGGAGAGTAGGGTCTGTTGTGATGCTAAGGAATCTTCCATGCGGCTAGATTGAGTGTTTTTAGCTGGCTGTGAAGAGTTTTGAAGCTGTGCTGAGTCAGGAGAAGAGGCATTAGAGGCAGGGTCCATGGTGGGGAATGCGTCAGGCTCCTTAGGAGTGGGTACCAGTGTTGTCTTGGCCAGTCTGGAGCAATGAGAGTCATCTTTGGTCTGTCTGCTCTGGTTTTCAGTAGTACTTTGGGCAGCAGAGGAAGAGGTGGGAAGGCATAAACAGTCATTGATG
The DNA here is from genome assembly GCF_019279795.1 of Protopterus annectens. Lineage (NCBI taxonomy): Eukaryota > Metazoa > Chordata > Ceratodontiformes > Protopteridae > Protopterus > Protopterus annectens. Next base: position 1,951,464,396 of record NC_056739.1, read on the forward strand.
TCCAACTGAAAGAGAGCGTCCACTCTCCAGGCCTTTGGATGGAAAATCCTTGAGCAGAATTTTGTCAATTGGTGATTTTTGTGGGAGGCAAAGAGATCTATGTCTGGCCTTCCCCATGCTTGGATTATTTCTGTAAAAACTTTTAGATGCAACTTCCATTCATGTGGATCGGTCATATTTCTGCTTAGGTTATCTGCCAGTGTGTTTTCCTTGCCTGGCAGGTACTGTGCTTGTAGTTCAATTTGTAAGTCCATGGCCCTGTTCCAAAGTGACATGGCCAGTCTGCATAGGGGGTATGAATGCGTTCCTCCCTGCTTGTTTATGTACCACATAACTGTGGTGTTGTCCATTCTTGTCAATAGTTGACCTGGTTGCAGAAGGTCTTTGAAAGCTATAATAGCATTTATTACTGCTAGCATTTCCTTTTGATTGATGTGAAGGTGCTTTTCTTTTTGGGACCATTTGCCCTGAATGCACCGATCTGTCATGTGCGCCCCCCCCCAGGTGTAGTCCGAGGCATCTGTTGTGATGACTTGATTTGCTTGAGGCTTGCTGAATGGAAGACCTGTGTTTGTTTGGCATGCTCGAGCCCACCACAGAAATTCCTTTTGTAGACATGGAATTAGTGGTACTATTGTTTCCAAACTGTGGCTGTGTTGAGACCATAGGTTTTTCAGGTACCATTGAAGTTTCCTCATATGCAGCTTTGCACATGGGATTAGTAAGATGCAAGATGCCATGAATCCCAGAGCCTGCAGGATTTTCCTTGCAGTCAGCCTGGTGCAATTTGCTAGTGCTCTGAAGTATTGAGTTAGTTGCCCCTGCTTCTCTGGCGTGAGGTAGGCCATCTGGGTGTTTGTGTCCAAGTTGGCACCCAGGAAAATTATCTTCCGAGAGAGTATTAGCCTAGATTTCTTTTTGTTGACTGTGTATCCCAGAGAGTTCAACAACATTATTACATAAGCCAGATGTTACAGAAGAATGTGCTTGCTGTCCGCTTGGATCAGGCAGTCATCCAAATAGGGGTATATTTGTATCCCTTGAAGTCTGCAGTAGGCAATTACTGATGCCAGGCATTTCGTGAATACTCTGGGCGCAGTAGATAAGCCAAAGGGCAATGCAGAGAATTGATAATGGGTTGAACCTGCAAGAAATCTGAGGTATTCTGCAATTTTGCCTGATTGGGACATGCAGGTATGCCTCCTTGAGGTCCAATGTTACCAGCCAAGACTCCTTGCCCAGCATGGGAAGAAGCTGCTGTAGAGTGAGCATCTTGAATTTTGGTACGAGTAGAAATGTGTTTAGGATGGATAGGTCCAAAATAGGTCTCCAATCTTTTCCCTTCCTTGGTACCAGGAATAGTCTGGAATAAAAACCTTGACCTTGTTCGTGTGTAGGTACCTCTTGAATCTCTTTCATGTTTATGAGAACTGTAATTTGCTTTTGTGCCTCTGCCCTTTGATTGTGTGGCAGGTTTGGCATGCCTCTCATTTTTGGAAGGGTGTGAAAATGGAATCTGTAGCCTCTGTTTATAATGTCCAGGATCCATTTGTCTTTTGTGACAATATGCCAATTGTTTGAAAATAATGCCAGTTTTCCTCCTAAGGGGGCTGCCATTTGAGTCTTGCTTGGCATGCAAAGGGGAAAGTCATTGGGTTTGCTTTCTGAATGATTGCAAGTTATCCTCGCCACCTCTTTGTGTAGGAGCTTGCCATTGTCTGCCTCTAAATGATCCTTGGGATTGTTCTCTACCCCTCAGGTGCCTGTATCTACCTCTTTGGGGTCTGTCCGTGGCTGTAAAGGACCAATTTTTGGAAGGACAATTTCTACTGAAACGTGGTGGTTGTACCTGTAGAAAATCTTTCACAGTTTGCATTGATTTAGCCTTTTCCTCCATTTTCCTTAATACCTCCTCAGCATTAGTAACCAAATAATACATCCTTTTGTAGAGGGGCATCTAGTAATTTAGCTTTGACATGATCAGGCAAGGTTTGTTCCTTGAGCCAGGCATGTCTACGTATGACCGATCCTGTAACAGCAGCTCTACATGAGGCCTCTAGAGCATCAAAATCACATTGTAAGGTATGCTTACCCACTTGTTCTGCACTATGCATCAAATCCTGCAACTCCTTCAAGTCTCGTTGTTCAGGTTGTGACATTTTACTTTTCAATTGTGATGACAACACTGTTGGTATTTTAGCATATGGAACTGACAGTTTAAGGCCCTCATGGTTAAGGTAGCTGAGGTATATACCTTTTTTCCCCACCTTTCTAAGGATCTGGAATCTCTCTTGGAAGGTAATGGATTTTTAGCAGTGGAGGCCTTAATTCCCTTGGGGCCCTGTGAGATGGTTTCTGGGTCGGCAGCATGGCTTTTGTATAGAAATTGGTGCAAGTCAGGAACCCTGTAGTACCAGTCAGGCTTGACTGGGGCTGGAGGCAGAGAATCCGGGTTAAGGCAGGCCTCCGAGTAAACATCATCTAGGATGTCCAAGACAGGAGGTATAGCCAGAGGCCTGTGCTGAGGTAGCAAGACAAATTCCCTAAGCCTTTTCTTGGAATCTGAATAATCTTGGCCTTCCCAGTGGAAGTGTACCCTTAAGGTATGCAAAGTTTCCCCAAATGAGTAATCCTCTGGGGGGGGATACAGAAGGAATGGACTCCTCTGCATCAGAGTCTTCAAAAGGGGAGTAAGAATGTTCCTGATCATCAGAGTGCTCTGAAATAATGGAGCCCTGATCAGAGGAGGGGGATTCTGCCTCCACTCTGGGCCTTTTGTCTGGTGGGGGCTGAGAACCCCTGATAAGAGTAATTAAATCCTCAGCCATTTTGAGCATCTGTTTTTTAGGCATGGGGCCTGAGGATGGGCCCTGTGTAGCTTGTCTCTTAGAATGCATGGCTGCTTTAGACTTAGTGAAAGCCTTGATGGAAAAAGAAGAGGAAGGTCTGAAGACACCTTGAGTGGAGGTAGACCTGTCCACATTGTGAGGTTCAATGCCAGGAGTGGCTTCGGTATCTGTAGTCGGGGTGTGGGCCGAGGAGAAGGCGACCTCGGGCACAGGAGACACCGCCAATGAAGTGTCGTCAGTAGTCAGGGGCTGCGTAGGCTCCTTGCTGAGAACCGGACCACGTGTAGTCGGCTTTGGCATGGTGTCGATAGAGGCCGTGGACCTCGTGTGTTGGTCCTTATCTTTGCGTTTTTTAGACAAAACTGGAGTCGGAGTATCCGATGACATAATATAGTTAAATGTTTTTCCAAAATAATGCTGGGTGAACTCCGCCCGACGCTTAATAGTGCATTTGTTGAATGTAGCACAAAAGCGACAGGCCGAGACGTCGTGGTCTGGGCCTAAACAAGGTATACAGAGGGAATGGAAATCCTTATGCGGTATTTGCTTCCCACATGAAATACAATTGTTAACTTTGTCTGACATCGGTCTGAGGCAAGAAAAGTTTCCCCAACGGGGTACTTAGCTTTCAAGAAGACTTCTGTTTCCAAATTTTCGTAATTTCAGGAGCTGGCCGACCGGCACTTGCGAACTGCTTCTGCTTCGGGCACTGCGCGGCAAGAAAGACTGAAGAAAATGGCGTTGGCTGGTTCTTTTATACCCCTGTTGCACTGACGTCAGGGAAGAAGCGACGACAACTGACGCCGGACCTAGACTTTGGAATTCGGCCGATCGAGGACCCGCCTGACGGCAGGAGAACCCATCTGTTATGACTGCAGCTGTATGCAGCTGTATGCACGATGAACATCCAAGACTGCAACAGTGAATACACTCTAACATCTACCTTTATGGTGGATGTACACAACTGCACTACGTTATTCGTGTTTCACTGCTGCAGTCATCAACTGTGGGAGGATTCCCAAAACTGAGGAAAAGGGAGGAAGGATAGGATGAGTCCTAGGTACGGGTCATGACGCCCTGCAAAATTGCAGAGGCAAACCCTGCCCTAGACTTAGAAAGGAGAGGCAGGTGGTAATGCTTCATAAAGGTATGGACAGAGGTCCAGGTGGCCGCTTCCAAGATGTCCCTGGTAGGTACTCCTCCAAGGAAGGCAGTGGAAGTGGAGGGTGCCCTAGTGGATATGGATATGAATAGACCTAGGGATGTGTTTCTCATGTAGTCTGTAGCAAAAATGGATACAGTGTGAAATCCATTTGGAAATGGTTTGTTTGGCGATGGGCTTCCCCTTTACCCCTGGGGCAAAGCTTAGAAGAAGCTGGTCTGTTTTTCTGAATGGCTTAGTACGGTCCAGATAGTATCAGAGTTGTCTGTGCATGTCTAGTGAGTGTAGAATTCTTTCCCCCTTGTTCTGTGGGTTGGAAATGAAGGTTGGAAGGTGTATGGCCTGGTTAAGGGTCACATCAGATACCACCTTTGGCAGAAAGGAGGGGTTAGTCCTCAGGGAGACTCTGCATGGAAAATTATGAAGGGCTCAACAGCCATGAGAGCTAAATGTTCCGAGACCCTTCTGGCTGAGTTGATAGCTAGTAGGAAGGCAGTCTTCCAAGAGAGGTATTTCAATTCTGTTGAAGTGCCAGGGTCGAAAGGAGATCAGGTTAGTTTCTCTAACACATAATTCAGGTCCCAGGGTGGCGTCAGAGGCCTTCTGGGAGGCCTGATATTAAAAGCCCCTCTGAGGAATTGCTTAATCAAAGGATAAGAGAAGAGGGGTGGGTCTGAATCACAATGGGCAGAGATGGCAGGGGCATGGATTTTAATAGAGGAGAAAGAGAGGCCACTATTGAGCAACTCTGCTAGGTAATCCAGGATGAGAGGGATGGAAGGTTGGGAGGTACTGCCTCCTTTTGACTGTTTCCAGGAGCAGAATCGTTTCCATTTTCCTGCATATGATTTTTTGTGCTGGGCATTCTGGCCTATGTGATGATGTCCAGGACCAGTTTGCTTAACAGGGAATCTTTGTTAGTTTTTAGTGTATAAGCCATGCTGAAAGTTTGAGTCTCTGTAGGTCTGGGTGCAGTACCTTTCCCCTCTCCTGGGTCAAGAGGTCTAATATCATGGGAAGCAGCTTTGGGGGCTGTAGGGTCAGACTGCGTAATAAGGGGTACCAATGCTGTCTGGGCCAATCTGAAGCAATGAGGATGACCTTTGGTCTCTCCTCTCTTATTTTGATCAGAACCTTGGGAATAAGGGGCAGAGGAGAGTATGTGTACACAAAGAGGGAGCTCCAGGGGAAGGTCAATGCATCTGCCTTCCATACTAGGGGGTGATACTCCCTGGTACAGAACTTGTTCAACTGGTGGTTGAGGTGCGAGGCAAAGATGTCCACTTCTGGGGTCCCCCACTCCTGGGGGATTTGCAGAAAGATTTCTCTGTGGAGCTGCCATTCATGGGGGTCCAGTAAGTTTCTGCTTAGGTGGTCTGCCAGTGTGTTGTTGATCCCTGGTAAGTATTGGGCAATTAGGTGCAGCTCCATGGAGGTGGCTGTAAGCCAGAGACTCCTGACTAAACTGCACAGGGGATAAGATTGGGTGCCCCCTGCTTGCTGATGTTCCACATTATTGTGGTGTTGTCTGTTTTTATAAGGAGGACCTCTGGTCTGAGATGGGGTTGGAAGGAAGTCAGAGACTTTTGCACTGCCATAATTTCTTTCTGGTTGATATGCAAGTGAAGTTGCTGGGCATTTAAAAGGCCATGGGTATACCTGCCTGCTAGGTGAGCGCCCCAAGCAATGTTTGAGGCGTTGGTGGTGATGGCTTGGCCAGAAGAGCAGAGGATGGAAGGGAAGACCCTTTTTCATGGCACAGGCCTCTACCTACCAGAGAAATAGTGCTGACACCAAAGATTCTTTGAGTACCACTGAAGTTTTCTCATGTGAAGCCTGGCAAGGGGGATGAGAAGGATGCAAGATGCCATGTATCTCAAGGCTTGCAGAAACTTCCTCACAGTGAAGCGACTTCTGGAAGCCAGCTAGGTGAAGTAGAGAGGCAGGAAGATCTACTTTTCTGGGGATAGGAAGGCAATTTGGGTTGCTGTGTCTAGCACAGCTCCCAGGAAAACAATTTTTCTGGTGGGGTTTTGCTTTGATTTTCTTCTCATTGATGGTGAACCCTAGGAAAGTTAGGAGAGATTTGACAAAAAGAAGGTCCTGGAGCAACTTTTCTTTGCAGTCTGCCTGAATGAGGCAGTCGTCCAGGTAAGGGTAAATCTGTATATTTCTCTGTCTGCAGAATGCTATAGCCAGGGCCAAGAATTTGGTGAATACTCTGGGAGCAGCAGATAAGCCAAAGGGTAGTGCAGAGAACTGAAAGTGTTGACAGCCTGCTTTGAAGCGCAGGAAGTTTCTGCACGATTTCCTGATGGGGATGTGGAGGTAGGCATCTTTTAGGTCTAGTGTCACAAGCCAGGAATTTTGTGTGAGCATAGGAAGGAGCTGCTGCAAGGTTAGCATTTTGAATCTGGGGACCACCAAGGAGGTGTTCAGTTTGGATAGATCCAGGATGGGGTGCCAAGTGTCCTCTTTTCTGGGTACAAGGAATAGTCTGGAGTAAAAAAAACTTTTCCTGTTTGATCTGGAGGGACAGGTTCTACTGCTCCCTGGAATATTAAATTTTTGACCTGTTTCATTGCATCTGCCCACTGGTTTGGGGGGAGGTCTGGGTACCCTCTTGGAAAAGGGAGTTCACTGAAGGAGAAACTGTATCCCTGAGAAATGATTTTTAAGACTCATTGGTCTTTGGTTATAGAGACCCAATTGTCCTTGAAGACAGTGAGCCTTCCTCCTAGTTTTTGATGAGTAAAAGGAGGGCGGGGGGGGGGGGGAGTCATTGTGAGTGCTTGCCATAGAAGCTTGGCTTAGAATTCCCTTAGAGATGGAAGTGGTCCATTATATGCTTCTTTGCCGACCCTGGGATAGGGGCCTGGAAGGCCCGTCCCTGTGGGGCTTACCCTGGCCCTGTCTGCTAGATGCAAGGAAGATCCAGTGCTTAGAGGGAAAGTTCATGCTGAATCTGGGATGTTAAGCTTGAAATAAATATTTTACTGTTTCCATAGATTTTGCTTTGTCTAACATCTTTTTAAGCACCTCTTCTGCTTTTTCCCCCAAACAAGCACTCCTAAATCCAGGGGTGCATCAATAGGTTTAGACTTGACATGATCAGGGAGAGGTTGTTCCTTCAGCCATGCATGTCTTCTAATAACATATACTGTCACTGATGCCCTGCTAGAGGCTTCTAGGGCATCATATCCACATTGTAATGGGTGTTTGGTCACTTGACAAGCAGAGTGTAGTAATTCTGCCAGCTCTGTTGAGTTGGAACCATAGGGAGAGGTACAAATCTTCTGTTTTAATTGTTCCAAAGTGTGCTGTTGATAGTTTAACATATGGAACTGGCAATGGAGTGCTCCGATAGCTAAGGTTGCAGAGGTGTATACTTTCTTACCTCATCTGTCCAGAGCTCTGGAGTCTTTGTCAGAAGGAAGAGGATTTTGGGCAGAACTAGTCTTCGCTCCTTTGGATCCCTGTGTAATGACCTCAGGGTCTGCAGAAGGGCTCCTCTACAGGTATTTGTGAGAATCTGGTACTCTGTAGTACCTGTCAGGTTTAGTTGGAGCAGCAGGCAGGGCATCAAGAGCTAAGGTGGATTCATGGAAAACATCATCCAAGACTTCCAAAATAGGTAGGGTGGCCAGGGATCTGTGCTGGGGCAGGTCCAGAAACTCTCTAAGTTTCTTCTTTGACTGTGGGAAGTCATGAGATTCTCATTGAAAATGTTCCCTGAGGGAGTGAAGGGTTTCCTCAAAGGTGAGGTCCTCTGGAGGGGAGACAGAAGGGATGGATTCCTCTCCATCTGGATCGTCAAACAGTTAAGGGATGTTGTTCCTCTTCAAAAGCAGAATAATCAGATTCCTCAGACTCTGTCATAATTTCTTGAGAAGGATGCCTTTTCCTTTTTGGAGTGGCGGCCTGAGTACCTCGTATAAGGGAGATGAGATCCTCTGCCATTTTAAGCATTTGAGCTTGGGGTGGTGGAGCAGTAGCAAGATGGTGGCTAGAAGCAGATTTCCTAGGAGTGGCCTGGCTTCTAGGCCTGAGAGAATCCGTTGATCTCTGAGAAGTGGTAATCAGATGCAAAGACGTAGTTTTTTGTTTAGAATCGGTATTGCAAAAGGCCTCTTCGGAAGACTATGCCTGCGTCGCAGCTCCAGACCCAACAGAGGGAGACACAGGCAAAGGCTTGGAAAATTAAGTGGATTTCTTGGCATACCAGACCAAAAGGGTCTCGGGCAGAGGTCTGCGTAGAAAGAGAGTCTGGCATCAGGGGCTGCGAAAGCACCTCATTGAATTTCGAAGAAGTGACGACTTGCTAGCGTAGGTAGCATCGTTGGAAGGCTTAGTCTTGTGTGGCCTGTCTCTATCTTTATCTCTGCATTTTTTCAGAAAATGTCAAGATTGTTGGCTGACAGACGCCATATCGGAATTCAAAGACGAAACATTGTCTACAAAAAGCGCTCTATGGCGAAGGGTTCTCACATTAAAGAGTGCACAGATCCGGCAACGAGGGACGTCGTGGTCTGGGCCTAAACAGGTGATGCAGTAAGAATGAAAGTCTCGGTGTGGGATCTGCTTTCCACAGGCGAGACAATTGTTCAGACATTGGTTGGAGCAAGAAAAAAGGGTCCCCCAATGGGGTACTTAACTTTAGACGTTTTCTGCTGAAATTCAACTTCTGCTAGTGACTGACCGGCACTCGGGCGAACTGCTTCTGCTACGGGCTCCACTGCAAGGAAGACTGATGTAATGACATCGGCTGCCATGCTTTATAACACTGATGACCTGATGTCAGACTACAGGCGATGGCAGCTGGTGCACAAAAACATTGGCTCTGGTATTCGGGCCGACCGAGGGCTACCACAGCAGGGATAACCCACAGGTGATGACTGCAACAGTGAAACACGAAGAACATCTGGTTCTAATCACTCCTTGGGACAGCATGTGATGAAGGACAAGTGGAAGTTAAAGAGGCTGGTCTGGTGCATGAGGAATTAACCCTGGAAAGAAGGAATTTCCTCCCACTCCCATCTGTAACCTTGATGAATGAGCTTCAGAATCCATTTGCCTGAAACTTGCCAAAGAGAAAAGCGGAGATTCAGACTTTCTGGATAGGAAATAGGGTGGGGGCAAGGTCCCTTAAAAAGTCATTCTGACTTGGACTATTCCATAGTTTTGGGAGATTCCAGAATTGCCGAATATGAATCGGAAATCTGAGGAGAAAATAATCTTCCTGTCTACATTCAGAATCTTAAATCTCTTTAGGAAAACAGGTATCCCTTTTTTCTTTTACCAGAAACTTTATCAGAAGGATCATGAGCCTGAATTAAAACCTTAGCCATATCCAGTAAACCACTCCGGTCTAAGGAAATTTGAGGAGAAGAAGACATGTTTAGTGTTCTACTTGACAGGAAAAATGGGGTCAGCAGAGTTAGCAATGGTAGCAGCAGCAGAAGCTTCTCCAGAGATGTGGAAACATTCTGACAAAACAGAGAATCCTGTCCCGTCTCCTCTCCCATGACTGACAAGAGGGGATCCGAGAGCCAAACAGCTACAGAAGATGTGGCTAAGCCCTGGTCCACAGTCGCTGTAGGTGCTACCCCGGAGTGATTTGAGGTAAAAGATGAGTGGTCTGGAGTACAATAATTGTTCAAAGCAGATTCATCTACCTGTGGCTGAGGCAAATTGCTAACTTGCTTTGGTGGCAAAGGTGGTTGCTTAATTTTGTTTCTTTTTGTGGCTGCTAGAAAGAGCGATCATGAGACCAGCAGTTTTGTTCCATGGTCAAGCTGGAAATACTGTTTCAGCCTTGGGGAAAACCAGTCTTTACCCATCTTTTGCTGCTTAAGTGTCACTATTTTCACATAAAAATACAGTAAAAAAACAGTTTAAACCGTGTACCAGCCCAAAAAGTAAAATAAACACAATTTCTTCACATCACAATCAATTTCAATTACTTTTAGCAACTTTTAAACTGACAGGGGAAAAAAAGAGCATCCTTGTGTAAAATTACAACACAGTCTTATGACAATCCATTAAAACAGACTCCTAGCTTTAAAATACTTTTCTGTTTTTTTCATAAAAATGGAAGGATTTTCCCCAAAGGGAACTTATCTGCTCGGCAAAGAAGCAAATAAGCTGGCATTTGATCCCTGAAAGTCTTAAAGGAACATGCTCTTGGTTGGCAGGAAAGGTCTTGGGTTTGAAACCTAAATCGATCCTGTTAGCTCAGTTCAATCTGACTGTCTGGGTGGGTGGAAGGTACCCTGAAGCTTTCTAAGCTGGCTGGTTTATTTTACCTTGGGTATGTTTTTGAGGAGTAGCCTGTGCAGACCCTAAAAAGGGAGGTTTCAAAGACACAGCAGCTTTGAACAATCCCTGTAAGAAATCTATCCACTCTTTTTTACTAGCTGCTGAAGAGAAGTCACATGCTTAGACTTCTGTTTTTTTTTTTTTTTTTCTTTTTAGCCATAATGTTCACCTGGATAAGATTAAAAAGTTCAGAACTCTGTCAAACCACTAGCCTGGGATCTCTACCCTTATGATTTGAGGGACACTGAGGTCCCTCAGAAATCCTGAGTCGTAGTTCATCAGAAGTATCAGCAGTCTGCAAGGCCTCAGGAGCTGTACCAGTTGCCAATAGGATCTCAGTGGCGGTTGACAGAGATAAGCTGGCATACAGTGGGCAGTCCCCAAAGATATTTGAAGAGAAATACAGGCAAAGGCATCCAGATATGGAAAACTTCACAATAAAAAAAAATAAGATCAAAAAGAGAGAACACAGAACAGAAGATTAGCGAAGTAGAAGTTAGAAAAAAAAACAGAAGCTGAAGTTGTGGGATACTAGCAAAGTGAAAGATTTACTGTAGAAAGTCTAACACGGGTTATATCACACTATGATGGAACAAGTTTGCAAAGTAAGGAGGAGAAGGAGACATCTGAAGAAGAAATATGGACATGGGAAAGAAAAAGAGATTTAATATGGTCCAATATTTATGCAAAGGACAAAGGAAAACTTATCAATACAAAAAGAGCCGCACCAAAGATATTTGAAGAGAAATACAGGCAAAGGCATCAGAACATGGAAAATTTTACAATACAAAAAAATAAGAAAATAGAGAGAAAAAGTAGAAATGAGGATTAATAATATAAAAGTTAAAGAAACAGAAACTGAGGTTATGGATTACCTGCGAAGTGAGGGATTTAGTGTACAAAATTTAACTTATAACATCACAGCAGGATAGAGTTATGGGAACCCAAATTAAGGAGAAATCAATGGAGCTGGAAGCATTGGATCAGTTGTCATATGAAGATACTTTTTAGCCTTCCACAGGAAGGTACGAGCACTCCGTTGGAGTTGGACAGCAAGGGAAGGAACAGGAAACTGTGGCAACACTCACGCAGTCAATGTTGTGGAGTGATAGGCCAGTGAGTTCCCATATGAAAGAGCAATGGATAACAGGATGAAACTGAAGAGTGTCACCGGAAGATGCTCTGGAAATTTCAATAGCATGCCCACAGGTAAAGGAGAACAAAGAATGTGCCCACAGTTTAGAAGAGAATGATCTAAGAGAAGAGTTTCTTGATTTAATAGAAATGGACAGACATATTAAGATCAATGAAAGTAGACTACAGAAGCTCCATAAAACCCAAACAAAAGTTTGATAAAACAAATTACCAGAGTAATTAGGACTGTCCACAGAGATACATCCTATTTACTTCTGTTATATTGCATGAATTATTGTGCAGCTAGATTAATAATAGATCGTCTTACCATAAGAACACAGGGTAGTAAAGGAAAGGAAGGGGAAATTTTAATGGCATTGTGGAAGTACTGAACAGAGAAAACTATAAAGACAAGAAGCATTACTGTTAGAATATAGAAAAGAACACAGGGCAGTAAAGGAAAGGAAGGGGGAATTTTAATGGCATTGTGGAAGTACTGAACAGAGAAAACTATAAAGACAAGAATCATTACTGTTAGAATATAGAAAAGGGAACAGATCAACAAAAATACACAGAAAGATAGATGTGATAAAAGCAACAAGCAGCATTACAACAGATCAGTATCTACTGTGCACTGTTACAGATAAAACTAAAAATATCAGCACAGGCAGAAAAACTTAGAAGATATGTAGATAAATATAAAGGAAAAGTACAAAATAAGCAATTTATTGATGACTCAAAAACATTTTATCCAGACTTGGGAAACGAGGCAAAAGGAATTGAAACCACCAATAAAGAAATAGATACATTTTGGAGAAATATGTAAAAGTTGTGTAAAATCTTACCATAACCATAGATGTCCTTCCCTTCCATGTTGCAGTATTCTACATATGGGTTTACTCTTCATGTCTTGCGTATGTACGGCCAGTATACAATTTTTTTCAGTCCCTCTGAGGTGCGTGTCATATCTGACATGGCCGAGGGAACGTGGGCCATAAAGGTGACGTCGGCACACACCAGCCCTCAGAACTGAAAGCCTCAGCTGGAGCCTGTCCTAATAAGGGCAATTCCAGTCCAGTGCCACCCAGATAGGGAAAGGTAGCCTAACCGAGGGGGAAGGTGGGTAGGAAGGAATACTGCAACATGGAAGAGAAGAACATCTATGGTTATGGTAATATTTTACAAAATTTCCTATGTCCTTCTACTCCCATGTTGCAGTATTTTGTACATATGGGCGAGTGCCAAAGCTCACTGTGATTGGGAGGGGGAGACTAGTGGCAGATTCCAGGAAACTGTGAAGGATAGCCCTGGCAAACCCTGCCCTGGATCTAGAAATGTGATCAAGTTCGTAGTGTTTGGTAAAGATGTGAACAGAAGACCAAGTAGCTGCCTCTAAAATAGTGAAGGTATCCAAGCCTTTAAACAAGGCTCCTGAGGAAGCCATGGCTCTGGTGGAATGTGCTTTAACTGCCCCTTGCAGGGATTTCCCATGGAATTGGTAGCAAAAGGTGATGGACGTGGAGATCCAAGCAGATATGGTCTGCTTGGACACTGCCATCTCCAGTGCTCTAGGGTTGAAGGATACAAAGAGTTGGTCCGTCTGTCTGATGGTCTTTGTTTTATGCAGGTAAAACTTAATCCATCTATGCACATCTAGGGAGTGCAATACTCTCTCACTGTCATCCTGTGGGTTGGGGAAAAAAAAAACAGATAAGTGTATGGCCTGGTTAAGTGACAGGTCATTCACCACTTTGGGCATGAAGGATGGGTTAGTTCTGACAGTAACCCTATCCTTGTGAAAAAGTAGAAGGGGGGGGGATAGCTATAAAGGCTTGTAGTTCTGATACTCTTCTAGCCGAGGTCAGGGCTACTAGCAGTACAGTTTTCCATGTGCAATGTTTTAAGTAGGCTTTGCCTACTAGTTGAAAGGGAGGGAGCATAAGCTTTTCAAGCATACAGTTAAGATCCCAAGGAGGAGGGCACATTTTCCTGGAAGGTCTGAGGTAGAGTACCACCTAAAGGAAAAGTTTAGAAGGAAGCCTAGAAGCGAAAGGGGGGTCCTGAGGAAGGCATGCTGAAATTACAGACAAATGAGCTTTGACGGAGGAGTAAGCAAACCCAGTCTGTAGTAACTCGCACAGGTAAGACAGGACTATAGGTGGTTCACTACAAAGTGTGTCCAATTGCCTTTTGTGACACCAAAAAGTGAATCTTTTCCACTTAAAAAGGTAGGATTTTCTTGTATTTGGTTTCCTGGCCTCCTGCAGGACATTGAGCACATCCTTGTTGTTAAGGTGTCGTAAGGGAATCAGAATCTTATCAGCCACAGGGTGAGGTGTAGAAGTTGCCACTGTGGATGAATCAGTGATCTCTTGTGTTGTGTGAGAAGTTCCACTCTTGGGAGTAACTTGTGGTGATTGCCCTTGGACAATTGCAGATGTAAGGGGAACCAATGCTGTCTTGGCAGAAGGAGATCACCAACAAGATTTTTGAAGTGTTCTGCTGTATTTTTAGTAGGATTTTCTGAATGAGTGGAAAGGGGGGAAAGGCATACAGATATTTACCTTTCCAAGAGACTGAGAGGGCATTTGTTGCCAGTACCTGGGGTTCTGGTGTTCCGGTGCAAAAGGCAGGAAATTGCCTATTGATGGAGGAGGCAAACAGGTCTACTTGAGGTGTACCCCACCTGTGGACCAGATACAAGAAGACATCGCTGTGAAGCATCCATTCATGGTTGTTTAGGATAGTTCTGTTAAGTAATCTGCCTATGCATTTGTGAAGAGAATGAATGTAAACCACCTGTAGGGTGATTCCCTGTGAGGTGGCAAATTCCCATACCAGAAGGGCTAGTTTGTACAACAGGTAAGACCTGGTCCCTCCCTGTTTGTTGAGATACCACAGCATAGTGGTGTTGTCTGTGTATATCTTTCAGAGGCCCCTGTTGGAGGAAAGGTTGAAAGGCCTGGAGGGCTAGAAGAATTGCCCTCATCTCGTGAGAGCTGATTCGTTCCAGTTTGTGAGTTTTTGGCCACAGGCCCTTTACCTTTTGATTGCCCAGAATTTCTCTCCAGCACAAGTCTGAAGCATCTGTGTGCATGACCTGTGTGGGCTGACGTGGTTGGAGAGGGAGACCTGGATTGCGGTTTACCTGTTCCAACCACCACTGTATTTCCTTCTTCAGGCAAGGGAGAAGAGGCACCTTGTGCTCCAAAGGGTGGGAGTGCTGTGTCCAGACTGACCGAAGATACCATTTCTCATATGCAGTCTTGCTAGGTGTAGCATGGGGATGGTGGCTGCCATGTAGCCCAGCAATCTGAGATACTGCCTTGCTGTCAACTCTGTGGAGTGAAGGACCAGAAGAAAATATTCTGTCAAGGAGCTCACTTTGGGGGGTGGTAGGTATGCTACCATGAGGTCTGAACGCATTCTGCACCTGAGGAAGACAATGTTTTGTGTTGGCTGTAGCTGGGATTTGGGAAAATGTTGTAGAAATCCCAGGGACTGTAGAAGGGCCACTACCATGTGGATGTGTAGCAGGAGGGTCTCTTGGCTGGTAGCCTGGATCAGCATGTTTTCCAGGTAAGGGAATGTTTATATTCCCTTTGTTCCATTGTTCTGCAAAAGGCAATTACTGGGGCCAAGCATTTTCTGAAGACTCTGGGTCCAGTGGAGATTCCAAAAGGCAAGGCAGAGAATTGTAAGTGTGAAGAACCCACCAAGAACCTCGGGTATTTCCTGTGGGTGGGTTTTATTGGGATGTGGAGGTAGGCATCCTTTACATCTAATGTTGCTATGAACCCTTGGGGGATCAGGAAGGGGAATAGGGCTGGGAGTGTCAGCATTCTGAAGATAGGGATTTTTAAGAAAGGGTTGAGGTGGGAGAGGTCTAATATAGGTCTCCAGGGTCCATCTTTCCTCGGGACCAGGAAGATCCTGGAATAGAATTCTCTTCATATTGCAGCTGGGGAAACTGTTTTGATGGTGCCCTGAGCTGTAAGATTCTGGAGGACTGATTGCATGAGATGCAACTGTTGAGAAGGTGGTTGTGGGATGTCTCTCCTTTTTGGAGATGAGATCCAAGACATGAAGTATCCATTTTGTAGTATGGACAGGACCCACTTGTCTGAGGTGAGCTTGGTCCATACAGGGAGGCAGTGAGAGTCGAGCTGACAGAGGTACAGAAGGAGCGAGTGGTGGCGGTAAGGGTGGCAGGTAGTCAGATGCTACCTGCCCTGTCTGGAAAGGACAGTCTCTGGCTAGAGGAGGAAGGTGCTCTAGCTGTAGGAGTTTGTTTTCATGTAGGCTTTCTAGGCCTGGAAGGAGCAGCAGGACGAGATGGTTTCCTGATGAACTGGGTTTTAGCAGGAGAGTTTCTTTGGGACTTGGGTATGGGAGAAACTAGCAAATGTTTCAGGTCTTGCATTTAATTTTCCTTTTTGCTGAAATGACTTGAAAAGGTCAGCTACTTTCATGCCAAATAATGCAGTATTGATCAGAGTAGCATCCATAAGCTTTGCACTGAAGTCATCAGGCAGTGGTTGTAGGCAAATTCAGGAGTATCTACGTAAGGCAGAAGCTGATGCTGCTGACCTGGATGAGGATTCAGCAGCATCATAAATGCACTTTATAGAAGGTCTGGTGACCTGGGAAGAGAGGGCCAGGAGGGAGAACAGTGATGCTTTGGCAGGGCAGTCTGGAATACCTGCCAGGTGTTAGGAGTCAGATTCCAGAAGGGATAAGGCATACTTGGCCATAGGAGTTTGATAGTTTGTAGCTCTGAAGTGAAGGACAAGGTAGCAGAGGTACACATCTTTTTACCCAGATGTTCTATCGTCTTGCTGTCTTTGTCAGCAGGGAGCATGGTGGTAGTGAGCGGGAGCTTAGATGCCTTGTCCGTAGATACAGAGTGGCTAGGTCAGCAGGTGGACACTTAAGCAGGTGCTTAGCGGTGTCAGGCACCTTGCAAAAAGTCTGTCTGGTCTGCATGGTGCAAGGGTTTGGGAGTCTGGGTTAAGAGATGCTGAGGAAAAGGCATCTAAAAAGGCAGGAAGGATGGGTGGAACAGCAGATGGGCTAGGTGTTTCCATCTGGATAAGGTTGTAGTATCTTTTTTGGACCTTAGTCATTTCTGAGGATTCCCATTTGAAGTGTTCCTTCATCTTGGCGATAGTTTCTCCAAAAGTTAAGTCTTCAGCTGGGGAGTCAGAGTCCACAGAATCTTCTTCTGGGGAGCCATACCCCCAAAGGAGATGGGAATCTGTGAAGTATAAGATAGTGATTCCTCTGAGGAATCTAAGGAATCCTCCCCTCCCCTTCCCTAGTGGTGTGGTCTGAGGCCTAGGGCATGTGGGAACACCCACAGTTGAGGTAGGCCTCAAGGACATGAAAACACTAAAAAGGCTTTGAATAAAAGCCTGCCAATCAGGCATGCTTTCAAGTGAAGGAGAGATATGCCAAGTCTTTTCCTTTCTTTTAAGGGGCCTAGCTGGCATCTGTTGAGGCCTGGGGTCTGGAGAGATTTTAAAGGATCTGAGGGATCAGGCAGCCCTTCGGAAAACACTGGTTCCCCCCTGGCAACAGAAGCCAATGGTGGTATAGCCTCAGCGGATGTGCTCTTGCCGAAGGATTGTGCAGCATCCGCATAGATACCTGCTCTATCTGATATGCTGGATCCAGTTCCGGATCCTTCTACCAGGCCGGAGTTGGCCATAGGCTGAGGACTGGATGGAAGAGGCTCAGAGGTTGAAGGCCATAGGGTTTTGGCCTCTTTTTGGGCCGTTCTGAAGGAACATCTGAGGAGCCCTCCATCCCTAAAATGATCTGCTTAAAGGCATTGGTTTTCTAGATAAAGGTTTAATGCATGCAAGCGGCTGCAGTGGGTCTTCAGTACAACCACCTGGCAAATAGGACAGGCCTTGTGGTCATGCGACCAACCCAGAGGCACTTATCGTGGGCGTCCTTGTGGGAGATCTGGAGGCTGCACTGACACTTCCCCTTTCTGGATGACATTAACAGGCAATACAAGTTTTTAAGAAGCCTGGCACTGTTCTATGTGAAAGCACTTAAATCTGTATTTGTACGTCTGGTTTGTTGTTATTTATTGAACTTCTGCCATTAAACATTTTGGATCTACTGTCCTGCTTGGCCTGGGATTTTATATTTTGATCATTTGTGTTGTTTGGACCAAGTTTAAAGAAGGACTGAAAAGGTCCCCAATGGGGGTACTTATCTGATTTTAGTAGAATCAGATGTCTGTGGTAGTGGTAACACCTGGCATATGACTGGCGGCTGAAAGGTTCCGAGGGCTGGTGCATGCCGACGTCACCTTTATGGCCCACATTCCCTTGGCCAAGTCAGATGTCACATGCACCACAGAAGGGCTGAAAACTTTTGTATACTGGCTGTATGTACACGAGACAATAAACCCATATATAGAATACTGCAACATGGAAATAGAAGGACTTCTAGGAAGCTCCTGTGGAACATAAAGATGCTAAATAGATAGAAGAAGTAAAAGAAAGAATACAAAGTTCAAATGTACAAGATGTGAAATGGGATGAAGTAACAGTCAAAGAGATTAAAACAAAGTTAAGAAAAACTCCTAAGTGGAAAACCCCAGGCTCAGAGGCAGTACCTAACTTCTAGCTAAAAGTCCAAACATCTTTGCAAGAAGATTTAGCAATGACTAAGAACTATTTATAAGCTCACCCTGAACAGACACCAGCCTGGTTAATAACAGGAAAAACAATGCTCCTACTTAAGAGCAAACCTGCAAGCTATTCTAAAAACTACAGATCAATAACTTGCCTTCCAATGACATATAAACTATACACTGGAAAATGACATATAAATTATACACTGGAATGGATGATGACAGTTTATAGTCATTTAGAAGAAAACAAAATAATAGCAGTAGAATAAAGGGGTAATAAAAGAAAGTCATATGGAACAAAGGATCATTTGTTGTTAAAAGTCCCAATGCACAGCTGTAAAAAGAGAAAGAATCTAAGAATCGTACGGATAGACTACAAAAAGCATTTGACAGTATCCCACATTCATAGAGAAAAGAGCGCTTCAAATTGTATAAGATACACCCCAACAGTGGCAAACTACTCTGCAGTTAAGCCACGGTAAAGGACAAACTATTA
Organism: Protopterus annectens; assembly: GCF_019279795.1. Taxonomy (NCBI): domain Eukaryota; kingdom Metazoa; phylum Chordata; order Ceratodontiformes; family Protopteridae; genus Protopterus; species Protopterus annectens. The sequence goes on from NC_056739.1 coordinate 1,951,483,007, forward strand.
TTCCAGGGATAAAAATTCAAAGGGGATATTCCAGGGTGACTGTCACTGCTGCTCTTTTGTCTTGCCCTTAACCCATTAAGCTGTCTGCTTAACAGATTAAGTTGTGACACTGCCAGCTCAGCTATCTGGAATTCTGTATCTTATGTACTGAGCTAAAATGTATCCACAGTGTACCCTGCTGGAACACAGATTAACTTGCAAAACTTCAAGAAAATAAGTTGAAATTAAGTTGTTTTACAATTGTGTTATAAAAGTTAGTTTCAATTCAGCAAGGAGACAAAATGTCTAGAACTAGGGTACCTTCTGCATTGTTTTGTAAGTGTTTTATTGCTTATGACTTTCAAGATCTGCAAACTTCTGAAGGCTATGTATTCTCACCGAGAGCTGCTAAATTCTGTTAAGTTTCTGTTTGGCCTGGGAACTGAAGTCAGGTGACAGAGTGATGTCATCCAAGCTATTCAAGCAGTAATATTTGATATTTGTTTAAGAACTCTCAGAGAGAGAATGTGCATTTTTGATTTTATTTTGGACCCAACAAGAACATCCACATCATCCTCTGCACCTGCCTTGTTAGGGTACAGTAATTTCTTTTAGGTATAGCTAGGAATATAGTAAAGATTAGTTTAGATGTTTTCTGTATTTATTTGAGACTATCCTGAAATGTTTTAAAACATCTCCTGTGATTTTGAACTCTGAAGTAACCGTGTTTGTTTTCTGAGTATTCTCCTCTTCTGTTATTATTTATTATTAAATATAATTTAAACCTATCTTTGTGGCTGATATTTGTGAGACGTATTTAAGCTCTTATAGCACTTGCATATGTACTTGGTGACACTGTACACATCACTCCTCAGAACTCATGGATCTATAATATATAACATTAAGTATCCTGTTTTTTTGCTTATTTTTTCAAGTTATTTGTAGCACTTTGTCTACTGTTTTTCTAGCTAGTTTCACTGTGTGTGAGGTATTATCTGGAAATTGTCCACTTTTATTAAGCATCTGTTGGGTTGTTTGACTCTGGTAACTCGTTTGCAGTTGAAAGCTTTCTCTAGAGGCTCCATTAGCTATTTAAAACTTTCATTTAAAAGGCTCACTGCTGCTTTTCTGCTGTGGGAAACATTTCTGCAGTTTGTTTCCTACTCTTCCTCCCTATTGGTATGCTGTTCTTATAGTCGATGACTTTGCAGTTGCCCGCCCCTAATGTAAATTTGATCTGGGACCCTCCTCCCAGTCTAGTGTCATTACCTCATTCTACCTAATACAGGGAGAACATTTCAGAAGGCCAATCAGCTTAGTTTCTGCTCCTCCTTTCTCTCTTTCCACTTAAAACATAAATACATTTCTAAGCTTGTTTTTTGCCTTTCCTGTGAATAATCTGGATACAGATTTGCTTTGTCCAGGACTATTTGTGGGCTTCTAAGCCCCCAAGCCTTTCTGTGTTGGAGGGAAGCCTTCTAGCTTAATTTTGTTTCTGCAGTCTTGGGTGAAGGTAAACACTTGCACCACACTACACTCAGCACATAGTCCCTCAAAACCTACACCACCAAAACACACACACAAAAACACACACCTACATTCACGGAGGCTCTCAGTAAAAACCTGCCTAAGCAACAAGGACCTTCAAAGCAGAAATGCAAGCAACCTCCAGCTCCCAACACAACCCAAATTACACATAGCCCACAAACTCACTCAGTGTGCCACTCAACCACAACCCATAAGGCACAACAACGTACCCAACACTCTAGTCATAGGTGACTCTATAGTCAGGCACACTGATGTTCCACTCACCAGGCTAAGCAAGGAGAAAGTTACTGTCAGCTACCTGCCGGATGCCAGGATCCGCCACATAACGCAAGCTCTCAGGTCACTCCACAACAAGTACAAATATGATTGTCATTGTCCATGTTGGTGTGAATGACCTGAGACGTACCTCCCTGGACTACATGAAAAGGGACATGAAGGAGCTGTCGGATCTTGTAGCCCAGGCAGGTATGACCCTAGCCCTGAGTAGCATCCTGCCATCACCCAAAATGATACCACAGTACAAGGACAAAATGATTGACTTCAACAATTGGCTAAGTTTCTGGGGTCATTCTAAGGGGATCCAATATCTGGTCTGCCTGGGATGACATTACAGACAAACCACGATGCTTTGCCAGTATCTGGTCTGCCTGGAATGACATGATAAACAAACCACGATGCCTTGCCAGAGATGGCCTGCACCTGTTGCCCTTGGGATTCCGGATACGGCTCTAGCCACCCCTACAGTGCCTTTTTTAGACAAGGTTCAAATGACAAATTCACCACCGTAACCGGTACAAGCAAGAAGAATCTGAGGGTATTGCTACTCAATGCTAAAAGTCTAAACCTCAAAATGCACTCACTCGAGGCACTCCTTAAAATGGAGAACATCGACATCTGTGCAGTGACAGAGACCTGGTTCAAGGCTCCAGAGAGTACCCCTGCATTACCAGGCTATAATTCCTACCGCACTTTTCATCCACCTAACCTGGACTGAAACACTAAAAGCGAAGGTGTGTCCATATTCATTAAGGATATCCACACCTCCAGGCTAGTTGCTCAGCATAATGCATCCGAGATTATCCAAGTGCAACTAACTCTGGGCAGGACCGCAATCCAAATTGTAACTTGCTACAGATCCCCCACCATGCCCCAGGATTCCCTCTCCTCATTTCTTGATACACTGGAAAATATTAGGGTACAACCCAACACCCTAATAATAGGCGATTTCAAATACCCCACCATTAACTGAGAAAACTACTCATGTACCAACTCTTGTGCTCAACGTTTTCTGGAATTCATAAATTCCAATGCCTTGGATCAACTTATCCACACCCCCACCAGGGGCAGCAATATCCTAGACCTAGTTATTACCAACATGGGCAATCAGTGCTGCACACCAGATGTCAATTCCTCGTTGGTCATATCAGACCACAAGCTAATCACCCTGGACATCCACATCCCTCCCCCACCCCCCATTAGGGAAACCACAGTAAAAACTTTCTCCAAAGCCAACTTCATGCTTCTTAAGACAGAAGTGGCAAACTTCAAGACACCCATGCTGACGGACAATAGAGGTATGACTGCTGAATCCTACACAAATGCACTTTATAAGCACTTATACGAGTGCATGGATCGTGCAATCCCTAACAGAACCAAGATGCTATCCTCCAAAAAAAGGAAGCCAATCTGGTAGTCCCCTGCCATAAACAAACTCTACAACAGAAGAAAGAAACTGTTGCAAAAGAGTAAAATTCCATGAGTGGAGAAAATCCCTGGTCAGCCTCAGTAAGAAGCCAAGATCCCTCATAAAATCCTCCAAAGCTAGTTACGAAAACAAAATCACCACTGACTTGAAAGAGAACCACAAAGCATTCTATAGCTATGTCAAGAATCTCAATGGCAACACTCAGATCTGCTCTGAGTTACAGCACAATGGCACTAAATATACAGAACCAACTGATATTGCCAACATCCTGGCAGATAGGTTCAGTGATATCTTTACCCCCGTGTCATCCCCTAAAGGGCCCATCTCTATACCAGAAGAATGCAAAGTTCCTGCAATCACAGCTGCACAGGTAAAAAACACACTATCCAAAGCCAAGAACACAGCATCCATGGGACCTGACAACATCCCAGGCTGTGTTCTACATGAACTACAGAACAAACTGGCACCTCACCCAAGTACCATGTTCAATCATAGCCTCACTTCAGGTTATGTGCCCACTAAATTCCGCACAGGGAGGGTTATCCCACTCCACAAAGGGGGAGCCACCACAGACCCCAGAAACTACTGCTCCATTAGCCTAACAAGCCTGGTCTGCAAGGCTATGGAATGTATCATCATGGAACTTATAAAAAATGACATTGGTAATCTCCAAACTCAGGACCCCACCCAGTTCGGGTTTGTAAAAGGCAAATCATGTCTCCTAAACCTGATACGACTTCTTTGAAGTCATCACCAAAGCTGTAGATGAGGGTAAGGTGGTTGACACAGTCTATCTAGATCTCGTCAAGGCTTTAGACACCATCACCCACTCTGGAATTATAGATAAACTCACTAAACTAGGTATAAATCCCTATGTCAAAAGATGGGTTGCCAGCTGGCTCACTGACAGAACCCACACTGTGACAGTATCAGACTCCAAATCCAACTTCAGACCAGTGACAAGTGGAGTACCACAGGGTTCAGTCCTGGGTCCTCTTCTATTTGGCATCTACCTCTCTGAATTTTCAGGCTAACACAGAAGGTCTTTGGCTAACCAAGTTCACAGATGACTGCAAACTAGGAGCCATAATCAAAACTCCAAAAGATGTGGACATCCTACAAAAGGGCCTCGCCGAGACAGATGCCTAGTGTCAAAGCCATGGCCTCAAGCTCAATGCCAAAAAGTGCATTGTCATCCCTTTTGGTAAAAACTCTGCACCCATGAACTACCACATAAGCGGTAGTCTACTTAACATCGGAAGTGTGATAAGAGACCTTGGGACACAGGTGGACAGTAGTCTCTCCTTTGATAATCATATCACCACAGTAGTCAGGAAATCCTTCTACATGGCACACCTCATCACAAAAGGTTTCTCATCCAGGAAAAGAGAGACCATTCTTCCCCTCTACTCGTCACTCATTAGACCCACTATAGAGTACAATGCCACTTTTGGTATGCGCCTCACAAGACATCTACAACAACTGGAAAGGCCACAGAAATACCTCACAAAAAGAGGATTACTGGCCTCAAACAGATGCCCTATGCAGACCGTCTCAAAAAACTGCAGCTTTACTGCATCACATACCGCCTACTCAGAGGCGATCTCTGCCTAACACACAAAGCTGTGTCAAACCCAGAGCTTTTAGACATGCTCCGCTTAAAGAAATCCCAATCCCTACGAGCTATACACTCTAGGGACCTAAACCTTGTCACCACAATAAATGGAACATGCTGGAGGGATAGATTCCTGTCTCAGAGACTTCCCATAGTCTGGAAGAAACTACCTATCTATATCAAACAAAGCTCCTCATTAGCATTCAAGAAAAATCTTGATGACTGGATGGGAGATATGAAATTCACCCTGGGGATCACTTCTGTGGCTCTGCTCGACAGTGGCACAGGAAAATTATTTTCTGGGCTGGCGAAAGCCAGGGTATCTTTTGGCTAGGCTTATATAGGCCCTAGGGCCAACAGCCTAGTACCTACCTATGAACTCCTAAATAGCCTTGCTCTTGGTCAAAACGACTATTTGGATAATAGTAACATTACACAGTAGGATTGGAAACCCTTTGTAAGGGCCTTATGCAAGCTAAGAAAGGGTTGGTGGCAGTGGAAACTCCCTTACAGTATGGGCAGAAGGGGACATAGTTATTAAACCTGTGACAGCCTTCCCCAAATGTGTGTGTGCGTGTGTGTGTTTGTATATAAATCAAAACTCAAGTGTGTTTTCCAGCTACTTGGGCAGGGACAAGAAGCACTGGTTGGACACAGAGGGTGCTGGAGGTCTTTGTGTGGCCATCAGCTGAGATCTTAACCCTATAGCTGAAAGAGAAACCAGACCCAGACTGACTGTGATCTCTGTGTGCTCTTAAGGGAAGTTGCACTTTACCGTGTGTGTATTTGTCATCCTCCCATTATGTACACCCCCTAGCTGTTGCCAGTGGTGAGGATTGAGGCTCCATGATTACTGGGCCAGTGCCGGGGTGCTGCATATTAATTGGTGGCAGTGGTGGGATATCCACATCACATATTAATTAGTTGACTGGGGAGATAGCCACATCACATATTAATTGGTCTGTAGTGGTGTGGATATTGAATTCCTGTAGCCTGTGTACAGTGGTCACTGAAGGTGTTTGAACTTTAAATCAACCACGCAGTGAACATTCAGAGTTTCACATCACAATTTTTTTTGTTAGCTTAGTTAGTCAGGGAGAGCAGGCAAGCATGTCAGCGAAAGAGTATGGCAAGTAGACAAGGAGCCAGTTGGCTGAGATGTGCCAGGCTAAAGGACTGGTGCATGACAACCAGACTAATGCAGAAATTATTGCAGCTGTAGTTACAGCTGCATCACAGGATAGCAACCAGCAGGACAATCAGACTGGCCTTGGAGGTGTACAACACTCAGAAAATGGACAACTCAACCTTTCCACAGAAGACTTAAAAATATGGCTGGAGTTAAACAGACTTGAGCTGGAGGGCAAGCATTTGGAAACAGAGGCCAGTAAATGTCTCCTACATAACTCCCCCATACCCTCTCATTACTATCGATACACCCCACTTTATAGTACTGGCAATTCTACTACTGCACCTTGGATGACCTTATTAGATGCCATTATATCAAGTTAAACTTAATTCTAGACATTATTAAATCATCCCATGGATTTAAATCCAAAAATTATCGTAAAAACACTTGGTGCAATAGTTATCTGCACTACACCAGTCACCATCCTCAACAAGTCTTAAGGGTCAAGCTGTAAGAGTAGCAAGAATGACCTCTTGAGTTTAGTGACTTGATTAGTGAGCTGATTTTCTTAGGAAAAAGATTTGTAGAAAGGGGGTATCCTGTGGATATGGTAAAGGAAGTATTAGAGGAAGTATACAAGGAGTGGAGGAATCAAATACAAGGCTTTGTTAGGGCAAACCTTATCTAAGACTATTGAAAAGAATATGGAAGGAAACAATTTCTATGGGGCTTGTGTTATGGAATACAATATGCTTTCCGAATTATTTACAAATATTAGTTAGAGCCAACTGGAACACACTTAAAATTAATAAAGATTTATACGATGTGGTAGGTTCCAAACCTCTGTTTACCTACAAAACAGGTAAAAATTTTAAAAGAATGTTTGAAAAGGTTGACAAAGTAACTAAAATCTATAAAGCTACCACTTCATGTGGCAACTGTAGTTTATTTCATGAGTGGGTAAGGTTAAACAATGGTTTGAATAGTGTAGTGATTTTGTAAGGGCAATTGTAAAACTAGGATGATAGTGTACATGGCCATGTGTGGAGGATGCCATGCATTTTATATAGGAAAAACAGAAAGAGCACTTAAAGATAGAATGTATGAGCATCAGTATGATATAAGAACTAGAAAAGAGACCATTGCCTTGTTTAAACAGTCTCTATTATGCCCTTCCTTTAACGGTTTTAAATTCGGCATTATGGATATTATTGCAAAAAACAATTTTAAAGGTGGGGATATTAAAAATTCTTTGTTGAATAGAGAATTAAAATGGCAGCTTAGGTTGAAATCTTTTATTTCACCTGGCCTAAATGAATATGTAACAATCAAACCAGTTTTAATAGCCAAAGCAGAAAATATTTAATTTATTGCAGTTTAACAGTGTTGATACATTCATTCATATAATTTTTATACACTTTCATAATATTTATGTTGAGTAAATTCTGGTACACCCTGAGATTTTTTTGTTAAAATACATTTAGTTATTTTAGTATGTATAGCATGTATTTTACATGTTTTGATTTAATCAATAAACATAGTTATGTGCAATATATGTTTTATATACATATGGTCTCTTTAAATACTAATTAGTATGTATTTATACAAAGGTATGCAAGTAATGAGTAGCACTTGTGTATTTATCTGAAGAAGTCTTGCTATTAGACACAAGCGCTCATCTGTGTTTGTTATAAAAGACTATTTTGCCTTAAACGGTGGCCTGGATTCTTTTTTATACTTTTCTTATTTGGCTTGTTTTTATTCTAGTGTGGTGTCCTTGATTACTGGGTCAGTGCAGGGGTGTTGCATATTAATTGGTGGCAGTGGTGGGAAATCCACATCACATATTAATTAGTTGACAGTGATGAGATAGCCACATCACATATTAATTGGCCTGTAGTGGTGTGGATATTGAATTCCTGTAGCCTGTGTACAGTGGTCACTGAAGGTGTTTGAACTCTAAATCAACCACGCAGTGAACATTCAGAGTGTCACATCACAATTTTATTTGTTAGCTTAGTTAGTCAGGGAGAGCAGGCAAGCATGTCAGCAGAGGAGTATGGCAAGTAGACAAGGAGCCAGTTGGCTGAGATGTGCCAGGCTAAAGGACTGGTGCATGACAACCAGACTAAAGCAGAAATGATTCCAGCTTTAGTTACAGTTGCATCACAGGATAGCAACAAGCAGGACAATCAGACTGGCCTTGAAGGTGTACAACTCTCAGAAAATGGACAGCTCAACCTTTCCACAGAAGACTTCTGTCTGGAGTTAAACAGACTTGAGCTGGAGGGCAAGCATTTGGAAATAGGGGCCAGTAAATGTCTCCTACATAAACTGCCTCATACCCTCTCATTACTATCAATACACCCCACTTTATAGTACTGGCAATTCTCCTATTGCACCTTGGATGACCTTATTAGATGTCATTATATCAAATTAAACTTATTTCTAGACATCCAACATCTCGCATCAACATTCCATTACCTGTATTTCTCCTTTCAAGACTGTTTATTCCCCTGACTGTATTATACTAGTTGCCCACCATAACAATTGTTACACTGCTCTGCATATCTTTATGCTGCATTATGCTGTTCTTTGTATGTATGTAATATATATATTTTTTTTTGCCTAACTTTAATGTAAATTCTAATTGTCTGTGCCATGTTACTGGAGCTTTTCTCCCTGTGCCTCCACTGAAAATGGGATCTTCTTGGCCCAGTGGACTTCCCCGGTCATCAAACTGAAATAAATACATACATTTCTTCTGCAATTTACAGAGGGGGATAATTTTGCTAGTTTCATTCATATGTTTGAGAGGGTATGTAAACAGTATAATGTTGACCAATGGCTCTGGGTATGGTTCCTGACCCCCTTACTCTATGGTAAAGCTGTAACTGCAATTTCTAAACTGTCTGATATGGATTGCTTAAATTATAACACAGTAAAAAATGGTTTGTTGGAATGCTTTAAGTTAACACCTGAAGCTTACAGAAAATTTGTGAGCAAAGATGTAAGGCAGATGAAAGTGTGTGCAACTATATTGCTGAACTAACCACTTATTTTCATAGGTGAGTGGGTGGATGTCAGGTGACCACTTCTGAAGGGCTGGCAGACCTTTTGGTGAGGAAACGAGCCCTTAGCACTTTACCTGAGGACATGATAATATGGTTAGCCGATGGGCAATACAATACTGCAGACGAGTTGGGGAAGAAGGGAGACCTATACCAAGCAAGCAGGGCATCACAGCACAGGAAAGGGATGCCCAATGCTGCTCATGGGTCTTAGGGAAGCTGTGGTGTGCAACCCAGACTACCCCCACAGAGTCCGCCAGTAGCAGGGGAAGCCACTAGTGCAGGTACACATCCAGGACCAAGGGTTAAATGTTTTAAATGTAACCAGTGGGGCCATGTAGCATATAGATGTCCACAGAAGCAAGGTGTGGAACAAAAGGTGAGAGAGCCAGCAAGTGGGAAATGCCAGCAGCAAGTTGTCTCGTGACAATAAGGGTACCAAACTACCACAAGAGGTTATATCCTATCTTAGTAAATGGGAAAGAGGCCATTGCTAAGACAGACACAGCCTCTGACCTAACTATTGTAAAGCCTAAAATGGTTAAAGAGGTGCAGTACTTGCTTGGGTAGTCTACTCCAGTCAGAGCTTTAGGAGGGACCCCATTCCAAATACCTTTGGCAAGGGTTTACCTGAACTGGGAGGCTGGAAAAGGAAACCAGCTTAGTAGGGGTGTTTGAGGATATCCCTGCAGATATCTTGATAGGGAATGATTTTGATAATGCAGTACCATGTGTGCATGCAGTTACACGCAGTCAGGCTTTGAGACAAGCATATGGGTCTGGTAGCCTGGGGGAGACCCATTCAGACTGCACATTTGCAGCCAGGACTGGTGAAGTGGTTACTTCAGGGATGGAGCTACCTTGTAGCAGTGAGACTGAAGGTGAGCCACAGCTGCTTGTGTTTACTGATTTTCCCTTGGAAACATCAAGGGCAGAGGTGAGTAGCAGTAGTAGTACACAGGCTGACAGTGAGGCACCACTGCCCGAGGATGACAGACTTCCTGTAGAAGGGAAGCTGGGAAGAGTTTCAAAGAAAGAGATGAGATAGGCTCAGCTCTCAGACCCTACATTGCAAGGCCAGACCCTACATTACAAGGCCTAGACCCTACATTACAAGGCCTGAGGGAGGTAGCTAGTGAAAAACCTGATTCTCAGGGAAGGGAAAATCTTGTACACTGGGACAAAGGGTTACTGTATAGAGTGTGGACCCCTAAAGGGAGGAACTAGAGGGTGAGAGTACAGCAGTTAGCAGAGCCCAGAGCCTACCATCTGGCACTTCTAGCCATAGCCCATGATATTCCCTTTGTAGGTCATATGGGCATATAACATACAAAGAGACGGATTATGTAGAACTTTTATTGGACTGGGATTTCTAGAGATGGAACAATGTACTGCAGGACCTGTGAAGAGTTCCAAAAGGTAGGCAAGGCAGGAAACAAGGTGAAAGCTTCTTTGATGCCTTTGCCTATGATTGAGGAGCCATTTCAGAGGGTAGCTCTGAGTACCCAAAGTTCCACAGGGAAAAAGTGTATCCTAGTGGTAGTAGATTATGCTACCAGATACCCTGAGGCAGTGGCTCTGTCCTCCATTGAGGCAGAAAACATGGCAAATGCTTTGATTTTCAGCAGGGTAGGTTTCCCAAAAGAAATACTGACTGACAGAGGTGCCAATTTCATGTCAGATCTGCTGGCTTGTCTGTGGATGTACTGTGGGGTGAAGCACCTAAAGACCACCACCTACCATCCCCAGACTAAAAACTCTACACTCAAGTCCATGCTATGGGAATTTGCAGATGAGTTTAAGAGGGACTGGGACAAATATTTTCCCCATCTGTTTGCTTACAGGGAGGTTCCCCAGGAATCCACAGATTTTTCACCCTTTGAGTTGCTGTATGGGCATAGGGTGAGGGGACCTCTAGATTTGATTTGAGATGAGTAGGAGGGCGAGTGTGAATCCCACACAGAGTCTGTTGTGGCATATGTCCTAAACCTCAGGACAAGGATCAGGGAACTCATGGGCTTGGCCCAGGAGAACTTGGCAGAAGCCCGACAGGAGAAAAAGGTCTGGTATGAAAGGAATGCTTGAGCTAGAGAGTATGCTGTAGGGCAGCAGGTAATGGTTCTCATTCCTGTCAGACACAAGAAAATGCAGGTAGTTTGGGAGGGACCCTTACAAGGTGGTAAGGAAGGTCATTGATGTTAACTACATGGTAGAACTGCAAGGCAGGAGACAGGGGCATAAATTGTACCATGTTAACATGATGGAACCTTACCATGATGATAGAGAGGCCTTTGTGCTGAGTATTTGCAGTGGATGGCATGAAGAGTCTGAGGGGAATCTGGTGACTTATCTCCTCAGCAAGTCTCGAACTGACACCTCAGTTGAAGGGGTAACAGTGTCCCAGCAGTTATCCCCTACCCAGGTTCGAGAAATCTGAGCAGTGTTACAGGAGTTTGGGGACATGCTCAGTGGAAGGAAGGGTGCACCCACCTGGTGCAGCACCATGTGGCTACAGGACCCCAAAGGCCTATCAAGCAGGCCCCTTCTAGGGTGCCTGAGAGAGTCAAAACAGACTCTGAGGGAAGAGATACAGGAAATGATGGAACTAGGGGTATTCCAGGAGTCCAGCAGTCCCTGGGCCTCCCCAGTGTTGCTGGTACTGAATAAGGATGGCAGTACCAGGTGTCGCACAGAATCAGATGCTTACCCCAATGCCTAGGACAGATGAAGTCCTAGAGCAGCTGGGTGGGGTAAGTATCTAACCACTATTGATCTTACCAAGGGTTACTGGTAGGTGTCCTTGAGTCCCAATGTTAGAGAGAGGTCAGCTTTTGCGACTCCTTTTGGCTTGTATGAGTTGATGAATATGTCATTTGGGATGAAAAATGCCCCAGCAACTTTCCAGAGGCTGGTAGATTGAATCCTAGCAGGAGATTTTGCCTTTGCTTACCTAGATGATATTGCCATCTACAGCCATTCCTGGCAACAGCACCTTCAGCATGTCACAACAAGGTTTTCATACCTCCCATAGTACTAATACTGCACTTCTAACCCTTATAGATACTGTCAATAAAGCTATAAATAACATACTAGTCTCTCCCTTATGTCTATATTTGTCTAAAGTTTTCAGTTTGTTGCAGCAAACTTCTACTTCAGAATGGACACATTAGGTGCATCACGGCCCACCCTTCTATGGTTCAAAAAGCTACTTAACTAATAGGCATCAGTTAGTAAAATGGCACTCCACCCTCTCTCTCCATACCTCCCAGTCACCACGTATATACCACAAGGCTCTATCCTTGGTCTCCTCCTCTTCAACATTCTCACCAACACCCTCCACACAACAGCCCTCCCAAATACAATACACTGATGACTCCATACTCATATGGACATCAGATAACCTGGCACATCTCGAGAAAATTACTCAGGAAACTGCAACAGCCACTGAAACATGGATTTTTAACTCACAACTCATGCTACTCCCTCCAAAAAACAAACTAATAACCCCCAGATCTCTCTGACATGAAAAACTAAAGTTAAAATCCTCTCACCTAATACAACATTTGAAGTCACTTCTAATAGCAAATAATAAAGGCTATGAGATCGTAAAAATAATGCTAACTAATAATAATGATAAAAGGTGATGACTAATTCTGCAAATGACTGCAAGCTAGGAGCAGTCATTGAATCCCCAAATGACTTGGTCATTCCCCAGGAAGGTTTACCTCAAATAAGTAACTGGTGCCAAAATCATGGTCTGAAACTAAATGTCAAAAAATGCATGACTATCTTTTGGGAAGTATCTACCCAAAGAAACTACCACATTGACAATACACCCCTAAGACTTGATCGAGTTGCTTAGGATTTGAGAACTTATGTGGACAGCGACCTAACTTTTGACCAACATCTGTCTAATTGTTATAAGAAAGTCCTTTTATATTGCACAGATTACAAAAAAAAGGGATTATGTCTCAGTCTAGGGATGTCATTGTTCCCCTTTACTCAGACCTCAATGGGCCAATCATTGCATATAATGCCCCCTTTGATGTACATCTGTTCAGACATATGCAACAGCTGGAAAGTCCACAGAAATAATTTCCAAAAAGTATACAAGGCATAAACAACATGTCCTACATGGACCGAGTGAACCCCTGCCACCATACTTGGTATACTACAGACTGCTAAGGAGTGACCTGTGTGTGATACAAAAGGCATCCTGCAATTGATCATCATTGATGGATTTACTCCAGATCAGTAAGTCAGATGGTCTCAGAAATTCTCAGTCTAGGGATCTAAACTTCATATTTCATGGAGGATACCACTGCTACGGAACATACTCCCCATTCACATAAAACAAAGTTTATCCCTGTCCCCTGTCCATAAAACAAAGTCTATCCCTGTCCCATTTTCTAAGTTCAACTGAAATGTATGATGGGAAACAGAAAATATACCCTAGGACTGCCCTCATACTAATAATGGACAATGCAGCACCTAAATGCTTTATCTTATGCATAGGTCCCCTCAAATTGTCTATGGTATGATCCTAGTTCGTCTCATTAGGGGTAATATATAAAACTACCAGCCATGGGACAGGCAAGGCCAATCAAAAAACAAATGGGATAGGTTATTAATAATGTAAAAGGGGAAATTGGCTAGAATTAAAATGGCTTGCAAGGGCAGCTATCCTAGTACTTACCTATGAACCTATAATTTTGATTTGATTTGATTTACATATACAAAACTGCATAAAAAAATCACCAAATACTTGGAATGCTTAAAAGATGCAAAAACTTTCTCACAAATACAACTAAAACTACCCTTGCCACTACTTACTCCCCTTACTACTTTATGGTGCTCACATTCTTACCAACATCCAGGCAGCACAAAAAGCAACATTTCAGCAGTGCTATAATCAAGTGGCTACATTTACAGCAAATGCCCCTTTCAGACATCAATACTGTATGGCACTAAAAGCCTAAATTGATTAGAACTATACCATCAACTAACACATACAAAGCTTATTTCCACATGTAAAATTGTCCAGCACACATCTGCTTGTCTGGCACCAAACACCATTACACACAGCTGTCTTTGGACTCGGTCATTATGATCCAGAGATGAAAAACTCCTCTCTGTCCACAAACAATCAAATCTGCTGGGCGTCGTCTACATTAATACCAGGTCGCTAAGGCCTGGAACTCCTTACCGATAGCCATTAGATCAATATCCTCCCTGCAGTCCTTTAAAATAATTCTGAAATAGTTCTTAGCCAAACCCGGTCTCTGTTCTTGCTCAACCCCAGGATAACAATATTCCTAAACATTAACAAGTTTTGATTCATACCTTACACCTCCTTACTCCCCCTTTTCACTCACTTCCTAACTTTAGATATGTAATGACTTTTTCCTTCAGTTTATATTGTAGTTCATGTATGTATTATACTAGCTTGCCTTTACCTTCTAAAAACGGTCTAAAATTTCTGTAATAATTCAGTTATTGTTACTGAAAGGAAAGAATACTGAACATCTTTACCACAGTGTTTTTTCTGCAGGCAAGATTTTACAGTTGGAACAACTGTATAGACATAATTGGTGATGTAAATACTTCACTGTATATAACTGTTTTTTAATTATGTTTGCTGTTTCATTGGAAATTTAACTGTTTTTTTTCTGAAAACAGTCGGAAATATTCACTTGTTAATATAAATGTACTGTAGTGGCACCTCTCTCCAGGTCTTCACTGAAAATGGGCTTTGTCCAGTCAAACTTTCATGATCAACAAATGAATCAATAAAACATCCAAATGGTATCAGTTTTTAACTAATGTAGCCACATTATGCTTAATTTGGTATAATTATTTAAACCATAGATGTTTTTGTGTTATTTTTGAAGCTTGTAAAACTACTGTTCTTAGAAATGTTTTTGTAATACTGTGGAACATTTCTCCCTCGGCCTCTAATGAAAATGGGCACCTACCCAGTTAGACCTTCCCAGTAATCCGATGTCAGTAAACAAATATCATGCTTGACCTTCTACCCAGTTAGACCTTCCCAGTAATCCGATGTCAGTAAACAAATATCATGCTTGACCTTGTCAGTACAAATGTTGCCTCTGCCTACACCCCACTAATATGCAATACTATACTACATTACACTTTAATATAATATAGCACACAAACAACTTGTGATTGCAACAACTACCCAAATAAAAACCCAACTCAAAGTAAACAAGAGAACTAAACCAAAACCTAAATCTCAATGTGGGAGCAAAAACACATTTTCACTTCAAACATAAAAATAACAAGGAAGTGCAGTATATAACAGTATACAAGATGTCTCTGATACAGCATAATATGCAACACTAATTCTCCCTGTCAGAATAAACTGGTTGCTCCCCTATTGCACTGGTTGCACAACTGTGTCTCACAGCCACTAAGGCCTAAACATAAACCCAGCATATTAGTCATAGGACACTCCATTGTGAGACACACAAATGTGCCCCTCACCAGGCTGGATAAGGAGGTGGTCACGGTTAGTTGTTTGTCAGGTGCCAGAATCTGCCGTATCACCCATGCACTTAAGTCTCTCAATAATGTTATGACCGTCATAGTCCATGTTGGTGTGAATAACTTGAGATGTATGTTCCTGAACTATATGAAGAAAGGCATGATCGAGCTCATGTCCCAGGCAGGTGTGTTCCTAGCCTTAGCAGCATTCTACTGTCACCCAGAATGATGCCTCAATACAAATAGAAAATGACTAACTAGCATAGTTTCTGGTGTCTTTCCATGGGGATCCAGTACCTAACAACTTAGGAAGACATGCCAGAGATGGCCTACATCTGTCTATCTTAGGCTTCACAGTTCGGGAAAAGGCCCTTGCCTCCACCATAGTGACTTTTTTAGGCAATGCCATGAAGTAAAAACTACCAACATGAAAATTTCATCAAAACGGAAATTAAAAAAGTCATGCTGCTAAATGCTAGGTGTCTAAACATGAAACTGCACTCACTGCAAGCATTCCTAACCTTGGAAGATGCTGACATCTGTGCAGTCACAGAAACCTGTTTTATAGCGGTGAAGAGCACCCTAGCCATACCAGGTTACTCATTCTTTCATACATTCAGACTCCAATCCGTGGGTAGCAAAGCAAAAGGAGATTGAGTTGCAATATGTATTAAAGACATACACATCTCCAGGCTGGTCAAACATTATGATGCACAGGAGACACTCCAGATACAGTTACCTATTGACAAGGCCCCCATTCAAATCATAGCAAGCTACAGGCCCCCAACTTTGACTTAAAATGCCCACTCCACCTATCTGGACCTCTTCGAATCTATCAAGATTCAACCTTTTACCCTGAACCCGAGCGACTAACTATCCAACCATAGACTGGAAGAACTACTCATGCCAAAACACAGATTCCCAGAGATTCCTTGATTTTGCCAATGAAAATGCCTTGGACCAGCTGGTCAACACCCCCACAAGAGATTTCTTGGACTTGGTATTAACCAACATGAGTAACTACTGCAGCATCATTACAGTATCATCCTCCCTGATAAGATCCTCCCTGATAAGATCCGACCACAAAGCGGTCACTTTCAAAGTCACCATCTCCCCAACCCAACCCCCCCAAGCTAGGGTCAAACAAAATTCTCCAGAGCGGATTACAACCTCCTGAGGGAAGGTATAAAACAGCTTCATAGCCCCCTCTCCCTCCATAGGAATTGGCTCATATATCCAAACCTGCACCAAAGTACTATACGAGAATTTATATACTTGCATGGAATCAGGAACACCTGACAGGACAAAATCATCGTCCTCAAGGAAGAGTCAACCTGCCTGGTGGATATCTGCAATAAAAAGACTCTACAATAAAAGGAAAACATTGCTGTGCAGGACCAAGAAGGAGCAGGTGCCTAACTGGAAGCAATCTCTCCTTAGCATGAATAAGCAAATAAGAGCACTAGTGAAATCCTCCAAAACAAACTTATTCAGTTCAGACTCGCCACATCTACTAAAGGCAATCATAAGGCCTTCTTCACATATGTCTGCAATCTCAAAAGAAGCACACAGATCTGCTCAGAACTGGTGGTCAAGGACACCACATACACAAAACTCTGTAGATATAGCCAACCTGTTGGTAGACAGGCTCAGTGAAAACTTTGCCCCTATTTCCCCCCAATCAGTAAATCAGGACATCCCCAGCACCTGCCCCCTCTCCTAATCTCTAGAGAGCAAGTCATCACTGCCCTCTCAAAAGCAAAAATACAGCCTCCATAGGACCCAATAACATCCTAGACTAAATCCTACATGAACTCAGGCAGGAACTTGCAGCACCATTAGGTACTCAACCAAAGCCTGAGTACTGGCTTTGTCCCAGCAGAGTGGAGGTCAGCCACCATCATCCCTTTGCACACCTATCCAGGAAATTACAGACCCATCAGCATATCTAGCCTGATCTGCAAGGTCATGGCACGGATTATCATGGACCTCATTAACAACCTCCAAACACTCAATCGCACACAGTTTGGTTTTGTCAAGGGGAGGTCATGCCTGTTAAATTTGGTCAACTTCTTCGAAACAGTCACCAAAACCATGGATGAGGGGAAGACTATGCACACCGCCTACCTTGTCCTGGCCAAAACCTTAGATACTATTCCCCACACATCAATTCCTATATTACCAGATGAGTAGCAAGCGGTCTCAGAACCCACCTACTCAAAATAAGGGAAACCACTTCAAGCACTATACCCGTAATGAGCAGTGAATGTCAAGGATCAGTCTTGGGGGCCTCTGTTGTTTGTGATCTACTTTTCTGAGGTGCAGGACAAAAAACAGTGGACTATGGTTGACCAAGTTTGCAGAGAACTACAAGCTGGGCACAGTCATCAATTCTCCTAGTGATGTGGACGTTCTCCAAGAGGATCTCGCCTAAAAATATGACTGGTGCCAGAAACAGGGCATCAAATTAAATGCCAAAAAATGCATCATCATCCCCTTTGGGGAGAGTGACGTTCCCACAAATTATCACATTAATAACAAGGTCCTAAGCAAGCAATCAGTCGTGAGGGACTTGGGCACCCAGGTTGATAGCAAACTGACTTTTGACCACCATACTGCATCCATTGTACAGAAAGCTTTCTACATGGCCCACCTCATTAGTAAGGGTATCTCATCCAGGGACAAGGAGGTCATAACATCCCTGTATTCTTCCCTTATAAGATCCATTATTGAGTACAGTGCCTTTTTCAGCATGTACCTCACAAAGCACATGCAGCAGCTGGAGAGACCACAAAGGTTCCTCACCAGGAGAATCCAGGGCTTCAAACATCTACCCTACACATATAGTAGAGGGACATGGCTTTTACCCCAAATCTCATACAGACTTCTCTGAGATGACCTCTGTCTGGCATACCACGCCTCGATGGAACTACTGCATATTCGTAAGTCAAGCTCCACTTGAATAACCTGTACGTGTGACCTCAACCTGGTCTCTGACATCAATAGGACCTGTTGGCGGGACAGATGCGTGTCCCAGAGACTCCCTCTTCTGTGGAATAGACTCCCTCTCCATATCAAGCAAAGTACCTCATTAACCCTTTTTAAGCACAACCTGGGTAATTAGATGGGAACAGAAAATACAACCCTGGGATTCCACCTGTGTCACTGCTGGACAGGAGCATTGGGAACTGACTTGTCGGAACATGGGCTAAATTCTTGGCTAGGCTTATAAGGGCCTCAGGGTCAATAACCTGATAACTTCCTATGATCATATAGTCTACCCAATTTACTTCACAAACTACAAAATACTAAGACAAAATTACACTCCGTTATCTGTGGAAATAACTGGCCACCCACATTGCAACAAAAATCATCAGATTGAAAGACACTGAAAGCAATATTACTGAGCATTGACTATTTTGTACTGCTTAGCTATGCCTGATTTTGCCTCATATTAGCACCTTTTCCTTTGTATCATGTTTGGATTTTCTGGTAAATCACAGACGTTAACAGTCAGTAAGTAATGTCAGACAGAGTTTCACACTTCTTAATCTTTAGGAAATCCGTGCTGATGAAAATCTTATTATCCTACTGGTAGGGCTACCACCTTTCATTGTGGCTAAAACCGGAGTAAAGTCATACCCCTCGTGTCACTAGTAACCCTGCCCATCCCACCCAGTCTCCCAACCACATTCCGCCCATTTTGTGACGACACTATGACATCACTCAGCGATCCTGCTGCCTGCTTTCGGCTGATTTACTATGCTTTTTTGTAAAAAAAAAAAAAAAGCATAGTAAATCAGCCGATTTACAAACTCCGACAGTCTTTCTTTTTTGAAACAGAATACCAGAGTTTGTACAGTGTTTTCCGGACTACCGGAGAATCAGTTTGACTTCCGGATAGTCCGGAAAAAAAAATGGAGAGGTGGCAACCCTACCTACTGGCAATGTTGTACTTTATTAGCTCACCTTCAGTTGTGCGCAGGAGTGGACATGGTCCAGATGATTGACTGACAAGCAAACCTGAATATGAAATAAGGCGCGACTGGAGTGCCATGCATATTAGTCACTGACATCATGCATAGAATCCAACAGCCAACAGGCTTGCTAACAATAATTAAAACAAGTTCATAAGAACGTTCCATACTAAAGGCTGCATAACTCGGCTGCTCATCTACATTCATTGTATGCATCATGCTAGGGATTAACATGCATAGCATGCCAATGTCTAAATATACCCTTCCTTTGGGCGAAGATTTAACCTTAGTGTCATGCAGCATTACACTACTCTTGCTGGTGCTAATGGAAGGCAGTGGGTCCTATGTCAGCTTGAGTAGGTATATCCAAGTGGTGGAGGGTGTGGTGGATGCAGGGGGCTTGCCCCCCATAAAAGCAAGGGGGAAAACATGTAATTGCTGTTTCTCCTATAAGAATGAATCTGGAAATAGTGTTAAATTATTCATGCCTTTGACGTTCTTTTCTGGCTGGAAAACCATGTTGTGTTGGTTATTCAACCAGCTGAGTGGAGTTTCGGCGGCGCTTGCTACTGCTCTTCTGGTGAGCCAGTCAAAGTAAAATATCGCCCTCCTACTAACTTTTAAGTGAAATAGGACAATATTTAAAATTATCCCTGATTTTGGACTAAGACCTTGGTGGTTGTCTAGTATGAACCTATTACTTATGCACAAAACATGGCACAAAATGCAATGAATGCATCATTCATACTTATTTCTTCCTACAACATATATACTCCAAATTCAAGAGTGGACATAAATAACTAAAGAGAATATAAATAATCTCTCAAAACATAAAAATGCACAATAACCTCTAGCATCCTTCAGCAGGTTTTAAGCATGTACCACAATGTCTTACTAGAGCCATGTTTTTGTGTGATGCAGACGTTATTTCAACTGAGCCAGCAGGAGCACCTACACAGTGTCTAAGCATTAAAACAGGTCCATAATCACTACCACATACTTCAGCAGGAAGTGAAGTCAGAACTCAGGTTTCACAACCCCTCAAGAAAACTAGTTCCAAACTTATTGCCAGTATCCACAAAAGGAAAACAAAACAAACATTGCATATTAAAAAAACACCTAATAAGACACACTAAAACCTTCAACAATTACCATTTCTTTAGAGCTGAACTAAAGTCCTGCAGAACAAAGCAAAGAGAACACAGTAAACCTCCTGGAAAACCAGACTCCCAACCAATCAGGGAAAAATAGCCAGTTTCCAATGTAAATAATACTCCTTCACACACATACCCGCACCCACGCACACAAAAATAACTGCATGCACAGAGGGTAGGAAAACTAGCAAACTGTAAAAATTAAACCTATAATACAAAAGCTTTATACCACATAAACCATACAACGTGGAAACAAGAAATACATCATATATACACACTTTCTACTTGGTTAACAAATAATTACATCAAACACAAAGATATTCCACCAATAATTCATAATTTAAATAAGAATCTCCCAAACATAAAAATGTTTACTTACATGTAAATGTATTCAGTTGGGGAGCAAGCTAGCAAGTACGACTGGTGCTCGGCAACTAAGCTTGTTTGACCAATACTGAAAAATAAAGCCAGCACCTCGAGTGGTTCCAATGCATAGAATTTATTGCACAAAAACTAGACTGGTTTCAGCTGTTTAAGCTTTCATCAGTAGTTGCAAAGACAAAATAAAAACTGCTCCTTATATACCCTATAAGAAAGCAATGACATCACTTCCTGTCAAGGAAGAAAAAATCATTAATTATATTACCAATGAAAATACTTATATATACCAATAATTCATAATTTAAATAAGAATCTCCCAAACATAAAAATGTTTACTTACATGTAAATGTATTCAGTTGGGGAGCAAGCTAGCAAGTACGACTGGTGCTCAGCAACCAAGCTTGTTTGACCAATACTGAAAAATAAAGCCAGCACCTCGAGTGGTTCCAATGCATAGAATTTATTGCACAAAAACTAGACTGGTTTCAGCTGTTTAAGCTTCCATCAGTAGTTGCAAAGACAAAATAAAAACTGCTCCTTATATACCCTATAAGAAAGCAATGACATCACTTCCTGTCAAGGAAGAAAAAATCATTAATTATATTACCAATGAAAATACTTATATATGCAGCATACAAATAAAGTATACAAAAATTGTTGTCCATCTGAGGCTGTACCAAACTATCATTGATATCAGTTGGTAGAAAAATAAAATAAAATATTACCTTGGTGTTGTGAAGGAGATATGTGCTGTATAAAATGAAAATGATTAGCACAATTATACATAGTTTACTATAATCATGTCAATAATTAATGTTGGGTGACACTGTAAGCATATATCAGTGTCAAGTGAGAGTGACTGAGAAAAGTAAATATAATGAATAAGCATTTTTGAAAAATCACATTTTGTCATTAAGCCCTGGTGGGAAAAGCCCACCAAGTTTGACTATCCATCTTTTCTCTTTTTTGTTGAGAATGTCATGCCATCCTGTTTTGAATGCCCTATTTCCAATAATGTTATCAATAATACAAAAGGAAAATTTGGCTGTGGGATGCTTGATGGTATGTCTGTATAATGCGTTTGTTGGTCTACAATTCCTGATATCTCCCAAATGTTCCGATATCCTGATGCGAAATTGTCTAGATGTTTGACCTACATAGAATGCCTGGCACGTGCATGTAGCTAGATAAATAATCCAGTCAGAACTGCAATTCCCAAAGATTTTAATATCATGTAACTGACCAGTATTTCTGCTTGTGAAGCTTTTAGTTTTGAGTTTTGCTCATCAGAACAGGATTTAAATATACATCACGAGGATCTAACCAATAGATTTTTGGCCAGAGGATATCATTGGGATACCATCAGTTCTGCTGTACAATGGAGTAACACGCAATCCAGGGATTCATTGCTAGTTTACAAGAAAAAAGCCAGATCCAATAATTCAGACATATGTAGATTCATCACCACATATGGAAGAAATAGTCACAATCTTATCAATATCATCAATACACATTGGAACATACTCAAATCTCACCCTCTTTTGGAGGGATATTTAGGAGAACGTTGTTATTTTTCTTACAGGAAGGGCAAAAAGTACAGTTTTGTACCTACCATAAATGTAGATGTTAGAGGATCCACATTGCTGCAGTCCTAACTATTGGGTAGTCCGCTGTCCAGTCGGCCCGAATATTCAAAACTAAAAGCTTCACGCAAAAATACTGGTCAGTTACGCATTAGAATCTGAATTGCAGTTCTGACAGGATTAGCGCATGACCAGGCTCTCAGTCTTTCTTGCCCCAGATGTCAGAATTTGGGAGATAAAAAGACCAACAAAATATACCTGCACCAAAATATGTACAATATATACAAAATTACCAGCATATAACCTCACCTACACAACCCCTAAACACAGAGGGAAGGAGGGAGTAAATTGGACTGCAGCAATGTGGATCCTCGAACATCTACATTTATGGTAGGTACAAAACTGTACTATGTTCTTCATCCCACATTGCTGCAGTCCTAACTATTGGGTAGAATCCCAAAGCAGAGGTAAGGGAGGCTGGCAAATCATAAAGAAGCAGGAGCTGACAATATGCCTTGCAAAATAGCTGTGGCAAAACCAGCCCTAGACTTAGAGAGGAAGGTGATAATGCTTAGAGAAAGTATGCACTGAACTCCAAGTAGCTGCCTCCAAAATATCCTTAGTTGCCACCCCCCTTAGAAATGCTGTTGAAGTGGCAGTAGCCCTAGTGGAATGAGGCCTTATCCCAGCTGGAATCTCCTTGCCATGATGGGAATAACAAAATGCAATGCAAAACCCAATCCACCTAGAAATAGTTTGTTTTGACACAGGCTTGCCCTGCGAACTCAAAGCAAAAGAAACAACTGCTGAGACTGCCTAAAATCCTTAGTCCTGCTTAAATAATAACGCAATTACCTGTGTACATCTAAAGTATGCAAAATCTTTTCCCCTTTATTTTGAGGATCTGCATAAAAAGTAGGCAAATGAATAGTTTGGTTTAAAGCCACACTAGAAACCACCTTAGGCATAAAGGAAGGATTAGTACGTAATGATACCCTGTCCTTATGAAAAATCAAAAAAGGCTCAACCGCCATAAGGGCCTGCAACTCAGAAACCCTTCTTGCAGAAGTAATGGCCAACAAAAAAGCAGTCTTCCATGACAAGTATTTCAGTTCAGCAGTAG
Organism: Protopterus annectens; assembly: GCF_019279795.1. NCBI lineage: Eukaryota > Metazoa > Chordata > Ceratodontiformes > Protopteridae > Protopterus > Protopterus annectens. Next base: position 1,951,506,776 of record NC_056739.1, read on the forward strand.
CCGCAGGCTCAAAAGGTTGTAGAGTAAGTTTCTCCAACACAAAATTGAGATCCCAAGCAGGAGTAGGAGCTCACGTGGGGTCTTATATTCTTTGCCCCTCTAAGAAATTGCTTGAACAAAGGATGTGAAAACAATGGTGGGTCACAGTCATAGTGAGCTGAAATTGCTGCAGCATGAATCTTAATGGAAGAGAAAGACAAACCTTTGTCCAGTAACTCAGTAAGATATTGAAGAGCCACACTCAAATTAGGCTCAGAAATCTCCAAATTTTTTGCTGCAGTCCAAAACAAAAATCTCTTCCATTTTTCTGCGTACACTTTCCTTGTACTAGGTCTTCTGGCTTCCATAATCACATTTAAAACTTGTTGAGGAAGTTGAGACCTGCTGTCTTTCAAAACAGAATATGCCAGGCTGTTAGATGAAGAGAGTGAAGCTTGACATTGAGCAGGTGACCGTCCCTCTGAGACAACAGGTGTGGAATCAAGGGTAAAGGCCATGGAGGCTTCCTTACCAGACTCCTCAGTAATGGGTACCAGTGCTGCCGAGGCCAATCTGGAGCTATTAAAATCATCCTTGGCTTGTCTTGTCTGACCTTGAGAAGCACCTTTGGAAGAAGAGGCAGAGGTGGAAAAGCATACACATGAAGATTTTTCCAACTGAAAGAAAGAGCATCCACTTTCCAAGCTGTGTGATGAAACCTCTTTGTGCAAAACTTTGGCAGCTGTTGGTTTAGTGGAGAAGCGAACAGATCTATGTCTGGAGTTCCCCATGACACTGTCAATTTTGAAATACATGAAGATCCAGTTTCCACTGTGGGGATCCATGATTTGTCTGCTTAACACATCTGCTAAGGAGTTCTGTGCTCGGCAGAAACCTTGCCTGAAGAGTTATTTGCAAGCTGAGCGCAGTCTCCCATAAAATCATTGCTTGCCTGCACAATGGGTAAGAATGTGTTCCCCTTGTTTGTTGATGTACCACATGACAGTTGTGTTGTCTGTTAGAATCAACACCTGTCCAGGAAGAAGTAACTCCTTGAAAGCCATTAATGCAAACTGGACTGCTAACATCTCTTTCATGTTGATATGTAGATGCTGTAGTCTGGCAGGCCACTTGTCTTGTATCCACTTTCCATTTAGATGAGCTCCCAAGCAATGTCTGAGGCATCTGTCGTTAGAATCTGACTCGCCTCTGGCCGGGTCACAGAGAGTCCCTTGTTTAGGTGACATTCCTGAGCCCACCACAAAAATTCCTTTTGACTGCAAGGTATTATTTGAATGACAGTGTCCAAATCCTGGCAGTGCTGTGTCCATACATTTTTGAGATACCATTGCAGCTTCCTCATATGCAGTTTGGCATTGGGAAGCACCAGAATACAAGATGCCATGAACCCTAAGGCTTGAAGGACTGTCCTTGCAGTCAGCCCGGACTGAAGAGATAGTTGATGGAAGTAACTGGAAAGATTCATTTGTTTGTCCGGGGTTAAAAAGGCCATCTGGGCTGCTGTATTCAGTCTCACACCCAGAAAGCACGTGTCTTGAGAGGGTACTAGACTGGACTTTATTTCGTTCACAGAATACCCTAGGCATCTTAGCACTGCTATGACATATTTCAAATGCTGTAGAAGGTCTTCCTTTTCTTGAGCCAGAATCAGGCAGTCGTCCAAGTAAGGATAGATTTGAATTCCTTTTAGCCTGAAGTAAGCTATCACTGGAGCCAGAACCTTTGTGAATACTCTGGGCGCAGTAGATAAGCCAAAGGGCAATGCAGAGAACTGATAATGAGAATTTCCAGCTCGAAAACGCAGATACTTCCTGCAACTTAGTCTTATAGGCACATGAAGGTAAGCTTCCTTGAGATCTAAAGTTACCATCCAGTGATCTTTGCCCAGCAGAGGTAAAAGCTGTTGTAACGTCAACATTTTGAACTTGGGAATGTCCAGAAAAGTGTTGAGGATAGATAAATCCAAAATTGGTCTCCATGTGTTCCCCTTCTTTGGTACTAGGAACAGGCGAGAATAAAATCCTAGGCCCCTTTCTGGCACAGGAACTGGCTGAATGGCCCCTATTTCGAGCAACAGAGAAATTTGCTTGTGAGCCTCTGTCCTTTGTAAAGGAGGAATGTCTGGCATGCCTTTGAAAGGAGGCAAGGTATGGAAATAAAACCTGTAACCGTGGTGAATGATATCCAGAACCCATCTGTCTTGGGTAATTAAATCCCAATTTTCTTTGAAAAGAGACAGCCTTCCTCCCAAAGGTGCTGCCAGGCGAGAATGTACTGGCAGCTGAAAAGGCAGGTCATTGGGTCTGCTTACGAAAGGACTGACCCCTGCCCTCACCAGAAGTCTGAGCAGGGAACTCCCTGTCCTAGCCCTAAAAGAACCTTGAGCACTGCCCCTACCACGCCTAGACCTACACCTAGACAGAGAATCATAAGCAGGATAAGTCCATCCCTTAGAAGGCCAATTTCTACTAAACTGGAGGCTGTACCTGCAAAAAATCCTTAACAGTTTGCATAGACTTAGCCTTGTCCTCCATTTTCTTTAAAACTGCTTCTACAGGCGCACCAAACAACACATCAGACTGTAAAGGAGCATCCAAAATCCTTGTTTTAACATGCTCAGCTAAATTCTGATCCCTCAACCAGGCGTGCCTACGAAGAACAGAACCAGTGGCAGCCACCCTCGAGGAGGCCTGCACAGCATCAAAACCACACTGCAGGGAATGTTTACCCACCTGTTCAGACACATGAACTAAATCCTGCAACTCTTTACATTCAATACCTTCTGCCAGAGCATCCACCTTAGATTTCAATTGTGAAAGGAGATAATTCTGATATTTTAACATGTGAAACTGACAATTCAACGCCCTCATGGCTAAAGTGGAAGAAGTATACACTTTCTTTCCCCATCTATCCAAAGCCCTTGCCTCTTTATCAGGAGGAACAGGATTTTTAACAACAGAGGCCTTCACACCTTTAGGCCCCTGAGAGACAGTTTCGGGTCTGCCCTAGGACTCTTAAAAGATACTTATGAGCTTCAGGCACCCTATAGTACCTATCCGGTTTAACTGGAGCAGGAGGCAAAGAATCTGGATTCAGGAAGCCTCTGCAAAACATCTTCCACCACATTCAAACAGGAGGTATAGCTAAAGGCCTATGCTGGGGTAAAACAAGAATTCCCTAAGCCTCTTCCTGGAGTCAGAGAAATCTTGACCTTCCCATTTAAAATGCTCCCTCATGGAATGCAGAGTCTCTGAAAATGAAAAATCCTCAGGAGGAGAAGCTGAAGGAGTAGAATCATCCACATCAGAATCAGAATAAGGAGGATACTCCTGCAAGTCTTCAGCCAAGACTCAGAAGCCTCGAACATTGATCAAAACTCTCAAACTCAGGTTCCACCCTAGGCCTCTTATCAGGAGGTGTCATAGAACCCCTAATCATAGTAATTAAATCCTCTGCCATTTTAAGCATATGTTTCTTAGGCAAAGACCCTGAAGCACTAGGAGAAACCCCCACTGAAACTAAACTTGGCCTGCCTCTCAAAGAAGCCTTGGAAACAGAAGGGGAGGCCCTAACCACCTTAGGAAGAGAGGGAAGAACAGCCACCTGAGAAGCCCCCTCAGCCTGGCCTACTTCCTGAGAGGACACATCTTGTAACAGTAAAGTCTCTCCCTGAGACTCTAAAGAAACTCCTGGCAGAACCTCCGGCTCCACTGAGCCTTCTAGAGAACCGACGTCCGGGACATCGGTTCTTCAACTCTAGGTTTTGCTGCTTTGTCCTTGCGCTTTTTGGCCGAAGCGGGCGTCGGAGCATCCGACGGCATTTTATAATTACAACGCTTCCCAAAAACTAACCTGGCACAGTCTAACCTTCTCTTAATAGTGCGTTTGTTAAATCTAGCACAAGAGCGGCATCCAACAACGTCGTGCTCAGGCCCTAAACAAGGTATACACAAAGTATGGTAATCCCTATGAGGTATCTGTTTCCCACAAGAAATACAGTTATTCACTTTTTCTGACATCCGGTTAAATACTGAGGCAAGAAAAAACCAAAATATTCCCCAACGGGGTACTTAGCCAACTTTGATTCGGTCTGAAACTCTGACTTCAGAAACTTTCAAAACGCCAACCTGCACTCGCAAAATTGCTTCTGCATCGGACCATGCGGCAAAAAAGACTGAGGATATGACGTCGGTCATGCGCATTAGTACCCTGACGTACTGACGTCAGTCTAATGTGCCCTGACCGACGTCAGCCATAAACTTTGGTATTCGGGCCGACTGGACAGCGGACTACCCAATAGTTAGGACTGCAGCAATGTGGAATGAAGAACATCACTAGGTTCCCATTTTTCTTACTACAAAAGGAGTATCATGGATGACAACTTTTGTACGCAGAGAACATTAACAGGGGACAAATTAGTGGGTACATATCCCTGTGGCCACTGCAGTTTTTGTGGCTATATATTCAAAACTAAAAGCTTCACAAGCAAAAATACTGGTCAGTTACACGATATTAAAATCTTTGGGAATTGCAGTTCTGACTGGATTATTTATCTAGCTACATGCACGTGCCAGGCATTCTATGTAGGTCAAACATCTAGACAATTTCGCATCAGGATATCGGAACATTTGGGAGATATCAGGAATTGTAGACCAACAAACGCATTATACAGACATACCATCAAGCATCCCACAGCCAAATTTTCCTTTTGTATTATTGATAACATTATTGGAAATAGGGCATTCAAAACAGGATGGCATGACATTCTCAACAAAAAAGAGAAAAGATGGATAGTCAAACTTGGTGGGCTTTTCCCACCAGGGCTTAATGACAAAATGTGATTTTTCAAAAATGCTTATTCATTATATTTACTTTTCTCAGTCACTCTCGACACTGATATATGCTTACAGTGTCACCCAACATTAATTATTGACATGATTATAGTAAACTATGTATAATTGTGCTAACCATTTTCATTTTATACAGCACATATCTCCTTCACAACACCAAGGTAATATTTTATTTTATTTTTCTACCAACTGATATCAATGATAGTTTGGTACAGCCTCAGATGGACAACAATTTTTGTATACTTTATTTGTATGCTGCATATATAAGTATTTTCATTGGTAATATAATTAATGATTTTTTCTTCCTTGACAGGAAGTGATGTCATTGCTTTCTTATAGGGTATATAAGGAGCAGTTTTTATTTTGTCTTTGCAACTACTGATGAAAGCTTAAACAGCTGAAACCGGTATAGTTTTTGTGCAATAAATTCTATGCATTGGAACCACTCGAGGTGCTGGCTTTATTTTTCAGTATTGGTCTTACATGTAAATGTCCAAGTTTGTAGCATAAACAATCCCCATTAATTCTTCTGGCAGCTATCTCCTACAAAGCTGACTGCTTCTCCAAATGACTTTCACAAAATCTACATAACAGCATAAACACCAGAATACAGCCATAATCTGTAGAACCTACTCCAAAATTCAAGTCACTCATAGCAATGACAATCATTTTCACGGTCAGCAACCACAAGTAAAATTCTTAAAAAGTAGCAATTTATAAAAAAAAGGCTGCACTAACCTCTAGTCCAACCTTCCATTATGACCGAGTTCTGCAAATGAGCTGAATTCAGTAGAAAGTGACAAATGTATCATTTCATAACACACAGCATACCCACCTTAAACAATTAAGCCAAGCCTCGTCTCTCCACAGGGTGCACCCAGACAATGCCTGAATTTACTTCTTTGCAATGAATGCATGAATAGCTTACACTAGTTAACATATTCAAGTAAGTACATACAATGAAATGAATAAGACATTGTAAACAGCTCAGAATTTAATCCTCTTATTCAATGAAATGAGAATCACTACCAAGCCAGAAACAAATGCAGTTAGAACCTCATCAAGTTGAATATGGCCATTTTCACATGTGCTGGTACCCATTGTTTAAACCAGTATGTCCCAAGATCAAAAACACTTAACACATAGCCAAGGATGACTGCAGTAAAGCTGAGAATTATGTAACTATTTTTATAGTCAACGTTTTAGTTAATGTAGCAAATTAAAAAAAAAAAACCTGTAAATTTTCAGTGGAGATTGACATCTGCAAAAAATTATAAAAAAGTATACAGTTTTAAGTGCCCTATTTATTGGCATGTAACAGACTTGGAAGGACTAAGAAAAAATAATTTCTGAAAAAAATCTAGGGAACTACACGTGTCAGTTGCCCAAGAGGAGAGTTGTAGAAACAGAGGATGGCATGATAGGAAACGCATCCATTTTAATGATGCACATCCCCTACAAGAACAAAAGACTCTGAACATACGAGCTCTGGCTAAATTTACAAAAACAGGCATCTGAAGATGGTCTGAAACACAAAAGCAAAAAGAAAAGTACATTAAAGTATTTGATTGATATACCTGATATTTTTGTAGTGGCCATGGATGTAAAAATGTTATGGTCTTGCAATGTACTCACCAGTGCACATGCTGTCTATACAAATACCATGCATATACCTTTTGTCAAGCTGTTCTAGACACATTAAATGATCTCAGCCTTTGGCACTGACAAGGCAGCACATACTCCCCTTTCTCCTCTACTCCCACATATTGGAACTCTATGCAGGTCACCCAAAAGTCACCAGGAAAGCAGGCCTAAGCATGTAAGGCCCACTAACTCTGTTTCAATACAGGGATGTGGCTTAGTTATATATGTCATAGGTTCATAAGAGTTGAAAGTCAACTGAGATGCAAGGACATTTCAGCTTTGCTAGTACCCATCCTTAAGCCTTTCATCCTTTTTCAATGAGGGTCAGGCCAGTCATACTGGTGGATTTATGAATACCCAACCAGTTATCCACATTAATGCAGTATGTCACACTTTTTAACTTAGAGAGTTAGTTTGTTCCAGAGAAGTTGGTTAGCACTGTGTTATAAATCTATCCAGCCATCATTTTTTATTTATTGGTTGGAGTAGATTTAGATCTGTAGCCTTAGTATTAACTGGGCTATTTCATTTATGGATGTATAAGAGTTTTGGACTACTGGATCCATTATAGCTAGCAAGGCCTCCATGCTCTACTTTAATAATACGTGATAACACTGCCCTTAACTCTAACCTACATCTTAAATTTAAAAATTATGTACCCATTACAGTACCACTACATAAGACAGTTGGGACATTCAGGGCACACACACACACACACACACACACACACACACAGGTGCACACACACACACACACAGGTGCACACACACACACACACACAGGTGCACACACACACACAATCTCCTCATCTAACCCTAAACACTCACAATCGCACACATGTAATCCATCCCCTTACCTAACCCTTATGCTATCCTTAACCCACACACATTAGCAAAAACACACACACACACACACACACACACACACACACACACACACACACACACACACACACTGCACAACTCTCTTACCCGTTTCAGTTAGGCATACACCCGACAAAATGCCTGTTTGATAAACTGGACAGTTGACCTAAAAACACTGTACTTCTGCCTGTCGACCAAAGCAATAATCTGTAAATTGGAGCCCCTACAAAGTACAGAGCATATGAAGATGCAATAACCTTGGTCCAACTGGCAATGTGGTTATACACAACAGGTAAGAACAGCTGGATTCCTATCATCACTACAACCAATCACAAGTGGAGTCCCACAAGATTCTGTTCTGAGACCAGTCCTTTTTCGCATCTTTTTCTTGGATGTCAACAGTGTTGGCAACACTGAAAATATGCAGATGACTGCAAAAGTGGGAGCATTGTTCTTGATCTCTAATACTATTTGAACATCACAAAAAACAAACAAAAAAAATTCTGCACACCCCCTGCACCAGCGACTGGTGTATTAGTCATGATCTCAAACTGAATGCAAATAAATGCATTATCATTCCCTGAAGCACAAACAAACAATGTCTCTTCACACTATCAAATCAATAACAATACCCTAATACCCATGAAGTGGTAAGGGACCTGGGATCGCAGGTTGACTGTGACCTTAACTATGACCACGACATGTCTACTGTTGTAAGGAAAGCATTCCGCCTAGCTCACTTGATTAGTAAAGGGATCATCTCAAGAGCAAAAGGAGTTATAACCCCGCCCGATACATGGCACTTATCTGGCCCATAATTGAGTATAACGCCCATTCGGTATGTACCGTACTAGGCACCTACAGCAATTAGAGAGATTTCAGAGGTTTCGTACAAAGATCAAGGGCCTCCAGCATGGGCCTTACATGGACCGACTAAAGACCCTGTCACTATACTCAGTATTGTATAGGAGTCTTATGCCTGGCCTACAGAGCAACAGTAAACCGAACCCTAATGAAGTTATTGCATATCCAAAAATCAAAAGGGTCTAGGGCTACCCATTCCAGGAACTTAAATATAGCCTGTGACTTAAATAGGACATGCTGGAGGGACAGATGCATCTCCCAGTAACTGCCACATATTTGAAACAGGCTACCAATTTGTGTGAAAGAGAGCAAAGAGGAATCTGGATGAGTGGATGAGGCACCAAAAATTCTTACCAGGGATAGTGCCCACAACCCTCCTGGACATGGACAGTTATCACTAAATGCAGTCTTGGGTACTGACTAGTACGTCTACGGTATTACATTGCATTGAAACGGATAGGCTTAAAATGGCTTCTGGGTTATTAGCCTAGTAATCTCCTATGATCCTATGATCTCTAAGATTGCACTACAATGAAGAAAAGGGTAAATTTCCTGATCCTCGCTGTACTGCAACCTCCATTCAAAAGCTTTGGGTTTCTGAAATCTCGATCATATGGTATCAGCCATATGGACTTCAAGTTTCTGAAGAATCTAGCAACTGATAGATATATATGGATCTATCTCTCTCTATATTATATATATATATATATATATATATATATATATATACATACATATATACATACACACACACATTATATATGTGTGTGTATATATATATATATATATATATATATATATATATATATATATATATATATATATCTATACACACACACACACACACACACACACGTTTACATATACACATACATACATACATACATAACTATATATGTATGGAGTAAAATGCTGCTCCAAGAGGAAAAAGTGACCAATTTGAAAACATGGTCAGCTGTCCACTCCTATGGGAGTACTCACAGTGCAGTCAGGGGTGTGAGGGGTTGTTAGTATGTGAGTGGACATGTAGCTGTGTGTCTGCAATGGCATGAATGTGTATGTATGGGACCTCAATCTGGTCTGCAGCATTAATAGGACTTGTTGGCAGGACAGATTTGTGTCCCAGAGACCCCCCCCCTTTTGTGGAATAGACTCCCTCTCCACGTCAAGCAGAGTAACCCTTTTTAAGTCCAACCTGGATAACTGGATGGGGAACAGAAAATACACCCCTGGGATTCCAGCTGTGTCCCTGCTGGACAGTGGCATTGGGTGCTGACTTGTTGGAACATGGGCTAAATTATTGGCTAGGCTTGTAAGGGCCTCAGGGCCAGTAACCTCCTATGATCCCCGTTCCTATGATCCTATGTGTGGGAGGAGTGTATAAGAAGGTATTTCCATGACTGTGACAGGGGCTTGCTGATGGATTGACATGAGAAAGTATGTCTGTGTACATGCAGGCATGTATGTGTGGGGGTCTGAATGGATGTGTGTATGTAATGTGGTGCCTTTGCTAATACCATGGTCAGGCCTAACCGCTCTTATGTTCCATTCAAAGAAATGATAATGAGCTTATAAGGCTAATATCCTTTGCAAAAATTGATTTCCACATAAATCAACAAGGGTTACATTCAATGTTCAAAAGCAAAGTTTCATATTTCTTGTTCAGAAAATGAATGCTTATACAAAGCTGTTGTTGCACTACATTTTTAATTGAATTAGAATAATATGTGAAAATTGCCTATGATTCTGGGCCTTTGAGTAAAGAACCATAGATGCGCCTTTAGCCACTCTGTCACAATAAACATGCCCGCGCCACTCAAAAGTTAATATACATACATTGTATATTATGTACACAGGACACTCTCCTTTAACAGCAAGTTTTTTTGGCCGAAAGGGAAAATGTAGTACAGCTGACCAAAAATCAGAGGACTGAACTGTACTGGCTTTTTCTTGGGGAGGTCGAGGAACATGGGGGTTTGGGAAATTTGTCCTTTCGCCACTGTGGTGTGAAAGCATTGTTGGTATATATAATTAGTAGGAATAGGGTATGGTGGGAGCAGTCCCCCTGCATAGGGGATGCAAGGGGTGCACCTCCATGCAAAAAAAAAAAATTTTTATTTTCAATGTGAAGTTGTTTTGAACATTTTGATTCAATTATTCAAGGTTCAATGTTGTGACACTTCAGTGACATGTCATAAAGCCATACATGCACGCATGTGTTTTAAAGAAATGTACAAATACACAAATGTTTACTTAATCTGCATAAAAAAGCATATAAAAATGACTTGCTTTCAAATAACTATAAAGCCTAAGACAAAACACACACCAGAAAGAAATAGCCCAACCTAACACAGTCAACCAAGTAGTACAAAAAATAAGCAAAAGTGTGAGAAAATCTCAATACAAATACAAAAATAACCCCTTAGATGAACTGCAGTAAAAGTAGATATCTTTAAAAAGGAAAAAAAAAAAGATTACAGTGTTATATTACTTGAAGTATACAACATTATACCAAAAAGTACACCAAATACATACTCATATTTATCTCTCCTCCATTGGTTATGCTCAGTACATGAAATTACAATCAGTCATTCATTCAATTTAAGTCTGAATCTTCCACACATAAATTAATATACCTGTAATGCCCAGCTGTGTGATATATTCATGTCTTTCCTTCTACAAAGATAATTATTTCTCCAAATGACTTCTACAAAACCTATATACTACCAAAGCAATATAACCTAGCTATTAACCTGTAACACTTATCCCAACAGCATACAAACTCATAAATCCCTCTTTTACAAATTCCGAGTACAGTTCCAATCCCACTGTTACCAGCCACTAAAGTTACATTCTAAAATAATAAGTGAGGATAATTATTTAAAAAATATTCTCTAACCACTTATTGGTCCTTACACGGAGTCAGGTGCGAGTTCTCAAGTCAGCTGAAATCTCTAGACAGTAGCAGAAATGCATTGCCTCCAAAAAGTAACATTCCCAACTGTACCCCAGCATATCAAAAAAGGTTTCCCTGCAAGATGGACCCAGGAAATGTCTAAAATCTTTACTTTGTGATGACTGCAGTACCCAGTTAAAGTTGAATACACAAGTACATTTTAAACAGACCATTATTTAAGCTTCTGATTAGGGGAAGTAAAAATTAGGGTCAAACCAGAAAACAGTGTTGCTAGTGCCTCATTACTATGAGTACAGTCATTTTTACCTCTTTTGGCAACTAGTGTTTAACTTAGTGTCCAAGATTTGAAATGCTTAAACAGCCAAGGATGGTGGCAGCAAAAGTACAGTTTTGTACCTACCATAAATGTAGATGTCCGAACTGGATAGCATCTGCAGTCATAACAACTGGGTTGTCCTGTCGTCAGGCAGCCCTTCGGTCGGCCGGATTCCAAAGTCTGGGTCCGGCTTCGGCTGATGTCGCACTTCACCCGACGTCATCTCTGCTGGTCTTCAGGTATAAAGGCATCAGCTGACGCCATTTTCCTCAGTGTTTCTTGCCCCAGATGCCAGTTGCCCTCTTGGAAGGCTAAATTTTGGATAAATGCCAATGTTTCCAAAAAGATAGAAGGCAAACACAAGAAATAAGCATGTATGTACATATATACAAACAAATACACCATAAGAGACTCCCCCCACCAGCTAGCTATTGGGGGGTAAATACCCTAGGAGTACCACAGAGGGGAAGGAGGGAGGGTAATCCTGACTGCAGATGCTATCCAGTTCGGACATCTGCATTTATGGTAGGTACAAAACTGTACTATGTCCTTCATGGATGCATCTGCAGTCATAACAACTGGGTAGAATACCATAGCCAACTAGGGGAGGAGGAAGAAGAAATTATGGTGTGGTTAGGATCCCTTGCAGTACAGCAGTGGCAAACCCTGCTCGGGATCTGGAATACAGAGGTAAATTATAATGCTTGGCAAATGTATGCATGGAGGTCCAAGTAGCAGCCTCAATAATGTCCTTGGTTGCCACTCCTCGTAAGAAGGCTGTGGTAGTGGCTGTTGCCCTTGTAGAATGAGGTCTTATGTTCTGTGGAATTGGTTTTCCATGGAAGGAGTAACAGAATCGTATGCAGTTTCCTATCCATTTGGAGATTGTCTGTTTGGAAATTGCTTTTCCTTCTCTTCCTGTTGCATAGGCTACAAAAAGCTGGTCAGTTTTTCTGTTACTTTTGGTTCTGTCCAGGTAGTAGCGTAGCTGTCTATGTACATCCAAGGTATGCAGCATTCTTTCCCCTCTGTTTTGTGGGTTGGGAAAGAAGGTAGGTAGGTGGATTGCCTGGTTTAAAGACACTCTGGATACCACCTTAGGCATAAATGTAGGATTAGTTCTCATGGACACTCTATCTTGGTGGAAGATTAGGAAGGGTTGTACTGCCATTAGGGCCTGAAGTTCAGAAACCCTCCTTGCTGAGGTTATTGCCAGTAGGAAAGCAGTTTTCCATGATAGATGCTGTAGGTCTGCTGTTGCTGCTGGTTCAAAAGGCGGGAGTGTCAACTTTTCTAGCACAAAGTTCAAGTCCCAAGCTGGCAGTGGTGGTTTCCTAGGAGGTTTTACATTCTTGATCCCTCTGAGGAACTGCCTGAGTAGAGGATGTGAAAAGACCGGTGGATCAAAGCTGTATTCTGCTGAAATAGCTGATGCATGTATCTTGATGGAGGAATAGGACAGGCCTGTATGTAGAAGCTCTGCCAAATACTCCAGTATGTTAGCAATATCTATATTCGACATGTCTTTTCCTCTTTCAGCACTCCAAATGACAAACCTTTTCCATTTTCCTGCATAGTTCCTTCTTGTTGAAGGTCTGCGGGCTTCAAGGATAATGTCTTTAACCCTTTGGGAAAGATCTGGATTAGTTGCTGCTATGTGACGTTCCATGCAGTCAGTTGCAAGGTTTTTAGGTTTGGATGCATGATGCTGTAGTTGTTCTGAGTTAACATCAAAGGCATCAGGGGTATTGCCCACATTTTGTCCCGAGGCATGCTCCTCAGCAATGGGTACCAGTGTTGTCTTGGCCAGTTTGGAGCTATCAGGATTATCCTTGGACGTTCCTCCTTGATTTTTAGTAATACCTTGTGTATCAAGGGAAGAGGTGGGAATGCATATGCTGTCAGACCTTTCCAGCTGAAGGAGAGCGAATCCACCTTCCATGCAAGTGGGTGGAATGTCCTTGTGCAGAATTGTTTGAGCTGGTGATTGAGTGGGGAAGCGAATAGATCTGTCTGCGGCATTCCCATTTCTTTGTGATGGTCTTGAAGATGTCCGGGTGTAGCATCCATTCGTGAGCATCCGAGGTGGTTCTGCTTAATATGTCTGCTAGAGTGTTCTCCTTTCCCGGTACAAACATTGCCTGTAACTGGATGTTGTAGCTGAGTGCCAGGTTCCAAAGGTCCAAAGTCATTCTGCATAGGGGGTATGAATGAGTGCCTCCCTGTTTGTTGATGTACCACATGACTGTGGTGTTGTCTGTCCTTATCATCAAATGGCCTTCTTTGAGAAATGGGCTGAATTTTTGGATTGCCAGTTTTACTGCCAGCATTTCTTTTTGGTTGATGTGCAGGTGTAGCTGGTCCTGAGTCCACAATCCCTGTACACATTTGTCCAGCATGTGAGCCCTCCATCCTAGGTCTGAGGCGTCTGTTGCGATGGTTTGGCTTGCTCGAAGGTTGTGAAAGGGTAGGCCTGGATTTGTCTGGAATGCTTGAGCCCACCATAGGAACTCCTGTTTTAGGCATGGGATTAGTGGTATTTCTGCTTTTAGGCTGTGCCTGTGTTGGGACCATAAATTCTTTAGGTACCACTGTAGTTTTCTCATATGCAGTCTGGCATGTGGGACCAAGATTATGCATGATACCATGAAGCCCAAGGCCTGCAGAACTTTTCTTGCTGTTAGCTTGTTCTGTTTTGTTAGTGCCAAGAAGTAAAGAGGGAGTTCTTTTTGTTTTTCTGCAGTTAGGAATGCCATTTGTTTTACTGTGTCCAATTCCGCGCCCAAGAATGTCCTTGTTTGGGATGGTATCAGCCTTGACTTTTGAAAATTGACTGTGTATCCCAGGGCTTGTAGCAAGTAAATGACCCTTTGCAAATCTGTTGTCAGCTTGCTTTTGTTGTCTGCTTGTAGCAGGCAGTCGTCCAGGTATGGATAAATTTGGATTCCCTGTAGTCTGCAGTGGGCGATTACTGATGCCAGGCATTTTGTGAATACTCTGGGCAGTAGATAAGCCAAAGGGCAATGCTGAGAATTGATAATGCTCTGATCCTGCAAGAAATCTGAGGTATCTTCTGCAATTTGGTCGAATGGGGACGTGCAGGTATGCCTCCTTGAGATCTAGAGTTACCAGCCAACACTCCTTGCCCAGCATGGGAAGAAGTTGCTGAAGGGTCAGCATTTTGAATTTTGGGACAATGATGTATGTGTTTAAGATGGACAGGTCGAGAATAGGTCTCCAACTTTTTTCTTTTCTTGGAACTAAGAATAGTCTGGAGTAGAATCCTTTGCCTTGTTCTGTTATTGGTACTCTTTCCACAGCTCTCATCTTTGTTAATTGCATTATCTGCTGTAGAGCTTCTATTTTTTGATTTGGAGGCAGGTTTGGCATTCCTCTTTTGACTGGTAAAGTGTGGAAGTGGAACCGGTAACCTTGGTCTATGGTTTGCAAAATCCACTTGTCTTTTGTGACATAGTGCCAATTTTTCGAAAATAAGGCTAATTTTCCGCCTAATGGTGCTGCTATTTGTTCCCTGGTAGGCGGAGTTAGAGTCAAGTCATTGTGATTGTCCTGTTGCAGTGGTAGTGGCTGTGTCTGTGCTTCTGTTATTACCGTGCCATTGTCGTCCTCTGTAGGCACCCCCTCTGGATTGATTTCTGCCTCTGGAACGTCTATTTCTGCCCCTTTGGGATCTTGTGGAGTCAGGAAAGGACCAATTTTTGGCAGGCCAGTTCCTGCTAAACCTTGGGGGCTGAACCTGTAAGAAATCTTTCACCGTTTGTACAGATTTTGCCTTTTCTTCCATTTTCTTCATTACCTGCTGGGCAGGTGTACCAAACAAACTGGCCTTATCCATAGGAGCATCTAATAACTTAGCTTTAACATGATCCGGTAAGGCCTGTTCCTTCAACCATGCATGTCTTCTTATCACTGTGCCAGTCATGGCTGATCTAAATGAAGCCTCCAGTGCATCATAGCCACATTTTAAAGAATGGTTACTAACCTGTTGTATGTTATTTACCATTTCTAATACATATTTCTTATCTATAGAGTCATCAGAGGATAGCTTTTTAGTTAACTGATCAAGCATAAACTCTTGGTATTGTATCATGTGAAACTGACAGTTTAAAGCTCTAGCTGAGAGAGTAGCAGAGGTGTAAACTTTTTTGCCCCATCTGTCTAGAGACCTGGTTTCCCTTTCAGAAGGAATAGGATTTTTTGCTGTGGTCGAGACTACTGCCTTAGGCCCCTGGGATATAGTTTCGGGGTCTGCCAGTGGGGCCTTGTATAGGTGGTGATGAGTGTCTGGCACCCTGTAAAATCTATCTGGTTTGGCAGGGGCTGGAGGTAAGGAATCAGGTGCAGTGCAGACATCATTAAATGCATCGTCCACAACAGAAAGGACAGGAAGTATAGCTAAGGGCCTATGTTGTGGTAAGTGCAGAAAAGTCCTAAGTCTTTTTCTGGAATCTGAGAAATCCTGTTGTTGCCATTGGAATTGTTCTCTCATGGCATGTAAGGTTTCCCCAAAGGAGAATTCCTCTGGTGGAGAGGCAGCTGGAATGGATTCTTCAGCATCGGAGTCTTCATAATTGGAAAAAGGAGCCTCTGGCTGGTCTGTAATATCTGAGTCATCCGCAGAATCATCAGAGGAGACAGGCTCGGGGGGCTCTGCTCTAGGTCTCTTTTCTGGGGGTTGAGAGGCCCTGTCTGGGTGAGATTGAGATCCCCTAATTAAGGATATTAAATCTTGTGCCAGAGTAAGCATTTGTGAACTAGAAGTGGGCCTGGTTGAGGGGGGTTTAACAGGCACTGATGTAGTAGATTTGGCTGCTTTAGCCCTGGCAAAGGCCTTAATAGACATGGCTGCAGGAGGCCTAGCAGCACCACGTGCTGGGGTAGAGACATCCAAAGGGATGGTGTCTGATAAGTCACTAGTAACCACAGTTGTAGGTATAATTTCTGAGGCTGTTTCAAGTAAAGTGGCAGAAACCTCAGTAGTAGTCATTGATTCGGCTGTATTTTGATCAGTTTTCTCGGTTTCGGCCGAAACCGAGACACTCGCGGTCTGCTTAACCATGGTTTCGGCCGAAACCGCGGACCGCGAGTGTCGGTCTTTTTCTTTGCGTTTAACAATTTGGGTAGTCGGAGGATCCGACGGCATAATGTACGCAAAATCTGAGCCGAAAAACTGTTCTGCAAACTCCGACCGACGCCTAAGCGTTCGTCGGTTGAAGGAAGCACAGGCCGAACAGGCTGCTACATCGTGGTCTGGGCCTAAACAAGGCAAACAGTAAGAGTGGAAATCTTTATGAGGTATTTGTTTCCCACAAGTTAAACAGTTATTGACTTTTTCTGACATCGGCTGAGGCAAGAAAGAGTCCCCAACTGGGTACTTAGCTTTTAGAAGTCTTCGAAGTAGTATTCGGTAGTAGTAATATCTGGATCTGACCGACCGGCACTTGCGAACAGCTTCTGCTTCGGGTGCCACGCGGCAAGAAAGACTGAGGAAAATGGCGTCGGCTGATGCCTTTATACCCGAAGACCAGCAGAGATGACGTCGGGTGAAGTGCGACATCAGCCGAAGCCGGACCCAGACTTTGGAATCCGGCCGACCGAAGGGCTGCCTGACGACAGGACAACCCAGTTGTTATGACTGCAGATGCATCCATGAAGGACATCTTAAATAATTCATATGCAATCTGATTAAGTCAAGTTCCTCTTAGCACATACTGTGCCAGGGGGATAATAGAATATGTGCCTATTTTTATAGCTGTAATTCATTTAAGAGACTATGGATTTTGTGTACAACAAAGCTCACAAAGCAAGCAAACACACTGCACAGACCTCTTGTCATAGGGGATTCCATTGTATGACACACAGATGCCCCACTCATCAGACTGAACAAGGAGAAGTTAATGGTTAATTGCTTATCCAGAACCAGGATTTGCCAAGTTACATACGCACTCACGTCACTGCACCATAGGTACCACTATAATTCTATCATACTCAATGTGGGTGTCAGTGACCTGAGACGTACCTATGTGGACTATATGAGGGCAGATATTATTGATCTTGCTGAATATATATGTCTCAGGCAGGTATGTGACTTGTATTGAGCAGCATTCTACCTTTATCAAGAATGGTGCCACAGCACAAACAAAACATGATTGACTAGAGTAATTGGCTTAAATTATGCTGTCTTTTCAGGGAAATTCAATATTTGTCAGGGTCGGCCTTGGGTCAAGTGGTGCCCTAGGCAAAAGGGTTCCACAGCACCCTCCCAACCTGGTGCCTTATCCTGATCTATTTACATCATCTAGTTTACTGGAAAAGCATCCCTGATAGAGCGGTGTCCTAGGCGGCCGCCTAGTTGGCCTATGCCGAAGGCCGGCTAGGTTTGTCAGCATGGGAGGACATGGTTAAACCACACTGCTTCCCCCAGGATTCTAAATATTGGCTCAAATGTTCTCCACCCTTTAGAGCCTTTTTAGGAAATGCCAAAGTGGTAAACCTACCAACATAGCAAATAAAGCCCAAAGAAACCTAAAGGTGTTCCTACGTAATGCTAGGAGCCTTACCAAAAAATTACACAACCTACAAGTGATCCTCACTCTGGAGAGTATAGATCTCTGTGCCATTACTGAGACATGGTTTAAATCCACAGAATGTACTCTAGTAGTGTAAGGCTTCAGCGCCTTCCACACATTTAGACCAACAAGTGCACAGGCAGAAACTAAAGGTGGAACAGTCTTCCTCTATATTAGCAACAAGTACACTTCTAGGTTGGTCAAAAAGAAGTAAGCCCTGGAGTTTATCCATGTGCAAATCACCATAGACAAAGTTCCATACCATATCCTAGCAAAAAAACAGGTCGCCATTTGTATTCCAAGATTATCATAGATCATATCTAAACCTACTGGACACGCTCACCATTAAACAAAATATCCTGTTCATGAGAGACTAACTATCCCTGTATAGACTGGGAAACATAAACTGCCTCCAACTCATAGGCACCACAATTTCTGGACTTTATTAAGATAGATACCCTTGACCAGAGAATATGTACACCCACCAGAGGTTCAAACATACTGTACCTGGTACTTAAGCAATAAGAGATAGCGCTGCATACTTCCCAGTGTCACATCATCACTGGTGAGGCAGGACCACAAAGCTGTCTCCTTTTATAAAAATCATCTTAGTAATCCCAGCAAACCCTGTAACACTTAGGGACTTTTCCAAAGCAAATTACATCCTATTAAGTGATAACTTGTCAAAACTCATCATTCCCCCTAATCCCAAGTTCACAGTAACCTATGGGGAATTGTTCACAGAGACCATATGCAACCTTGTAAATGTCTGCGTAGAGGCTGCTATTCCTACTAGGCCCAAAACAAGCTCTGACAACAAACCACACTGGTGGAATCCAAACCACAATAGGGTATATAACAAAAGGAAAAAATTCATGGCTAAAATCAGGAAGTACAACTCCCATAATGATAATAGCTCTCTTAATTAATCCTCTTAGTTTCCCGTTTAGTTCAAGTCCAACAAGGCTAATTATGAGGGCAAGATAGCATTAAAGGCTAAAGGCAGCCACAAGGCCTTCCACAGCTACATATGTAACCTCAAAGGCAGCACACATCAGCATGGCAAATTGGTGGTCATGTTTCCATCTTCATTGAGCAGAGTGACATAATAAACCTGCTGGCTGATAGAGCACTTCACCCCCTGCTCCCCCATGAAATAACTACTAGCTTAACCCTATAACTATTAGCAGGGAGCAGATCTTGGCAGCACCCACTAAAGCCAAAAACACATAATCAATGGGTCCCAACAGTATCTCGGGCTGCCTCCTAAATAGCTTGAAACATAACCTATCAGGAATGGCTTAAGTCACTTTTCAACTAGAACTTCAAAATAGGCTTTGTACCATAAGAATGGAGGACTGAAATAGTTATCTCACTTCATAAAAGACACAGGGAACCTATGGATCCCTATCAAATAATTGGATGGACACACTGGCAAACATGATATGGTTGAACCCATATAATTGACAATTCAGTTCATCAAACTTTCCTGACAAACTGCGTTACAGTATGGATCATGGAATTTGCCCTTTTCTCCACTGTAGTGCAATCTTGGAAGTTGTATATATATATATATATATATATAAATATAAATAAAAATAAAAATTAAGAGGGGTTGTGGGGGCTACAGGGGACTTCCCCCTGCAAAAGTAGTTTTTGTGGTGTGTGTGCGGGTGTTGTCTTTGTGTTCAGTTTTGTTCAATGGACTGAACCGTCGATGATATGGGTTCGACAATATCATGTTCAACAATGTGTCTGCCCAATTCCATGATAGGGACCCACAACCTACAGACACTGGACTCAATCCAGTCTGGCATTAAGTGAAGGTCATGCCTACTGAACTTGGGCGATTTCTTTGAGAATGTCACTAAGGCAATGGATGAGGGGAAAATTGTGCATAATGTCTACCTGGGCCTGGCTAAGGCATTTGATACAATACCCCACTCATGTATAGTTGACAAACTCACCAAATTTAGCCTAAACCCCTATATAACTTGCCGGATTGCCAGCCAGGTCACAAACAGGACCCACAAAGTTAGAACTGGTGAGACCACCTTCACTAAGAGACTGGCCACCAGTAGGGTACCTCAGGGCTGTCCGCTGTGACTACTCTCATTTTGCATCTACTTCTCAGTGGAAAAGGCTAATGTCAAAGGCCTCTGCTTGACCAAGCTTGCAGATGAAAGCAAATTGGGAACCATCATAGAATCTTCCCATGACACAAGCATCTTACTAGAGGGTCTAACACGGTCAAATAACTGGTGGCAAAGTCACAAATTATAACTCAATGCCAAGAAATGCATTATTGTGGCTTTTGGGAAAGCAGCCACCCAAGCTAATTACTCATCGATAAGACACCCCTAAGAGTTGATCCAGTAATCTGGGATCTTGGAATATACATAGACAGTAATATGGCCTTCAACCAGCATGTGGCCAAGGAAGTAAGAAAATCAATCTATGTCACCAAACTTCTAAGTAAGGACATGGCATTCTGGTCCAAGGAAGTCATAGTGCCACTTTACTCAGCCCTTATCAGACCAATCATTGAGTATAATGCCCCCTTTGACATGTCCCTGACCAGTCATTTGCAATGGTTGTAATACCCACAAAGGCCCTGTCCCAGGAGTATCCAGCGTAAAAACATACTGTCATATACTGATCACCTTAAAGCTCAGTCACCTACAAGTTAGAGAGGCAATCTATTGTCTGGCATACAAGGCATCCTTGGATCCAGGTCCGGTGGATCTTTTGTACTTCTCCAAAAATGAATCAGAACTTCTAGATCTAAGGATTGAAATTTTGCTTGCAACATAAATAGGACATGTTGGGGATTTAGGTATGTGTCTCGAAGGATTCCCATGCTGTGGAACTGTTTCACATAGATGGGGAGCCTGAGTTCATCCCTAACCCTATTTAAGTGCAACGACCAATGGATGGGAAATCAGAAACTCACCCCGGCTCTGGCCACCATGTCTCTCATAGATGGGGGCAGACAGTAACTATTCTCAAACTAACATAACCACCCACATAACTTTTAGAAATTTCCTAGCTAACATATCTCCTCAAAATAAACATAGGGTCTATATCATTCAAATCGAGCACTTAATTGAGCAAATCGCTATTTGTCAAAATGACTTAAGTAAAAGCTTAATTAAGTGAACAATCGCTTAAGCAGAAACTTTCCTAGGTAAAAAAAAAAAAAAAAAAAAAAAAAAAAAAAAGTTGGCCACCCACCAATCGTAGCAAACAAAACAAAATTTAAAACTCTGCTGTGCCCCCCCACACCCCCTCCAACTAAATAGACCAACTCTAAGATTGTACTACAGTGGGGAAAATGGCAAATTACTGATGATGGCCGACCACGCTCTTCCCTGGGAAAAAATTCACTTAAACGATCATTCACTTAATTGAGCTTTCACTTAAGTCAGTTCGACAAATGGCGAAGTAAGCATTCAGTTAACTGACACAGACTCGATACACAGAGACACAATTGGGATGGCTTGTAAGACTAGGCAAAATATACCCATGAATCTATGACATTTTAATTTGCAGAAAATATTAAAAAGAGCTGTGTATACAATTTTAAGTGCCACATTTATGAGCCTGTAACAGACATGCAAAAGATATGCAGAAATATTATAGCGGTTAAAGTTGCCAAATTTAGAGTTGTATTCAATATTACCAGTTTATATAATATGGTAAAATACCAAATGAAATTCTCTGCATAGTACATTGCTATTTTGCATTACTTGCTACCTGAAATCTTTGTGTTTCTTGCCAATGTTCAGGCAAACAGCTGAATTTTAGATTTGTCAGAGTCATGTTTACAACATATGTAGGAAAACTAAATGCATTAGATTGAGCACTCTGAAGATGTATTTCTATAAATACAGATGGCAGAAATAGTGTATTGTCTTTACTACAGGGTGCACTTTTAAAATTATAATCCTAACTCCCCTGTGTTCACCTCCCAGCTCTCCGAGGTAAAAACACAAGTTCTATGTGGCCAACAATACCAGCATGTTTCCTTGCCAGTATGAAGCACGGTTTCTCAGATCTACTCTTAAAATATGTTCATCCTTAGCCTCTCAAATGGCTTCAATACAGACAAACAGGGAAGAGCATGGATTGTCCTCCTCCATAAAGGTGTATCCACTGTTAATCCTAGCATCTGCAGATTAATATGCTTCACTAGACTTGTCTGCAAGATAGTCAAATAACCACCCCAAATCTAGACTTGACCTGGATGTATAAAACGCAGCTCCCAACATTTGACCATCAAGCCTCAGGTCACTCCACTGAGTCTTTCATCCCCCTTATGGTAACAGCCATACTAGTCATTGCATTCCCTTGAGGTGAGAGTTGAGCTGCAGAAGTGGTGCTGTCATCCGAATGTTTTACAACTTAGGCCTACCCATGTCCCACTTACTCCCCACTAAGAAAACTGACTTATGGCAGCATCAGCTCCAAAGATGACATGGCAGGTATCTTCTTAAAGGAGCTCTATGTCCATTTTGATAAAGATATAGAGCTGTCATTTCCAATCAGAACAAATTATAAATCAGCAATTCAAAAACAAACTCAAGCCGACGGTCCTGCAACATAAACTTTACAATAAAAGAAAAATATTCCTTAAATTATTTGGCAGATCAAAAACCCCTCATGTTAATGACATTTACAGAAATATGACATTAAAATTTCAAAAATACTATTAGGTTTACTAAAACAGCTCATGAACACGACAACATTTGAAAATAAGGACAGTTATAAATTCTTCTTCAGGTATGTCAGGAAAACAAGCAACACCACCCAATATTGCTCTGAACTTATTTAAAACATTGCCACCTAATCAGACAAAACAGATATAATAGCAAACATTCACTTCTGATTTTTCCTCAGAGATTTCTTTCCAAAGTCCACATATGCCTCAGTACTCAACCACCTTTTATCACAGAAGAACTTGTGCTGAAGGTGCTTTCAAAGTCCAAAAATACTTCTTCCATGGGGCCTGACCGTATACATGGTTACTAAATAAACAGGACTAAGCAAGCCCTGCCAAAGACATGTCTCAAATTGTTTCACCTAAATTTAGTTACGGGTTTTGTCCCTGAAGTTTAGCACACTACAGTTATGATGCCACTCTACAAGGGAGTCTCTCTCATCAACCTTGGGAATTATAGACTCACTGGCTTAATGAGTCTCATCCACAAAGCATGGAATGTATTATAATAGAACTTGTACACAATGATATCAAGAATCTCATTAAACTTGATTTGAGCAGTTTGTCTTTGTTTAAGAGAATATCTGCATAATGAATTTGGTTAACTTTTTTGATAGGGTAACACAGGCTGTAGACAGTAGTGATGCTGTTTATATGGTATATCTCGACTTGGTCAAGGTGTTTGACACCATACACCATGGTGGCATTGTAAGTAAGCTTAACTCCTTAAAATAAATCCCTATGTTCCAAGATGGATAGCAAAATGGCTAAAATATAGAAGCACAGAACCCATGCAGTTCAAGTGGCATGTGCTACATCAAAAAGCAAAAAAATAATCAGTGATTTCTCCTAGGCTCAGCATTGGGACCACCTCTTCTCAGCATTTACATTTCTGATCTCCAGACTGGAAACCAACACTTCTGGATAATTGAATTTTCAGATTACTGCAAATTATGAGTTATTGTCAAGTCCCCCTTCTGATACTCTAACCCATCCACAAGAACTTACACACACACACACACACACACACACACACACACACACACACACACACACACACACACATATATATATATAACTGATAACTGGTGTAGTGAATATGGGCTCAAATTAAATGTACAAAAAAGTGCAATATTGTCACATTTGATAGGCAATGCTCTCCTCTTGCATATAGCATAAACACTCCACTTCAAAATAAAAATGTTGTTTGGGACCTTGGATCATGGGCTGAAACTTCCCCATCTTTCAGTCATCATACGATAATAGTACTCAGAAAATCCTACTTAGTGTTGTCAGTTTCCAAGGGAATATTATCCAGATCTAGAGAAGTCAGTGTTTCTATAGATTCATGATAAGTTCAACTATTCTGCATAATACTTCCTTTAAGAAGTATTTCACTCAGAGCTGGATCATGTTCAAATGGGCCCCTAGGCAGGATAATGGATCAGGGCCCTCATACAGCAACCCACAGCCCCTCACAGCCATTTCAGTGCCCCATTACTTGACTATTTATCCTCAGTTACCACAAACGCTGTTTAAAGCTTTCAGTGTGCATACTAAATTCTGCTTTACTTCTGCAATGATTATAGATATTTGGATTTAATTTAAAACTTTTACTTCAAATTTTATATAGCAAGCACTAATGGACATTTGCTAAACAAAACAATACAGTTTCACAATGAATCCAGACAGTATTAACAGTAAATTTCTCTAAGCCCCTGAAACTCACATTCATTGAAATGGCATTGAAACCCACCTTCAAAGTTTACTTTTAAGCTGTTTTCAAACCATAGCCCCCTTGCGCACATTTTAGAACTATGCATGCATGTGTTCTGCTCTTTGATTCACCTTCCTGATTGCATTAAATTTCTTGTATAATATAGTACAACTTGTTAGAGTATGGTTTAAATTTTTATTTCTTAAAATTTTCTAGTAAGCAATGAAACAAAATGTATTAACCAATAATGACAAAACTGCCCATTTCAGAAAATTTCAACCATAAAAGGCCACTCAAGCTTCTGTCATCATAGTCTACCAATATCAATCAATATGCACAATCTCTACAAAAATACAAGTTATCTGAATAATTCCACATTGAAGACATATGTAACAAATAAAGAGGTTAGGTTGCTGCTAGCAAACAAGTTTATAATCAGTGATGAAAAACCACAAACTGCAAGCCAGCAACTCCTCAGAAGGAATTTATTTGAAAACAAAGTTTATAATCAGTGTCTGCTGTCCTAGAGGAAAAATTGCCTATGTTGCATTAAAAAAAAAATAGTAAGCTGGTAGTTGCAAAAGGCAATGTAAGGCAAACTGACGACAGGTTCATAGTTACTTGGCATCTCATCCAACCCCACAAAGTACAACACAGTATTAGCAATCCATCTACATGCGGTGGGAATAGAAGCCACAGCTGTCTACATCAAAACCAAGTAAGCCACATGTTGTGCTACTAACACTGCTTTTAAATTCAACAGCACAATAGCATAATGCATCCAAGATACTTCAGTTAAAACTAACACTGGGTAAGACGGCGATACAAGTCATAGCCTGTAACAGAACACCAAATATGTCCCTAGACTCTCACTCCAACTTCCTAAGCACCCTGGAATCTATTAAGGTCCAACCCAATACTCCCATACTAGGCAACTTCCACTACCCCTCCATCAACTGGGAAAACTATTCAAGTATCAATGTATAGGCCCAACGTTTTCTGGAATTTATCACTTCCAATGCCCTGGACCAGCTCATTCTGACCCCCACTAGAGGAAGCAACATCCTCGACCTGGTTATTACCAACATGGGTGACCACTGCTTCACATCTATAGTCAATTCCTCCTTGGTTAAATCTGACCACAAACTGATCACCATGGAAATATCCATCTCACCTACTCCCCCCGCTAAGGTGACCACCCTGAAAAACTTTTCTAAAGCCGACTTTGGGCTCCTAAAAACAGAGGTGGCCAACTTCATGGCACCCATGCCAATGGAAAATAGCTGCATGACTGTCAAATCATACACCAATGAACTGTACGAGCATGTACACAAATGCATGGACCTTGCCACACCAAACAGAACTAAGATGCTCTCCTTCAAAAAAAGGAAGCCAATCTGGTGGTCCCCAGCCATCAATAAACTACAACAGAAGGAAGAAACTGCTGCAAAAAAAAAATAAAATAAAATAATGAAGTGATAAGACTGGAAAACCTCCCTTTATCAGTGTCAGCAAAACGCTGAGATCCCTTATCAAATCCACTGAAGCCAGCTATGAAAGCAGAATTGTGTCAGACACCAAAAACAACCACAAAGTTTTCTATAGCTATATCAAAAACCTCAAAGGCAAAACCCAGATTTGTCCGAGTTATTGCACAATGGCACCTCCTATACGGAGCCAACATACTGGCCGACAGATTCAGTGCCAACTTTATCCTCCCACAAGGGCCCTATCACAATACCAGGAGAAAGCCTGGTCTACACCATTTCTGTGGCAATGCTAAAAGTTGCATTGTCCAAAGCCAAGAATACAACATCCATGGGACCTGATAATATCCCTGGCTGCATCCTACATGAGCTACAAAAAGAACTGGCACCACATCTGTGTGCCCTGTTTAATCACAGCCTTACCTCAGGCTATGTCCCTAATGAATGTCTCACTGCTACAATCATCCTGCTGCATAAAGGGGGAGCTACTACAGACCCTGGGAACTATTGGCCCTTTAGCCTGATGAGTCTGGTATGCAAAGCTATGGAGCGCATCACCATGGACCTGCTTAACAAAGATATAGGCAATCTCCAAACTCTTGACCTCACACAGTTTGGCTTTGTCAAGGGCAGATCCTGCCTGCTGAACCTGGTTAACTTCTTTGAGGCAGTCACCAAGGCTGTGGATGAGGGTAAGGCAGTGCATGCAGCCTACCTCAACCTGGCCAAGGCCTTTGAAACCAATTCCCCACTCAGGTATCATTGATAAACTCACCAAACTAGGCATCAATCCTTACATCACTAGGTGGGTTCCAAATTGGCTCACAGATAGGACCCAAAAAGTGAAAGTTGTGGATTCCAAGTCAGACCATCAGTCATGAGTGGAGTCCCACAGGGCTCGGTCTTGGGCCCTCTCCTGTTTGGCAATTACCTCTCAAACGTCCAGACCAACACAGAAGGACTCTGCTGATGACTGCAAGCTAGGAGTTATCATCAACTCCCCAAGTGATGCAGACATACTACAAACGGGCTTCTCGGAGACCAATGACTGGTGTCGGAGCCATCGCCTGAAGCTTAATGCCAAAAAATGCGTTATCATCCCCTTTGGAAAAAACTCACTTCCCACAAATTACCACATTGATGGGAGCCCACTGAACACTGGCACCCAGGTCAATAGCCACCTCACCTTCGACCACCACTTTGCTACTGTGATCAGAAAGTCCTTCTTCATGGCACATCTCATAACCAAAGGTTTTGCATCCAGGAAGAGGTCATCATACCTCTCTACTCATCCCTCATTAGACCAATCATCAAATATAATGCCCCATTTGGCATGTACCTGACCAGACACCTACAACAGCTGGAGAGGTCACAAAAGTACCTCACAAGAAGGATCCTAGGCTTTAAACACATGTCCTACATGGACAGACTCAAGATACGTCAGCTGTTCTCAGTCTCTTATCGTCTACTTAGAGGGGAACTCTGCTTGACTTACAAAGCCATGTCTGACCCAGCCCTACTAGAAATGCTACACCTAAAGAAATCCCAATACCCCGGGTGCCACACGCTCCAGAGATCACAGCCTTATTACCACAATTAACAGAACATGCTGGAGGGGACAGGTTCATCTCCCAAAGACTGCCCATACTCTGGAATAAGCTTCCCATTAATGTCAAGCAGAGCACCTTGCTGGCCCTCTTCAAAAGAAATCTTGACGAGTGGATGGGTAACAGAAAGTTCACTCCAGGGATCATTCCAGTTGCCCTACTGGATATGGGCACTGTGAACTAACATCAGGTGGCACGGTGCCTGGGAAATATTTTTTTTTGGGCTAGGCTTGTAAAGTCTCCAAGGACATTAGCCTAGTACACACCTATGACCCTAAGAAAACAGTTGCAAATTGCAAACAGACTTGGCAAAAGCAGCAGTAAACTTCCCTTCACTTGAAGCTCACAATTTTTTGAAAATGCACTGAAACTCAAATATCTTTTTCCGTAGTTTGGTATTTGGTAATTGAAGTAACAGATTCAGGCTCTTGGCTTGAGCCTGAGCAAATTAACTAACCTATCATCCCCTAATTACACACTCCTTGTCTCTGTGCTTAATTTTGTGGAAGCAGGCAGCAAGTGTGTTTCTCCTTCTAGCCAGCAGCAGGAACATCAGACATTTTGTCAGAAATTCTGTACATAGAAAAGAAGCAGCAAGCAGCAGGAATACCTTGTACTTAAATTCCATGCATGGAAGGTGGCAAAAAAAGCAAACATGCAACAGGTGTGTGTGTGTGTGTGTGTGTGCCTGTGTGTGTGCCTGTGTGTGTGTGTGTGTGTGTGTGTGTGTGTCTGTGTGTGTGTCTGTGTGTGTCAACTCATGTAAGGATGCACAGACAGCCAGCATTCTTAAAGAATACCTTTAAAGAACACACGTAATTTTTTTTTGTTTTAAATTAAAAAAAAATGTTGTGGCAGACCCCTGGCCAGCATGCCCCCTCCCAGCCAACAGGCCATACGAGACTGCCTAGGTTGGCTAATGCTAGATCCACCTCTGATTTCACTACATATATCAAAGAATTGGGCTAATTTCTCTCTCTTTCATTTCCCTGCTATAAAAACCGCAATTATGTGGGTTTTTTTGCGCTTGTATTCAGCTCAGCAAGTGCCTGCCAGGTGTCCTGGAGAATTCTACAGCAGCAGAGAGACAAGAGAGACACTTTGGAGTGATTAAGTATCATTTTTATGCATTTTCTTGCTGTCTTTAATTCCGCCTAAAGCACCAATTTTTTTTAGCGTTTCTGTGATATAAAAAGCTTGTTTCTGCTACATATTGTACTTATTTGCTTCCTGCACTTGAACAAAGTAATTTTTGTGTTTAAATAATCTGTTTAACTGTTGTAGGTTACACACTAAATTGCGATAACCACTTATGTGCATTTAAAGTGTTTTTTTTTTTATAGTATCTGCTTTATTTTCTGGAAAAAACAAACAAAAACAGATAAAAAAAAATTATATATATATCTATATGGTATAGTCCAGTTTTCAGGTTAGTGCTGAATTCAGGGCTGTGTTACAAGTTTCTGTGTTGCCCGTGCCTTACTTGGATAGAAGGAAGTTTATCTGTTCACCTGAGAGAGATGGGAGCTTTGAGCAGCCTATCTGTCCCTGGAGGAGTGGTTTCAGCCCAGAAGTTAGTAGTTTACTGGCTGTTTTGGGCCAATTTCTATCTCTTTCATTTCCCTGCTATAAAAACCACATTTGCATGATTTTGAGAGCTGGGCAGCGATGGTTAGCTAAGGTTAAAATATTCCCGGCTCCACGAAGTCTACTCTTCAATTTTTCCCCTTGGAACTAGACATGCTTTCAAATTAAGCACTCAAACCATTCATTTTACAGCCCGGCACTTGTTCAAAACTTAGCAATAGACCCCCCTATACTGTCCAGAAGGACAAGGCTCTCTATTGGTCCCTACCAGCCAATCAGTAAACAGCTCACTTTACCTATTCAGGCATGTCCAAAGGGCAGTTTCAAGTATACTCTCCAGTCCAACTGGTGAATCTGGGCATTTTGAGGCAATGTTACAACTGCCTCTTGTACACAGACAACCCTCTCCTCCTTCCACCAAGCACTAATAAATGTGAGAGAAGCCATTATACAGCCAAACTGGAGGCAAAGCTCTTTCAACCCAAGACTGGAACTAACAGTCCAGAGGAGAAGGAAAATACTTGCAACAAACCATCAGTTTCACATAGACCTACTAAACCAACACTGGCAAATAACACACATAAATACACGAAAACATACTCAGAGGCTCTAAATAAAAATCTGCGAAAGCAACAGAGACCTCCAAAGCAGACAACCAAGCAACCTCCACACCCCATCACAAACCATGAAACACATACTTCACATAATCAGTGTGCCACGCAATCACAGCCCTTAAGGAAAAATAACATACCCAACACACTAGTAATAGGCGACTATAGTCAGGCACACTGATGTCCCACTAACTAGGCTGGACAAGGAGAAGGTTACAGTTAGCTGCCTGTTGGGCACCAGGATCCGCCACATAACACAAGCACTCAGGTCGCTCCAGAACAAGTACAAATACGACACTGTCGTTGTCCATGTTGGTGTGAATGACCTGAGACGTACCTCCCTGGACTACATGAAAACAGACATGGAAGAGCTGTCTGATCACATAGTCCAGGCTGGTATGACATCCTGCCCTCATCAAGAATGATGCCACAGTATAAAGAAAAAATGATCAATTTCAACAATCATTCAAAGGGGATCCAGTATCTGTCCAACTGGGATGACATGCTCGACATGCCATGTTGCTTTGTTCGAATACCGGCCAAGGCTTTTGCCGCCCCCAGTGCCTTTTTTAGGCAAGGCTCAAAAAAGACAAACCCACCATTGTAAATAGCACAAGTAACCAAAAACTGAGGGTAATGCTACTCAACACCAGAATTCTAAACCTGAAAATGCATGCACTCGAGGCCCTCCTCAGTATGGAGAACATCGATATCTGTGCAGTAACAGAAACCTGTTTAAGGCTCCAGAGAGCATCCCAGCACTACCAGGCTATAACTCGTACCATACTTTTTGGCCACAGGACCCAGACCAAAAAGTACA
The DNA here is from genome assembly GCF_019279795.1 of Protopterus annectens. NCBI lineage: Eukaryota > Metazoa > Chordata > Ceratodontiformes > Protopteridae > Protopterus > Protopterus annectens. The sequence continues at coordinate 1,951,537,369 of NC_056739.1, forward strand.
GTTGTGTACCTACCATAAATGTAGATGTTCGAGTGTATTCACTGTTTCAGTCATTACAATTGGGTTATCCTGCTGGCAGGCTACCCGCAGTCGGCCCGAGTTCCAAAGTCTAGGTCCGGCGTCGGTTGCTGTTGCCTCCTCCCTGACGTCAGTGTGCCAGGGGTATAAAAGATGCAGCAGATGCCACTTTCTTCAGTTTTTCTTGCCTCAGATGTCAGGTGCCCCTAAAAAGGTAGGCTAAATTATGCCAATAAGCATACATACAGAAAAAAACAACTTTTCCATAGAACAGAGAAGTACAGATAAGTCCCAGCAAGGAAAAGGGGGATGGTGGGAGGGTAACCTGGACTGCAACAGTGAATACACTCGAACATCTACATTTATGGTAGGTACACAACTGCACTATGTTCATCGTGTTTCACTGTTGCAGTCATTACAATTGGGTTGAATCCCAAAGCTAAGGTTGGCAGGCTGGTGCTAAATAGGATTATGAGAGACTATGAGGCCCTGCAGAACTGCAGTGGCAAAGCTTTTTCTGGATTTAGAATGGAGAGGTAGGTGATGGTGCTTTGTAAAGGTATGCACTGAACTCCAAGTTGCAGCCTCTAAGATGTCTTTGGTTGGTACTCCTCTGAGGAAGGCTGCTGAAGTGGCTGCTGCTCTGGCTGAATGTGGCCTAATGCCCTTAGGCACTGTTTTGCCATGCTGTGAATAGCAGAAACGAATGCAGTGGCCTATCCACTTTGAAATGGTCTGTTTTGAGATCGGCTTTCCTTCTGATCCTGCAGCAAGCCTTGTGATCCTGCAGCATATGCCACTAGCAGTTGTTCAGTCTTTCTGAAAACTTTGGTTCTGTCCAAGTAGAAGCGCAGCTGCCTGTGAATGTCCAAAGAATGTAGAAGTCTCTCACCCTTATTCTGTGGGTTTGGGTAAAAGGTAGGCAAATTAATTGTTTGGTTAAGAGCCACACTGGACACTAGCTTAGGCATAAATGTAGGGTTTGTCCTCAAAGAAACCCTGTCATGATGGAAAATGATAAAAGGCTCCACAGCCATGAGTTCCTGTGACTCTGAAACTCATCTAGCAGAGGTTATTGCTAGGAGCAGAGCTGTTTTCCAGGATAAGAATTTTATATCAGCTGCAGAAGCTGGCTCAAACGGAGGCATTGTGAGTTTTTCCAAGACATAGTTGAGGTCCCATGGAGGTATTGGGGCTCTCCTTGGAGGTCTTATGTTTTTGCCCCTCTGAGGTACTGCCTTAGTAATGGATGAGAAAAAATAGGTGGTTCTGTATTGTAATGAGCTGATATAGCAGAGGCATGAATTTTAATTGATGAAAAGGAAAGGCCTTTATCCAGCATCTCAGTTAAGTATTGCAAAATATGAGGAATATTTGGAACAATCGTGTCAATACCTTGTGCCTGGTTCCAAGCACAGAATCTCTTCCATTTTTCTGCATATGATTTTCTGGTGCTAGGCCTCCTGGCCTCCAAAATAACATCCATCACTGCTTTAGAGAGAGGTGTGTCTTGAATGGCTACATTATTCACCATGCTGCCAGGTTTAAGGTCCTGAGTTGGCTGTGCAGTATCTGACTGTCTTGTTGGGTCAATAAGTGAGGTATTTGAGGTAATGTCCAAACTGGTCACTGAGACGAGCTCTTTAGTATTGGGTACTAGTGCTGGCGGGGCCAGTCTGGGGTACTAGTGCTGGTGGGGCCAGTCTGGGGCAATCAGTATAATTTTTGGCTTCTCTTGTCTGACCTTGAGAAGTACCTTGGGGAGGAGAGGCAGAGGAGGAAAGGCATATACTGTTAGGTTTTTCCAGCTGAAAGACAGAGCATCCACTTTCCATGCTTGCTTGTGATAAGTCCTTGTGCAGAATCTCTTGGCAGTTGTGAGGAGAGGCAAATAAGTCTATGTCCGGGCATCCCCAGTTCTTTGTTATCATGCTGAAGACTTGTGGATCCAATTTCCACTCGTGGAGATCCATTAGGTTTCTGCTTAGTTCATCTGCCAGAGTATTTATCCTTCCTGGCAGGAATTGTGCTCACAGAAGTACTTTGTAAGTCAATGCTGTGTCCCAAAAGTTCATGGCTAGTCTGCAGAGGGGGTAGGAATGTATGCCCCCCAGCTTATGTACCACATGACTGTAGTGTTGTCACATCTCTAAATCAGTAGTTGTCCTGGATGAAGTAGATCCTTGAAGGCTGTCAGGGCATTCTGTACAGCTAGCATCTCTTTTTGATTGATATGTAGATGCATTTGACTTGTGGACCATGTGCCCTGAATACATCTTCCTGCCATATGGGCCCCCCAGGCATAATCTGATGCATCTGCTGTCAATGTCTGCCTGGCTGTGGGAATGGAGAATGGCTGTCCCGTGTTGAGGTGACAGGCTTTTGCCCACCATCGAAACTCCTGTTGCAGGCAGGGAATGAGTGTAATTATTGTTTCCAAGCTGTTGCAATGTTGAGTCCAAACACTTTTTAGATACCATTGTAGTTTCCTCATATGCAGTCTTGCATATGGAATTAGTAGAATGCAGGATGCCATGAAGCCCATATCCTGCAGAATTTTTCTTGCAGATAACTGGGTCTTTGTTGCCAACATTTTGAAATAAGTAGTCAGTTGTCTGTGCTGGTCTGGCATGAGATAAGCCATCTGGGCAGTTGTATTTAAGCTTGCACCCAGGAATATTATCTCCTGAGAGGGTACGAGTTTTGATTTCTTTCAGTTTACTGTGTACCTTAGACTTGTTAGCAACCTTTTTACAAACACCAGATGCTGTAGTACTTTTTACAAACACCAGATGCTGTAGTAGTGTCCTTGTTCTCTGCTTGAATCAGGCAGTCATCCAAGTAAGGATATATTTGTATTCCTCTTTGTGTGCAAAATGCAATCACTGGTGCCAGGCATTTTGTGAAGACCCTGGGCACAGTAGATAAGCCAAAGTGCAGCGCAGAGAATTGGTAGTGCATTGAGCCAGCTATAAATCTGAGGTATCTTCTGCATGATTGTCTGATTGGGACATGCAGGTATGCCTCCTTTAAGTCTAAAGTCACAAGCCAAGCCTTCCTGCCCAGTATGGGCAGAAGCTGTTGTAGAGTTAACATTTTGAATTTTGGAATATCCAGGAATGTGTTTAGGATAGACAGGTCCAGTACTGGTCTCCAGGCTTTGTCCTTTCTGGATACCAAGAATAGCCTTGAGTAAAATCCTAGTTCGTGCTCTTGCTGTGGTACTTGTTGAATGGCTCTCATGTCCATGAGGGATGAAACTTGTTTTTGTGCCTCTGCCCATTGATTGCGTGGCAGGTCTGGCATACTGTTTGGCCTTGGCAGGGTGTGAAAGTGGAACCTGTAGCCTTGAGATACGATATTTAAGACCCATTTGTCCTGGGTGATCATGTGCCAATTTTGTGAAAAAAGTGCTAGTTTTCCCCCCAAAGGAGCTGCCAGAAGATAAGTGTTTGGTATTGGTAGAGGAAAGTCATTGAGACTGTTTTGTTTCCTGTATGCCTGATTTTTCCTCTCCACTTTTGGAGGTAGAAGCACCCCATTGTTTAGGCCTGTATGAGCCTTGTGGCTGTGATCTGCCTCTGGGGAGTCTGTACCTGCCTCTTTGTGGCTTGTCTGACACTGGAAAGGACCAATTCTTTGCAGGCCAGTTCCTGCTAAATCGGAGGCTGTACCTGTAAGAAATCATTCACTGTTTGCACATATTTAGCTTGGTCCTCCATTTTCTTCAATACTTCTGCTTTAACACCAAACAAGGTATCATGTCGTAATGGAGCATCTAATAGTTTTGCTTTTAACATGATCAGGCAGATTCTGTTATTTTAACCAAGCATGCCTCCTAATGACAGGGCCTGTAACTGCAGCCCTGCAGGAGGCCTCTAGAGAATGAAAACCACATTGCAAAGTATGCTTTCCCACTTGTTCAGCTGCATGCAATAAATCACGCAATTCTTTGTTTTCTGCACACTCTGAATTTGTCAACATTTTCTGTTTAAGCAGTGAAATAAGATATTGCTGATATTTAAGCATATGAAACTGACAATTTAAAGCTCTTACAGCCAAGGTAGCAGAAGTATAAATATTTTTCCCCCATTTGTCCAGGGCCCTTGAATCCCTATCAGAGGGGACAGGGTTTTTTGCAGTAGAAGCCTTGACCCCCTTGGGACCGTGAGAAATGGTTTCTGGGTCAGCAGCAGGGTTTTTGTAAAGAAATTTATGTGAATCCGGAACCCTGTAGTATCTGCCTGGCTTAACAGGAGCTGGTGGTAAAGAGTCAGGAGATAGACCAGACTCTGTAAAAACATCATCTACAATGTCTAAAACAGAAGGAAAGTACAGTTTTGTACCTACCATAAATGTAGATGTTCGAAGATCCACATTGCTGCAGTCCTAACACTTGGGTAGTCCGCTGTCCCAGTCGGCCCGAATACCAAAGTATAAGGCTGACGTCGGTCAAGGCGCATTTGTCTGACATCAGGAAGTCAGGGTACAAATGCGCATGACCGACGTCATATCCTCAGTCTTTTCTTGCCCCAGATGTCAGAAGACCCTAAAAAGATAAGGCCAAAACCAAAAAACACCAAACACTCCTGTACCTAATATATGTACAATATATACAAATTTACAAAATAGAACCCCACCCACACAACCACCCCTAAACACAGAGGGAAGGAGGGAGGATTGGACTGCAGCAATGTGGATCTTCGAACATCTACATTTATGGTAGGTACAAAACTGTACTATGTTCTTCATCTCACATTGCTGCAGTCCTAACACTTGGGTAGAATCCCAAAGCAGAGGTAAGGGAGGATGGCTAAACTATAAAGAAGCAGGAGCTGCCAAAATGCCCTGCAACACAGCAGTGGCAAAACCAGCCCTGGATTTAGAATGGAGAGGAAGGTGGTAATGCTTGGAGAAAGTATGCACTGAACTTCAAGTAGCTGCTTCCAAAATATCCTTAGTTGCCACCCCCCTTAGAAATGCTGTCGACGTGGCAGTAGCCCTAGTGGAATGAGGCCTAATCCCAGCTGGAATCTCCTTGCCATGATGGGAATAACAGAATGCAATGCAAAACCCAATCCACTTAGATATAGTTTGTTTTGACACAGGCTTGCCCTGAGAACTCAAAGCAAAAGAAACAAACAACTGCTGAGACTGCCTAAAAAACCCTAGTGCTGCTTAAATAATAACGCAACTGCCTGTGTACATCTAAAGTGTGCAAAATCTTTTCCCCCCTATTTTGGGGATCTGCATAAAAAGTAGGCAAATGAATAGTTTGGTTTAAAGCCACACTAGAAACCACCTTAGGCATAAAGGAAGGATTAGTACGTAATGATACCCTATCCTTATGGAAAATCAAAAAAGGCTCAACCGCCATAAGGGCCTGCAATTCAGAAACCCTTCTTGCAGAAGTAATGGCCAACAAAAAAGCAGTCTTCCATGAAAAGTATTTCAATTCAGCAGTAGCCGAGGCTCAAAAGGTTGTAGAGTAAGTTTCTCCAACACAAAATTGAGGTCCCAAGCAGGAGTAGGAGCTCTACGTGGGGGTCTTATATTCTTTGCCCCTCTAAGAAATTGCTTGAACAAAGGATGAGAAAACAATGGTGGGTCACAATCATAGTGAGCTGAAATTGCTGCAGCATGAATCTTAATGGAAGAGAAAGACAAACCTTTGTCCAGTAACTCAGTAAGATATTGAAGAGCCACACTCAAATTAGGCTCAGAAACATCCAAATCCTTTGCTGCACTCCAAAATAAAAATCTCTTCCATTTTTCTGCATACACTTTACGTGTACTAGGTCTTCTGGCTTCCATAATCACATTCAAAACTTGTTGAGGAAGTTGAGACCTGCTGTGGTTCAAAACAGAATATGCCAGGCTGTTAGATGAAGAGAGTGAAGCTTGACATTGAGTAGATGACCGTCCCTCTGAGACAAAAGGTGTGGAATCAAAGGTAAAGGCCATGGAGGCTTCCTTACCAGATTCCTCAGTAATGGGTACCAGTGTTGCCGAGGCCAATCTGGAGCTATCAAAATCATCCTTGGCTTGTCTTGTCTGACCTTTAGGAGGGGAGGCAGAGGTGGAAAGGCATACACATGAAGATTTTCCCAACTGAACGAGAGAGCATCCACTTTCCAAGCTGTGTGATGAAACCTTTTCGTGCAAAACTTTGGCAGCTGGTGGTTTAGTGGAGAAGCGAACAGATCTATGTCTGGAGTTCCCCATGACACTGTCAATTTTCAAAATACATGAAGATCCATGATTTGCCTGCTCAACACATCTGCTAAGGAGTTCTGTGCTCCTGGCAGAAACCTTGCCTGAAGATTTAGCTGCAAGCTGAGCGCAGTCTCCCACAAAATCATTGCTTGCCTGCATAGAGGATAAGAATGTGTTCCCCCTTGCTTGTTGATGTACCACATGACAGTTGTGTTGTCTGTTAGAATCAACACCTGCCCTGGAAGAAGTAACTCCTTGAAAGCCATTAATGCAAACTGGACTGCTAACATCTCCTTCATGTTGATATGTAGATGCTGTAGTCTGGCAGGCCACTTGTCTTGTATCCACTTTCCATTCAGATGAGCTCCCCAAGCTATGTCTGAGGCATCTGTCGTTAGAATCTGATTCGCCTCTGGCCGGGTCACAGAGAGTCCCTTGTTTAGGTGACATTCCTGAGCCCACCACAAAAATTCCTTTTGAATGCAAGGTATTATTGGAATGACAGTGTCCAAATCCTGGCAGTGCTGTGTCCATACAGTTTTGAGATACCATTGCAGCTTCCTCATATGCAGTTTGGCATTGGGAAGCACCAGAATACAAGATGCCATGAACCCTAAGGCTTGAAGGACTGTCCTTGCAGTCAGCCCGGACTGAAGAGATAGTTGATGGAAGTAAAGGGAAAGATTCTTTTGTTTGTCCGGGGTTAAAAAGGCCATCTGGGCTGCTGTATTCAGTCTCACACCCAGAAAGCACATGTCTTGAGAGGGTACTAGACTGGACTTTATTTCGTTCACAGAATACCCCAGGCATCTTAGCACTGCTATCACATATTCCAGATGCTGAAGAAGCTCGTCCTTTTCTTGAGCCAGAATCAGACAGTCGTCCAAGTAAGGATAGATTTGTATTCCTTTTAGCCTGAAGAAAGCTATGACTGGAGCCAGAACTTTTGTGAATACTCTGGGCGCAGTAGATAAGCCAAAGGGCAATGCAGAGAACTGATAATAGGAATTCCCAGCTCGGAAATGCAGATACTTCCTGCAACTGAGTCTGATAGGCACATGAAGGTAAGCCTCCTTGAGATCTAAAGTTACCATCCAGTGATCTTTGCCCAGCAGAGGTAAAAGCTGTTGTAACGTTAACATCTTGAACTTGGGAATGTCCAGATAAGTGTTGAGGATAGACAAATCCAAAATTGGTCTCCACGTGTTCCCCTTTTTTGGTACTAGGAACAGGTGAGAATAAAATCCTAGGCCCCTTTCTGGCACAGGAACCGGCTGAATGGCCCCTATCTGGAGTAACAGAGAAATTTGCTTGTGAGCCTCTTTTCTTTGTATAGGAGGAATGTCTGGCATGCCTTTGAAAGGAGGCAAGGTATGGAAATAAAACCTGTAACCGTGGTGAACGATATCCAATACCCATCTGTCTTGGGTAATAAAACTCCAATTTTCTTTGAAAAGTGCCAGCCTTCCTCCCAAAGGTGCTGCCAGACGAGAAGGCTCTGGCAGCTGAAAAGGCAGGTCATTGGGTCTGCTTACGAAAGGACTGACCCCTGCCCTCACCAGAAGACTGGGCAGGTGAACTCCCTGTTCTAGGCCTAAAAGAACCTTGAGCTCTGCCCCTACCACGTCTAGATCTACCCCTAGACTGGGAATCAGAAGAAGGATAAGTCCACCCCTTAGTAGGCCAATTTCTACTAAACTTCAGAGGCTGAACCTGCAAAAAATCTTTAACAGTCTGCATAGACTTAGCCTTGTCCTCCATTTTCTTTAAAACTGCTTCCACAGGCGAACCAAATAACACATCAGATTGTAAAGGAGCATCTAAAATCCTTGTCTTTACATGCTCAGCTAAATTCTGATCCCTCAGCCAGGCGTGCCTGCGAAGAACAGAACCAGTGGCTGCAACCCTCGAAGAGGCCTGTACAGCATCAAAACCACATTGCAAGGAATGCTTACCCACCTGTTCAGAAACATGAACTAAATCCTGCAACTCTTTACACTCAATACCTTCCGCCAGAGCATCTACCTTAGACTTCAATTGTGAAAGGAGATAATTTTGGTATTTCAACATGTGAAACTGGCAATTCAAAGCCCTCATGGCTAAAGTGGAAGAAGTATACACCTTCTTTCCCCATCTATCCAAAGCCCTTGCCTCTTTATCAGAAGGAACAGGATTTTTAACAACAGAAGCCTTAACACCTTTAGGGCCCTGAGAAACAGTTTCTGGGTCTGCCCTAGGACTCTTAAAAAGATACTTATGAGCTTCAGGCACCCTATAATACCTATCCGGTTTAACTGGGGCAGGAGGCAAAGAATCAGGGTTCAGGGAAGCCTCTGCAAAAATATCTTCTACCACATCCAGAACAGGAGGTATAGCCAAAGGCCTATGCTGGGGTAGAAACAAAAATTCCCTAAGCCTTTTCCTGGAATCAGAGAAATCTTGACCTTCCCATTTAAAATGCTCCCTCATGGAATGAAGAGTCTCTGAAAAAGAAAAATCCTCAGGAGGAGAAGCCGGAGTAGAATCATCTACATCAGAATCAGAATAAGGAGGATACTCCTGCAAGTCTTCAGCCGAAGACTCAGAAGCCTCCGAACACTGCTCAAAACTCTCAAGCTCAGGTTCCACCCTAGGCCTCTTATCAGGGGGGGGGCATAGAACCTCTAATCATAGTAATCAAATCTTCTGCCATTTTAAGCATATGTTTCTTAGGCAGAGACCCTGAAGAACTAGGGGAGACCCCCACTGAAGTTAACCCTGGCCTGCCTCTAGAAGAAGCCTTGGAAACAGAAGGGGAGGGCCTAACTACCTTAGGAAGGGAGGGGAGAACAGCTACCTGAGAAGCCCCTTCAGCCTGGCCTACCTCCTGAGAGGACACATCTTGTAACAGTAAAGTCTCTCCCTGAGAATCCAAAGGAACTTCTGGTAGAACCACCGGCTCCACCGAGCCTTCTAAAGAACCGACGTCCGGGACAGACGGTTCTTCCAACCTAGGCTTTGCTGCTTTGTCCTTGCGCTTTTTAGACGAAGCGGGCGTCGGAGCATCCGACGGCATGTTGTAATTACAACGCTTCCCAAAACTAACCTGGCACAATCTAATCTTCTCTTAATAGTGCGTTTGTTAAATCTAGCACAAGAGCGACAGCCAACAACGTCGTGCTCAGGCCCTAAGCAAGGTATACACAAGGTATGGTAATCCCTATGAGGTATCTGTTTCCCACAAGAAATACAGTTGTTCACTTTTTCTGACATCCGGTTAAATACTGAGGCAAGAAAAAAACAAAATATTCCCAACGGGTACTTAGCCAACTTTGATTCGGTCTGAAACTCCGACTTCAGAAAATTTCAGAACGCCAACCTGCACTCGCAATACTGCTTCTGCATCGGACCATGCGGCAAAAAAGACTGAGGATATGACGTCGGTCATGCGCATTTGTACCCTGACGTCCTGATGTCAGACAAATGCGCCTTGACCGACATCAGCCTTATACTTTGGTATTCGGGCCGACTGGGACAGCGGACTACCCAAGTGTTAGGACTGCAGCAATGTGAGATGAAGAACATCAGCAAGGGGCCTGTGCTGGGGTAATAAAAGGAAGTCTCCAAGCCTTTGCTTGGATTCTGAGTAATCTTGGCTCTCCCAATGGAAATGCTCCCTCATAGTATGCAGGGTCTCCCCAAAAGAATAATCCTCAGGAGGAGAGGCTGAAGGGATAGATTCTTCAGCATCCGAATTCTCATAGGAAGGAAGGGAATATTCATGTTCAGAAGAGGAATCGGACGAAATGGAAACCTGATCTGAAGATTCATATTCTATCTCTTGCCTAGGCCTCTTATTAGGAGGGGGGGGGGGGTGGCAACCCCTGATCAAAGTAATTAGGTCTTCAGCCATTTTAAGCATATGTTTTTTAGGCATGGAGGCGTGTCCAGGAGAATGCTGTACTTGTTTCTTTGTCTTTAGAGCTGCTTTAGTCTTTGCCTTTGAAGTTGAGGTTGGCTTTATATACAACTGTGTAGGCCTGAAAACACCCTCAGAAGCCGATGCCTGCTCAGCGGCTCTGGACCCATCTGAGGGAATAGTTCACGAGTGTCCATTACCTCGAGTATCCAGCGGCCTAGTTGGCTCCACATGGGAGTCAGAAGCGGCCTGTGGCTCTGAGGTAACAGGCGTCAGGGGCTGCGAAAGAGACTCACTGAGAACCGGCGACAGGCCTAGCAGAAGCCTTGGTGTCTGTTTTGGACCTCGGATGCCTGTCCTTTTCATTTTCTTTGCGCTTTTTATAAACTCCAGTAGTAGGCTGTTCTGACAGCATTATATAATTGAATCTTTGGCCAAAGTAATGAAATGCAAAATCGTACAGACGCTTAATAGTGTGTTGGTTAAATCTAGCAGAAAACCGACAACTAGCAATGTCATGGTCAGGGCCTATGCAAGGAATACAGTAAGAATGAAAATCCTTATGAGGTATTTGCTTCCCACAAGAAATACAATTATTAAGTTTTTCTGACATTGGTCTGGAGCAAGAAAAAAATTTCCCCAATGGGGTACTTAGCTTTAATTAAGACTTCGGATCTGAAATTCGAATTTGAAACTCTCAGTAGTCGGCCGACCAGCACTTGTGAACTGCTTTTGCTTCGGGCACCACGCGGCAAGAAAGACTGAAGAAAATGGCATCGGCTGCATCTTTTATACTCCTGGTGCACTGACGTCAGGTTGGAGGCGACAGCAACCGATGCCGGACCTAGACTTTGGAACTCAGGCGGACTGCGGGTAGCCTGCCAGCAGGATAACCCAATTGTAATGACTGCAACTGTGAAACATGATGAACATCACAAAAGGCGGGGGTGTATCCTTATTCATCAAGGATACCCACACCTCTAGGTTAGTGGCACAGCACAATGCCTCAGAGATTATCCATGTACAACTAACAATGGGCAAAACTGCAATTCAAGTTGTAGCTTGCTACACACCACCCGTTATGACCCAGGACCCCCATTCCACATTTCTGGAGACACTGAAAAATATGAAGGTCCTACCAAATACCCTAATATTGGGTGATTTCAATTACCCAAACATTAATTGGGAGAACTACTCAAGTACTAACTCCCTTGCCCAGCGCTTCCTAGAATTTATAAACTCAAATGCTCTGGATCAGCCAGTCAACACCCCCACCAGAGGTGACAACATATTCGACCTGGTCATCACCAACAGGGGCAACCAGTGTTCTACACTGGAGGTCAACCCCTCGCTGGTTAGATCAGACCATAGACTAATCACTCTGGATATCCACAATCGGCCCCCACCCCTAATCAAGGAGACCACCGTGAAAAACTTTTCAAAAGCAAACTTCACATTACTTAAGATTGAGGTGGAAAGGTTCACAGCCCCCATGCTAAAGGACAATGCTGTCCAAGCTGCCGAATCCCTTACAGAGCACTCTTTGAGCACCTGCAAGAATGCATGGATTGTACTATCCCAAGCAAAACCAAGACTCACTTCTCCAAGAAAAGGAAACAGTCTGGTGGACCCCTGCCATAAACAAGCTATACAATAGGAGGAGGAAACTAGTGCAGAAGAGTAAAATCCCAAGAAGGAAAGACATCCATGATTAGTATCCACAAGAAACTACGATCCTTCATAAAAACATCCAAGGCTAGCTTCAAAAGAAAAACTGCCAAGGACTAATCACAAAGCGTTCTTTACCTATGTCAAGAACCTAAGTGGAAACTCTCAGATCTGCTCTGAGTTAGTGCAGAATGGCACAAAATACACTAAACTGACTGATATTGCCAACATTCTGGCAGACAGGTTAAGTGCAAACTTCACCCCCTCTCAACCCTAAAGGGCCCATATCCATACCAGAAAAATGTAGAGCCCCAGCAATCACAGACACACAGGTTAAAACAGTCCTATCCAAAGCCAAAAACACAGCTTTAATGGGACCGGATGGTGTCCCAGGCTGCGTCTTACATGAGCTCCAAAATGAACTAATCCCTCACCTAAACACACTGTTCAAACTCAGCCTCTCTACAGGCTACACACCCATAGAGTGGCACACAGCTTTTGAGCCTTGTGGAGCCACAATGAACCCCAGGAACTATCGCCTTATAAGCCTGACTAGTCTGGTTTGCAAGACTATGGAGTGCATCATCATGGAACTCATTAACAGAGACACTGGGAACCTCCAAACATTGGACCGTACCCAGTTTGGCTTTGTTAAGGGCAGATCATGCCTTCTAAACCTGGTGGACTACTTTGAGACAGTTATCAAGGCTTTACACGAGGGAAAGAAGGTCCACACAGCCTACCTAGACCTCGCAAAGGCTATCGACACCATTCCCCATTTTGGTATTATAGACAAGCTCACCAGCCTAAACATAAACCCCTATGGCACGAGATGGGTTGCCAATTGGCTCACAGATAGAACCCACACGGTGAGAGTTGCAGGCTCTAGGTCCAACTCTAAACTGGTTACAAGAGGTGACCCCAGGGCTCAGTCCTGGGACCCCTCCTGTTCGGTATAAATTCTCAGAGGTGCAGGAAAGCACAGCAGGACTATGGCTGACCAAGTTCGCAGACGACTGCAAACTGGGGGCCCATAATCATGGCCTCAAGCTAAATGCCAAAAAGTGCAATTCTCAGAGGTGCAGGAAAGCACAGCAGGACTATGGCTGACCAAGTTCACAGACGACTGCAAACTGGGGGCCATAATCATGGCCTCAAGCTAAATGCCAAAAAGTGCATAGTCATCCCCTTTGGAAAAAACAGAAGTACCCGTGAACTACCACATACATGGCAGTCCTGTAAATACAGAAAATGTAATAAGGGATCTGGGGACCCAAGTAGATGGTAATCTCTCCTTTGATGATCATATCCAAGGTGGTTAGAAAATCCTTCTATGTGGCCCATCTAATCACAAAAGGGTTCACATCTAGAACAAAAGAGGTTATTGTGCCCCTCTACTTATTGCTCATCAGACCCATCAGAGTACAACGCCTCATTTGGGATGTACCTTACAAGACACCTGCAACAGCTGGAAAGGCCACAGAAGTATCTCACTAAGAGGATTACTGGCCTCAAACAGATGCCCTATGCAGCCCGACTGAAAGAACTCCAGCTGTACTCTATTGCATACCACTTACTCAGAGGTGATCTCTGCCTGACATACAAGGCCACGTCCAACCAAGAATTGATGGACATGCTCCACCTAAAAAAACCCAAATCCCCTAGTGCCACAAGCTCCAGGGATCTAAACCTCACCACAACGATAAATAGGACGTGCTAGAGGGATAGATTCCCGTCCCAGAGACTCCCCATGCTTTGGAACAGGATTCCAATCTACATTAAGCAGAGCTCCTCACTAACACTCTTCAAGAGAAACCTTGACAAGTGGATGGGAAACAGAAAATTTACCCTGGGGATCACTGCAGTGGCTCTGCTGGACAGAGGCACAGGGAACTAATGGCTCTGCTGTACAGAGGCACAGAGAACTAATCTGAGGGGGTGGCGAAAGTCAACACATTCTGGCTAGGCTTATAGATGCCCTTGGGCAGATAGCCTAGTACTTGCCTAGTACTTGCCTATGAAGAACTAGAAAAAAAAAAACAGAGGTCCCTAATTAAACAGATCACAGACTTGAAGACCCTCTTTCTCATGATATTTAAGAATCTTGAGGGGAGATTTGTGCCTTGTCTTTTGTGCCATGACAGATCCAGTTATGTTACATCTCCAAAAGCAGATAAATAAAATGCAGTGGACAGACAAATTCATCACCTGTTATAATGATCATATGATACTAAAGCAAGTGAAAAGAAACAAGAACATGATGAAAATCAAATTATACAACACAAAAGTAAATTTATGCTGACCAGTAACTACCTTACAGGTAGTGTTCAAACTAGCTCAGCTGTCCCTGATGTTTGCCTAGCATTTTTCCTCCATCCCTAGTAAAAGCTGGGATTTGAAGGAACATATTTTGGCAATAAGCATACCTCACAACTGTCTGATTTTGTAGGACCTTCGTTTTGCCTCATATTTTTGCCCATGACATAGCAAAATGTTTGATTTACTGCCAATTGACATAACTCTTAACTTCTTGGTGCAAGAAATCTGAGCAGTCTAAAATAATGGGGGGAGGGCAAAGACCCAAAATAGGGACAGATTTTAAATATTGCTCTTTCAAACTTAGAAAGATGATAAGAATAACAGGATTTGTATTATCATATGTTTTCTGAAGGACATGAAGTCTGAAACACAAATGTATGTCATTATTTTTTGAGACTTCAATCCTTAGTGATTTTCCAGAAAACCACACATTTTATGTGGAACAGACCAAAAATAGGAGGCAAAAATCAGGACAGTTGAGACGTGCTAATAAATCAGGATTGCAGTCAGTCGACAATGCTACACATTAAAGATTTTCTTCTTGCTCAGAACAGGCACACTGATGGAAAGACTGCTGTTCAACTTTTGAAGAGAATTAGAATAGGTTTTGAATTTTGAGTCTTTCCACTATCAAGTTTCCCTCTGATTCTTGAGCAAAGAAGTTGAGACTTTAAGGAAGCAAGCAGTGCAGAACAGTACAGTACCAAAGTTGTATTGCCACTTCCCTTGTAAAAGCTGTGATTTAAAATTAGTGAGGACACTTTCCTTTTAAGTAGGGAAACTCTCAGCTCCTCCCACTAATTAGGTAGATCTAATTCCTATTCAATCAATGAGTGCAAAAGGAATGTTTACCAACTGCCCTAGCCAATAACTTTTAAGCCTCCAAGAAAAAACAAGCTTCTGCAATAAAACAAAAATTAAAATACAATTAACATTACCAAAATCAAAAGAAATGGAAATATCCAAACATCAGGACCATCTTCTCAGTTTACAGATATGCTGACCCACTAGGCTTATTTTTTTTCATCATAAATCACCCTTCCCCCTGCTTCTTCTCACCTAAAATGTACTCATTACTTTCTGCTGATGGCTTTCCAGACAAGTACCAGAAAATAGCATCCATTCTTAATTTAATTCTGGAGGCAAATGCTCCTGTCCTTGTAAACAGGCCTGTTTATTTCACTCCATAAAGACAGATCCTATGAGAATTTCACAAGATTTTGGCCAACAGCCATTCTTTATAGACTATTCACACCTGTCAACCAATGAACACACACACTTTTCTGCACTTAAAACGCAAAGGCAGCTCATGGTACTGGCTGCTGGGTTGCAAATCGGTCAGTCCCCACCCAAACCCACACAGAAAATAAAATAAAATTGTGCTAAATTCAGAAAGGTGAATACTTTTAAATTAAAATCAGTGATAATCTTTATGACTTTTTATTTTGTTTGGGATGATCATATATGGAGCTCCAATGAGATCTGAAGGAAAAACAAAAATAAATAAAATCATCTCAATTCTCTTAAAAACAGCTTAGTATGAATACATCATGTTACTTTTCTCAAATCAGAGTTACAAACATTATATGTAGAACAACACAAGTGTTCTAGAAATTAAAATTCCTACCTTCTCAAACCTCATTCCTCCTTTTTCTGCAAGTATTGTTCCCACAACTTCCATTTTTCTCTATGTAATTTACCTTTTCTAGGGATCCCACTTTAGATTTTTATTTTCATTTTCTAGTAACTCCTTTTGGCACCCACCAAAATTAAACTCAACAAGGTCTTACTATGTCAAAGCAATTCAGATACTGTATCCCAGCTAAAAAAAAAAAATCCCTTAGTTACACCCATTTGCTCACCCAGTATTCCTGACTAGAGTACTTTGTAGAGAATTTTAAAGTCTGCCAACACATTACACTCCCAAAACATACGTTCCCACACTTACTTCTTTCTTCCCCACCACACTTCCAACATTTGTCGTTTACCCGAGGAAAAATTCTTGGAGTTTTATTGGGATATAAAAGTGCCTATGCAATCACTTCCAGGTAAAAATTCTAAACCTTCACAATTTTGTTGCATATTTGGGAGCCATGCATATATATCCCCCCTTTACTTATCAGTCTTCCAATCTTCTCCGTCGTCTTTTGACGGATTCATAAAGTTTTGAGCAATATTTTATGTGCCCTAGTTATCATGCAATATTTTATACACCCTACTAATTATTCCTTTTTAACTGCAGCTTCCATTATAGCTTCAACTAAAACTCAACCAGAGCAGGTCTTTCATTTAGGAATCCCCTACCCTTTTCTCGTTGACTACACTCTAATTATTTGCTCCTAATACCTTGGTTCCTTAGCCATCTTAAGTTTCTATATACATTAATGGCAACAGCCATCCCCGACTTTGGTTCATGTCTAACATTTTGTTTAGCTTTCTCATCATTTATTCCAAGTTAACAGAGACTGAGGCATGTGGGTAGGAGGTTGCACACACAATTCTGAAAGTAGTGAAGCAGTTTTGCCATCATTTGTTTCACTTCCCTCACAATCAAACATAGGCTTAGAACTCAGTAAGTGACCATTTGTGGTGACCAGGGCGGGGCACGTGTGACAGCAACTGATTGTTGGCTAGAGTGAGTACTGTTTATGTGCAACAGTACATGGTTCTCAGATTTATTTTTGGCTGTGATTTCTCCTGTACAGAGTCTGCATGTACTCCGTTTCTGTATGGGTTACCATCCATGTGCTTTGGTTTCTTCTCTCAGATCCTTAGCTGTGTAACATATGCCTCTGACACGTGTACTTATAGTTTTGCCACATCTAACACCAGAGGGGGGTACACATAAGGTTACTCTCTCTCTCTTTGCAGGGCCAGAAAGGAAGGCACTATTACTGGATAGGATTTGTATACTTTTGCATTTGTCTTCATTTTTTTTTTGGGGGGGGGGGCTACTGTTTTGTTAACTTTGAATATCAAGCTTTAGACATAACTTATTTTTTCTTCAAAGAAGAAAAAAATCTCAATAGTTTCTATCTCTACTCTTGATATTTTTTGTTCAGCCATCATTAAATCAAGTTGTAGGGAAAAAAAATAAAAACCTCCAATGCACCTTCAAACCACTTGGAATCCTATGACTTCTGTGGATCTAGCAACCCCCAAACCCTGGTCTTAATTTATTTGCATCCTCTAGACTTACAACAGTAGAATCTTGGCCAGTTAGGGCTGTGTTCTATGCAAGGTGAGGCTAAAACATAAGGCAAGGCAAATTATGAAAAAGCAAGAAGTAATCTATATGGATTGTGTGGGGCCAGGCTGGCCTACATGCAGGATGTATATATCTAGTTGCTAAAGTGGATATAAATTAATGGACACATAATGAAGCAGTTTGGATAAAAATGAATGACCACATCTGTTGTTTGATCACATGTAAAGGTAATTGTCCTGGTGTAATACAGCCCCATCCCATTCCAATTAGCCCCACTGATTCTGATTTCTACAGACCACCATCCTTGCTTTGAAGCACTAGCCACTGCTGTTATGACATAATCTTCCCAAATGTGGGGTTTACCCGATCAAGAAACAGACGCTCCCTCCCTGGACTTTTATGAAATACCATTATGTCTAGAGCATGAAGGGTGCTGAGCTCTGGAAACCAGTCTGGGCCATCAGCAGATGAAGTCTCAGTAAAGACTACTGCATCTAAATAAAATGATCAAAAGTTGTTCCCCCCACATCTTCATGGAATACCTAGTGAATCTACTGGTACGGTCTACATACTGAAAGCCTTTGACACCATAAATCTTTAGGTATTCCATATCTTGGTATGTGCTTGGTAACAGGCTGCCTGTTACCAAGCACATACCAAGATATGGAATACCTAAAGATTTATATGTTCCATTTTATAGCTTCACTATTACTGACAATATTCCCTAGAAACAGTAGTCAAGTCAGTAATACTGCTTTAAATTACCTTAGACAATAACCAGAAATCTGAGCATCATACCTACTTATGCTGCCTTTACAACTTATCAAATGTTTGGTCTCCTACATCGGAAAAATATTTCATGACAAATCATCCAACACTTAAGTGCTGCAAGAATACATCATTCTAATACTCATACACCTCCAATTTTATTTTTTTATTTTTTTTACTTATTTGATTTTAAAACCAGACAATATTCATTTACACACTTATTAACAATCACATGAAACTATGTATACACTATTTACACTAATGTAATTAATGCTTTTCTAATAAGCTTTGTAATTTTTCACAAACAAAACTGTGTTGCATTTTAGTTCTCATTCTTATAGTAAGTGCTTTGTTATTGCATACTGATTTTGCTAAACAGATACATTAATTATCGAATGAGACAGTCTGTTTTCCAGTTTTTTTTTTTTTGTAATGATTTTTCTAGCTATTGCTAAAATACTCAAAAGAAGAGGTATTTGTGATACTGGAATAATTTCTGGCATGGGTGTGTTAAATAACATAAGAGAATCTGAGAGGTTACACTTATCTGACCATAATGTTCTACAAAGGTTTCAGAAGTCAGTCCAAAATGGAAGAACTATTTTACAACTAATTATCATATGTTGCCAATCAGCATTAAGGTCCATCACACATCTCCAACATTTTGTGTTTTCCAATTTATATACAACTGCTATCTTTTGAGGTATAAGAAAATTTCCATGTAAATATTTTCTAGTATGGGGAAGATGTTTTCGCTGCCGATTTCAATATCAGTTTTTATTATCCAAAAATACTTCTTTAATTTTAGTTGAGTATGACCAGAATGAGCCAGCAAATAAGGCAAATTCAATTATTAGGATTTTGTAAATGATTGATAATGTAGAAATATTATTAGATGGTTTGCTATTGATATTAGACAGAAGTTTTAGAATTTTGGGAATCTGAATATTGTGTATTAATTGTTACTTTGATTTCATCTTGTATAAATTCTTTACATGTTTGCAAGTCTAACCAACTATAATATTCTATGCTACATTTTGCAATTAAAAATAGTCTGTAGAATGTATTTTGTTTTCTTACAAGAATTTATGCCAATGTACAAACCCATTCTCATTCAAATCTATCAATTTCTTTGGTATTAAAAGATCACACATCCGCTCGTGTTCATAGGTGTGTACTAGGCTAATGGCCCTGGAGCCTTTACTAGCCTAGCCCATAGGATTACCCTGGCATTGTGCCACCCGACCTTGGTTCCCAGTGCCTCTGTCAAGTAGAGCCACTGGAGTGATCCCCAGGGTGAATATTCTATTTCCCATCCACTCATCAAGATTTCTCTTGAAGAGGGCCAGGGAGGCGCTCCGCTTGACATTTATGGGAAGTCTATTCCATAGCATGGGCAGTCTCTGGATTATGAACCTGTCCCTCCAGCTTGTTCTGTTGATTGTGGTAATGAGGTTGAGGTCTCTGGAGTGTGTAGTATAAGCTACTGTGTACATTATTGATCGTTGCATAAATAATTTGAGCTGACGAGTTTTTTTTAAATATTATCTAAATTTGATTTATAAACATAAAGAGGATATACTGGTATTTTTAACTCAATAAATAACCCTTTATAATCCATGTGAATACATTTCTATCAATATTTATAAATGGTTCAATTATATGTTTATTATTCTGTGTGATCAGTGTTTCATGAATTGATTTCCAGCACGAGGTAAAAGAAATGTAAACTGTACAATCACAGATGTAATATATAGTTCAATGATAAGAAAAGCTATACCTCCCTCTTTCCAACCTAAAATGTGTGCCAGTGTTGGAGAGATTCTAGGTTTTTTTTGAGTGCCACAACAACTTTATTAAAATGGAGTTTAACTTTTTTATGATGGCTTTTGATGGGGGAATTAATAATTGGCTGATGTATAAAATTTTCAGTAATACTATCATTTTAGAGTTTGACAGTCCTCAAAAGTAAATAGTTACATACTTCTGTTATGTTTGTTATAGTATTGATTACTTGCTGATAATTATTGGTGTTTGAGAATTTTCCCAGTTGAAAGTTTTAAATATAGTCAGCTTGTTTATTAGCAATGTCTTTGTTTATTGTTATTGAATTTTAGGCCTGATGGTTTCTCAAATTAGTCCATAGATTGCATTAAATGCTCTATAAATGTTTCAACATTTCCACTAGTGATTAAAATATCATCAGAAACAACTGGATTTTAGGGGAAAGATTTTCATTTAATTTACAACCCTTTATATTATGCCTTATAAAGTTAGAGTAGGTTTCTATTTCAAGTTCAAATAAAAGGAATAGTGGAGATCCTTGTTTTGTTCCTTTTAAAGGGACTAAATATGAAAGTGCCTTATTTTATACAAGATATTGAGTTAATCTTAAATTAGTTCCATGAATTCATTAGAAAAGTTAGATTCTTTGACTTTTCTTAACCGATAGGACCAGTTTACTGAATCAAATTCTTTATGTTTAGGCTTATTATAGACTATTCATTCTTGTTTTTATTTGCAATGTCAGACAAAGAAAATAACCCAAATAAATACGTTTGCCCGTTAATTATAAAGCCTGTTTAATCTTTCTTTATTAACAAAGTACTGAGTTTATAAGGTACTCATATCAATTACAGCCAAGAGATTAATCTGCATTTAAAAAGCACTACAGGATGATAAGATTAGCAAGAACTGTATCACAGTTTGCTTTTAATATAGGAGAAGTAAGGGAATTTTTCCAAGAGGGAGTTAACACTCTTGCTAAACACATTTGAAGAAGTTCTATCAGGTATTAGTTTATACAACTCTGGTATTATTCCGTCCAGTCCTGGTGCTTTCTTAAGTTTTATATTTTTAATTTGTTCTTTTAATTCTCCAAGGGCCTATCCATTTGAAGTATTTGTTCTTTTGAGAGCTTTTGCTGCATATTACCTTTTAAAAATCCATCTGAATGATTACTGCTGTTTAAACTTGGTTTTGATTTGTTGATTTCATCAAAACAAGTTTCTAAAGCATTTTAATATGTCACTCAGGTCTATAACTTTATATAATTTCCTTAATGTGGTTATTATTGTTCATGCATTTTGATATAATTACTTTATGTAAGCTTTTGGGATTTATCAAATATGATTGTAGATTAATTTTCTCCAAGTTAAATATAAATTTTGTGTTGAAGTACACCTCTATATTTCTTGTTTAATAACAGAGTATTTGCATTCCATTTGGAGGTTTGTTAGTTCATTTTCCCATTCTTTCCTTTTTGCTATATACCAGTTTTTAATCTTACCATATAAAACTTTTGTAATATATCCCAAAGAGAATCAGAAACTTCTCCATTTTTGTTAAAAGAAATAAATCAACTCACAACTCTTAAGCACCATTCATGAAAATCTTAATTTCATAATACAAGCACATATTCATTGACAATGAATCAAGTTGTTTTGTCTTATTGTTAATTTCAAAGATATGGCACTGTGGTCAGACACTGGACATGAGACAGTCAATGCCGCCACTTAGTATATATTGAATTTGTGACTAAAAGTTTGTCTATATTCATTTGAGTTTCAAATCTCTATGAATAACCTGTGAATTTCAAATAAATTGGCAGCTTTAGATTTGATATCTCTCAAATTCATAGAATTTATGTAATTATTCAAGTGTTTTGCTATTGAGGAATTTTTATTTTACTTGTAGTTTCATTGCCAAATATACAATTAAAGTCTCCAGCAAATAATAATTCACCTTTAGAGTATGTTGTGATAATGTCTAGGTGTTTTTTTTTAAGTATTCACACCCATACCTGGTATCCAGCATACATGTATGAGTGTGTAGTACTTTTACTCTAATTACATTATTTACTCAGACAAAAAATGGAATGTTGGGCACAGTAATATCTATAATTTTAGGTGTTCCCGATGTCTTCTCCATAATGTTAAAATACCTCTTCTTTTAGATTTGAGCAAAGATCCCACTAAAACAGTACAATCTTTTAATAAGAGTCTATTAACATCTTCAGATACTAAAGGTTCATAGATTAGAACTAGGCTAACTGCCCTTGTGAGCCATTTCAAGAACAGCCAATTACCCCATGTGAGAATCAAACCCTGCACCTTGTGTCTGGAAGGTAAACACCTTAACTATTATGTCATCCTCCCACAAAGGTTTCCATGCCGAAATCCAGGATTGAACCAGGGACATTTAGAGCTTCAGTCTAACGCTCTCCCGACTTGAGCTAATTTTAAACCATACAAAATATTTGTATGTGTTTGCTAATCATCTAACCCACTGAGCAAAGTACTCCTTTCTAAGGGGTGACCCGTGAGCACTAGCTGATTAAATGACTTTGTCAAAGTGATGGAGAAGACAAATGGAGTTTGAACGAACCAAACCCCCTACGTTGGGCAGCAGGAAGCAGCTAGTTAACATCCCAGATTCTTAATCCTCTGAGCTAATGTTGTGTTACCAGCATGCATTTCACTGCCAAGTCTTGAACCCAGGACAGTTAGAGCAACATACCACTATGTCAAATCAGTGGTTTCGTGTAAGAAAGATACATCAGATTTGTGTAGCGTTAAGTATTTCTTTAGACTACATCTCTTTATAGGATTGTTCAATCCATTTACATTCAAGAAAATACACAATACATTGTTTAGTGTATAATAATCGGAGTCTGTTTCTTGTGAATACTGAATGATAAATGTGAACAATATAAGTATCTGTTATGGAAAAGAAAAAAAAATCAAAAGAGAAACCATAGAATAATGAATATTTACACCCAACAAAGAGCATAACATTCTAAGTTTCATGAATTTTCCATTCCAGTCTCTTCCAAACCAAACCATGTCAAAAATTAGCACTATTTTGCTACTACAATCAAATAAACATCTAAATACTTAACAGATATTACATGCGAATAAAGAAGAATCATTTACCTAGAGAAATAAATACTATGCAATAGGCTTACTGTATAAGAATATTTCATTCATGGAAAAGGTGGTAACTACTAGTCAATATAAATGTAAATCAAGAATTAAACATAGCTTTATATGTTTATAGCCAAAGATAAACCTCTGAAATAATACTATTGTAATAAGTGTGATAACATTTGTTATTTGGCAGAAATATAAACAATTCAATATTGCATAGCTATCAGTCAAACAACCATTCATCGTACTCTTTACAAAATAAAAATGGAATAAACATTTTATATATAATAAATGTAATCCAATGGCACACACAACATGTGCTGTTATATTATAATGCAGGTGTATAACTTATTTGTAACACAATTTTACAAAATTAGCTTAATAATTCACTAACTTTTATGTACGAACCGAGTGCTGTTATTCCGTTTGGCTGCAACTTTAACTGATTTGCCACTGTAATATATTATGAAGTGGCTGTCACAAGCATTAAATAATTCAAACACAGCTAGCTATAATATTTCTTTTACCTCCTTTACTACTACAGTCTATTTAAAAAAAGAAGCATTAGAAACAGCTTTAATGTTAAAACTGCAGCATATAGCTAAAAAACTGCAAATTGCGTTGCAATGAAACATGTCCTATGTGTAACCTTACAAAGGTTTCCCCCTATTAATTTAACATAACAATTAAAGGACTTAAATTTTAGCTTTGAAAAATAAAACATGATTTACAATATTCTGTCATTTAAAAAAAAAATCTTTTTTTTTTAAAAGGAAAACACAAGTCAGTTTTGATTTTTCCTTCCTGTACTGTGCACCTCCTACTTTCCAGAGGTTGGAGGTTGCACCCCACCTCCTTTCGAACATGCAAGCATTTTCCAGTAAAGATGGAAGTTGTACAGGCTTTAGCTATGTATAAAAAATGTCTTGGAAGCACTAAGTATTCTAAGTGGGAAAACCAAATCAAAATGGAAGCTTTTAGTTCAAATAGCTCACAGATGCATTTAAAAAGCTGCAAATTAGTCAAGTCAAATTATTAGTTAAAGCAAAAAAAATGGCTGTGTCCTTTAAGCATGAAATTAAACATTTATGAAGAATACAACATTAAATTGCAGCTTTTGACATTTCCAAAGTTCAAGATGAGCTGTACCTTAAAGACTTTAAAGTGACGAGAAACACAATCATATTCATGACTATATTAAAATCAGCATTTTATAAATATAAAACACCCATTTTAGTAATTAAAATGTTAATATCTAAGCTGCTATGTTGTTGAACGCATTTTATTTGTGTCACTGTGTGTGTGGTGTAACTGAACTATTTTAGTAACAATTTATAAAAGACTTAAGATAAAAAAAAAATTAAATTACAATATACTATAACTGTTACTTAATACTGTGATGGTATAAAAATAGTTATTATTTAAGGAATGAAAGTGAAAAAAATACATTTCAGTTAATTTTCTATGAGTGGCAAAGCAACATTTTAGTAACAAACATGTACTGTTAATGAGAGATTTGTCTCTAGATTTTTTCTTCTCTGACAGTCCAATCACTTTGTTCCTTATCTCTAATAATATGGTGGTATCCATGGCTGCAGAAGAAGCAAATTTTTTTTCTTTTGGATGTACGACTGGGCATCCTCTAGATTATCAAAAGGTTTTGGTTCCTTCAGGTAGAGAAAGTCTAAGTTTAGCAGGGAAGACGAGGTGTTGTGATTCCTTCTTTTTTCAAAGATTTCACCAACGGTATGCAGGCTTTCGTTTTCTTCATTACCAATCATTGTCAAATCCGATGTACGATTTTTCAATGTTTATAGGTGCAGCAGACAACGCTGTTTTTAAAACCAAGTCTTTGCCCTGTGTCGATATGACTGACTATGATGGATCTTGGATGAATTTTTTTTCTTCTGTTTGTGGGAACAGTCAAAGATCTGTGCACCCTTTCAATTCCAAAGGAAAAGGCTTCTGGTCGATTTAAAATGTTTGGAATCTGGGCTGTTAGAAAATGCATCATGCTACTTCCTTCCATCTTCTGTGGTACTCCATATATTCTGACATAGTTTCTCTGTGCTGTATTTCCTAAATCATCTATCTTCTCCAACATCTTATGCTGTTGCAGAACGAAGTTGATATTGTTTTCTCCTTCTATATCTGTGAGATTCCTCCAAGCTTTTCATTTCTGATTTTTGTTTTTTTTTTCATTTCATTCGAGTTATATATGTTTAGAGCGTTCTTTATTTTGTCCATTTTTGTATCCAGGTTGTCAATTTTTGTACTTAATTCCTAGATGGTAGAAATAAGTGGTTGTATTTCCTTTTTTATGAAGCTCTCGTGTCACAGACTTCAAGTGACTCATTTTCTTTACTGTATGAAGATTTTGTTTTGATGAAATGAGAAGAAAAAGTCTGAAAAATGTGTAGATTTTACATCACAATATTCATTGTGCCGTCTGCTTCAATAATGTATTACTTTTGATAGAGTTCTGATGAGACTGACAAAATATTCCTGTCAGGAACAAGTGCAAACCGGCGCCCAGGGTGCAAAGGGTGCACTTTGCCCCCTGGAATCTGCTAAGCATTTCAAACAGTTTTCTTTAAGAAGATAACTAGACTAGATGGGCTGACATCATCGCTATGTGATATTTGAGGGAACGGAAGATGGATTATGCAGCCAGGAAGACAAGATGTTAAGATGGATTATGCAGCCAGGAACGGAAGATGGGACCCGTTCAGGTCAGACGGATTATGCAGCCAGGAACGGAAGATGGGACCCGTTCAGGTCAGACGGATTATGCAGGAAAGATGGGACTGTGTGTGTGTGTGTGTGTGTGTGTGTGTGTGTGTGTGTGTGTGTGTGTGTGTGTGTGTGTGTGTGTGTGTGTGTGTGTGTGTGTGTGTGTGTGTGTACATGGTGGTAGGTAGAGAATAAGGCTTGAACTCTGTACCTTGGGCCCAAGTGGCAAGAGCCTGAATTCCCTACCCACCACCATTTGTAAAAATATTTCAGGATTTTCCCTCATACCTTTTCTGTTCCTCATAAAATCTGTGGTTTCTGCATTTGTGTCCTTGTTGCCTGACAGCTAAGTGTTATTATTTGGTTATATTCTTGGCTGTCTGCAGTGTTTCTCCTGGGCCTCTGCTAAAAAAATTGCTTTTTTCTTTTCAAAGTCAGACTTTCCTGGTTAATAAATGTAAATGGACACATTTCAATATTGGACTTCTTTTCTTCAGAAAGTGTATGGTAACAAAAGCAAGCTTTTATTCTAGCAATTTTCTAAGTGTACAAGATGGATATTTGAAATGTATCCCTGTGTTTGGGACTGTATTCCCCATTATTGGCTTCATCCAGGTTTTGTGCTAGGGTTGAGAGTTATGGTAAGAATTGAATTCACTGAATATGTTTGGGGCTGTATTCACCCAGTATTGACTTTGTTCAGGTATTTATTGGCTTCATCCAGGTATTTATTGGCTTCATCCAGGTTTTGCTAATGTTGAGAGCTATGGTAAGAACTGATTTCACTGAAAATGTTTGTATATTCTCTCATTACTGGCTTTGTCCGGGTGTTATTTGCTAAGAGGTTGAGAGCTATGGTGAGAACTGAATTCACTGAATGTTTGGTGGTTGTAGTCACCCATTATTGGCTTTGTTCAGGTCTTTTTGTGCTAAGAGGTTGACAGCTGTGCTATGGTGAGAACTGAATTCACTAAATGGTAAAGTTTCAGTCTTCCTCTTTCACAAAACAGCTGATTGGTATGTTGCTTTGACTTTCCCTGGGTTCAAGTCGTGGCAGTGAAATGTATGGTGGTAATGCAGCATTTTATTCTAGCAATTTTGAACATTATACAAGCAATGTTTAAAATGTGTCCCTGTTGTTTGGCCTTTGCCCCCAATAACCAGATTTCTTGTGCTGCAAAGTTCAGAGATCAAGCTGAGTGTCGAGTAGATTTTACAAGGAGCTGAGAGCTGCAGGGGAGCAAAAGTTTAGTGCTGATTATGTTTAGTCTGCTTACATTAATAGCACAACAGATAGTGTACTTGCTTTAGATGCTGAAGGCTGTGGGTTCTACTCCAGTAGGTAAATGCATTGCTGATGCTGTATTGTGTTGTAAAGGGGTGGATGCTGCAGTCCTTTTGGCAAAGATACCTAGTAACTATGAACCTGTTAACAGTTTGCTATCCATTCTCTATCATTTTACTGCATGCAGCAAAGGCAATTTATTCTAGATTAAACAATGACATATAAAGTGTTCAACCTCTATTAGTTACAAATTTCTTCAATGTGGATTTTACTACAGAGATTGTGTATTTTTACTGATACTGGTGGACTTGAGTAGACTTTATGATGGAAATGTTCTGAATTGGGCAATTTTGTCATTGGTGGATGCTTTTGTTTCTTTGTTTACTGGAAAAATTTTCAAAACAATAAATTTAAAATGCCCTTTAACAACTGTATTGTACAAGGAATATAATGTAATACAGTCAGGAAGGTGTATCAAAGAGCATGTGTATGTTATGTTGAGGGGCCTATGATTTTGAAGACAGCCCAGAGTTAATATTTGCAATTGGCAAAATGTATTTTCTCTGAAAGTGGGTTTTGCTGTTTCAATGCATGTGAGTTTCAAGGGCAGAGAAGTATTAATGTTAGTCTATTTTCATTGAGACTGCATTGCTTTAACAGATGTGTATTAGGGTTTGTGCTGTAAAATGCAAAATAACTTTCAAATGAAATCCTAAATCCAGTATGCACATTAGTGTTTATGGTAAATGGGGCAAAATAACCAAGGAATGGGACATTGGAATGGCTGCAGGGGCTCCATTTGACCATGATTTTGTGAGGGGGATAGCAAACTCAGACAGCCCGGTTGAACTATACCTCTCAGTTGTCCATATCTTTGCAGAATTAATAGATATTTGCTGCTTATTTTTGGTTTGTTTCTCAAAATTTGTGGTTTTCTAGCAAATCATTTAGGAATGAAGCCATTAAATGACAGACATTGAGTTTCAGATGTCATAACCTTCAGAAAAATGCATGCTAATGCAAGACTAAGTTTATATAAGAGCAATTTTCAGTAGTGTTTCTATGTTCCCCAATATATTTGGCCTTGTTCAGATTTCCTGCATTAAGAGGTTGAATTAGGAATATCCAAACATCTCAATTGTCCCCAATTCTGGCTCAAAATGTTGCTCTTGCTCTCCCCTAATAATGCCTCCTCCAAAATGGCAATTTTGGAAGAAAATGTGGAGGGTTTACAATTATAACTGTAATGATCAGTTGTAGATTACCTTTATTTCAGAAATGCATGTGGATGCTCTTATTTTGTTAGCTGCTTCAAGTTAACTGTTAATAATAAAAGACAGGTATTTTGCATCACATTTTGGTCTGTTCATAAAATTGTGGTTTCTGGCAAATTAGTGGCAAGTCATTAAAGATTGAAGTTAGAAAATAATGGCAGACATTTGAGTTTCAGATTTTATACCCTTCAGAAAATTTGTACTAATGCAAGATCTACCTGTTCTATTAAGTTAATAAGAGCAATATTTAAAAATTGGCCTTAATTTTGGGCCTGTGTCCCACTTCTAGTTCTATGTATTTGTCCAGATTTCTTGCTCTGAAGTTGAGAGGTAGGAGTGTCAGAGCCTTCAAATTATGACATAGCCCCCATTGTAGTGGCTCGGGATGTGTCCAAGGAAGGCAAGAAGCAGTTATGCAGTATGTGCAGAGTATTCCCCCATCCAAGGTAGATCACAAATATGACCGTGGCTTTTCATCTGTCCTTGATTTTGCAAAATGTTCTGGTTTTCTATCAGATTTTTATACTGTTGATTTATGCTTCTTATTATTCAGGAACTGCATGCTATCACAGTGTCCTGTTGCTCTGTTTAAGTAGCCATGGTTTAATGAACATCAGGTTGTAAGATGCAAGTAAGCTTTAGTAAGCATATTGTTAAACCATGCAGAGAATATTTACATAGCTAGATAATGTATAAGCCTTGGGTATTGAAATGCATATGACAGTATTTGTAATAAGGACAGGATTACAGTATTTTCAGAAGCTCATTACATTTTATTGGAGACCAGTGTCTTATAGCAGTGTCTGTGTTAGTACACTTGTAGTTGGGTGGCTTTAATGGTATATGGTAAATAAGCATTGCTACCTTGCAACAACTAGCTCCACAATGAAGTCAAAACACAATAGCTCTGGTGGGTAAATGTACTCTGTAGTAATCAAAAAGGCAAATGTTTGAAATGACTACAGCTTATGTGCAAACACAATAGGTAGTGATGAAACAATGCTCTGCTAAAAATGCTTTAATGCTCCACATTGCTGAGCTGCAATCATTTCACCCACTTCAGATCAAACCTTCCCAGAACTAATTCAAGTCTGACCAGAATTATTTGGTGTGTGTATATTCCTCTTAAAAGGATTGAAGTTGCTAAATAATGAGACATTTCAGTTTTAGATGTCATGTCATTTAGAAAAATGCATACTAACACAAATCCTGTTACTCTTGCAATTTTCTGAGAGCCATATTTATAATTTGTCCCTATTTATTTTAGGCTTTGTCAAGATTTCTTGCACTAAGGGTGAAGCCTTGAGGGGTGTGGTATCTTTGTAAGAGAGAGAGAGAAAGTGAAATGCCCAAGTTAGAGTTAGCAGGTGGAATTTTCAAGTGCATTTTCAAGGAACTGTGAGTTTTAAGGAAGCAAAGTTCACTGCTGCTCATGCCAAGTCTATTTACAATGTGCAACCATTTGTATAAAGTTTTAAAGCTATGTTAGTAGCACCACAAGTAGAATACTTGCATCTTAATGTAAAGGCTTGAGGTTCTATTCCTACAGCATATACATTTGTATGCTGCAGTCCTCAGGATGTCCTCCTTTGGATGAGATGCCTAACTATGAACCTGTTTTCAGCTTGTCATCCATTTTCTATTGCAATATACCAGCTTACCATTTTTTAATTTAACATAGGCAATTTATTCTTTGATGGCAGCAGGCACTGAATTTGTAGATGAAACACTGAAATATACAAGAATTATATATTATAATTAATACAATCAGGTAAAGCAAATAACTTTTAAACAGTTCAAAGGTAAATAACCTGCCACTGGCCAGATGCATTTTCTTTGAATGTGGGTTTCAATGCCGTTTCATTGAATGTGAGTTTCAAAAGTAGAGAAGCTTTAATGCCAAGTCTGTTTTCATTGAAAGACTATTGCTTTGTTTAGGTTTAGTAAATGTCTCAGTGTTTGGGCTATAATGTTTGAAATAAAAGTTGTAAATTTAAATCCAACTGCCTGTAATCATTGTAGAACTAAAGCAGAACACAGTATGCACACATATTTGAATAGTGTCTACAGTAAATGGGGAGAAATAGCCAAGTAATGGGACACTGGAATGGCTGTGATGTGGGTGGGGCTCTGGGTTCTCCCTTGAACAAGTGCATGAAGCAGAGCAAAGAAACTGTACTGCATTCAATTAGCCATCTTGGCCATGTCACCCTCCAATTTTATTTCTAATAATCACACATGAACAAGCATTTCACAACTGCAAAATCGGTCTGAGAACACAAAGGATCTATCACTGCATTTTACTTAAGGCATAGTACTAGCAGGAATTTGATCAACGTCTAAAGATGGTGCTTCTTAAAAACAATACTGTCTATTTTATATCTCCCAAACACCAACTAGCTATCTGGAAGACATTAGACTTTACAAGTACACATCTCACCACGACTCCACCTTTCAACAATTTTGGGGCTTACATGGTGTCTGCACAATGGAATACATTCCCACTCTTATTTAAACTAATGCCAACCCTTTCCTTAAGGGTTCCTGTGTACTCTTCTTCATTCCTCATGGATGCTTAAATGCCAGATATAGGTTATCCACCAACTCTTCAGTGTCTATGCATATACACAAAAAATGTGAAATGCAAATTCA
This sequence comes from Protopterus annectens, assembly GCF_019279795.1. Lineage (NCBI taxonomy): Eukaryota > Metazoa > Chordata > Ceratodontiformes > Protopteridae > Protopterus > Protopterus annectens. The sequence goes on from NC_056739.1 coordinate 1,951,568,336, forward strand.
AATTTAGCGTCTTCCAGACGCTGCCATAAACTAAACTATATACAGTTATGTGTGAGATATAGTAATTACAACATGTATGAATGCATCTGTGCTTGTATTATCAGTAATATTTAGTCACTTAATATATACAACTAGTTTGCACCATCATCTTGGCTAATTTTGTGTAACATTACTATGGAGCTTTTCTTGGGCCTCCACTGAAAGCTGATCACACCCAGCTGGAACTTCCCAGGTAACAAATGTGAATAAAAGCCACCAATTTCTGCTACTTTTCTTTTCATACTCCTGCGAACATTCATGAGGATGTAAGTAAAAATGCAAGTGTAACTATAGCCCATTAATACGAACTGCACATATTCATGTTGTTTGCCATATACATTTGTATTAGCGGGTCCTATGTTGCTTACGTCTAATCTCTTTTTACAACATAACTATACTTCATTGTGCTAGGGTCATGAATCAAACTGGATACACAACTGCATGACACAAAAGCCATGCGCACTACACCAAATTCCACAAAACTGACAAGTGTTACACCAACACTGAAAAAGTAAGCAAAACATTTATTTAAAAATGGGAGGAAGAAGGGAATACCCTGCAACTCCTATAATGTTCTTATTCAAAGGTTGAAGGATCTTGGATAGGAGTGCAATAATCAGTGCCTGTGAAAGCATATACTGTACACCTCTCTCATGTTGCACAATAACAGAAGAAAGGTACAGTGGTACAGAGAGGAGACATGGTGCATGCCACCTGGGAAAAAAAACAATGGAATCATAGGTTTGCCCAATGTTTGTTTTATTTGGCATGTCATGCCTCTACAGTTGGTTTTATTCACATTGCTATGTGCACAGTGGTTTGGAACATAAAACTTTTGGAGCAAGTAGGGCTACTAACCCACAATATTTAAACACATTTTCAAAATTCTCATATTACTGCAGATACACCAATCTGCATTTGCCTTTAAAATATTCCTGCTCAATGAGAAATTAGGTAACTTGCCAGCAGACATTGAGGAATTTTATCCTCACTGCAAGGGTCTAATTTTAGATCCTGAGCAGCTTTGTCTGTCAATGGTCTAGGATTTCTCCTGATGTTATAGACACTAATATACACACGGAAACTGCAGGAAATGACCACATGAATGACTACAGCATTTATAATCATGCAGTTCTGCTGGCATAAATTATGACTACTGAAAATTTTGACCAATAATTGTGACTGAGCATACTTTTTATGACTGATATTAAAAGCCTAAGTTTTCACTAGTTATTCTATTACAACTGACAATTACTTTCCGAATCAACCAATATAGAATTCCTGTAGCCACAGTAAATAGAAAAGGTTGAGTTGACATAAGAGCACTGCATTACACATTCATACATATATCTACATACATACACACACATCCAAGCATAAAGGTGTGTGCATACCATTTTATATGTAGTACACACACACACACACACACACACACACACACACACACACACACACACACACACACACACACACACACACACACACCTTGTATTACACTTAAAACCTAAGCTTGAACAAGCCAGCAAGAGATTTTAAAGGTAAAGGAAAGGAAAAGGAATTCTGTATAAAAAAATGTACTTCTGTCAGTCCAAGACAGACATGCAATATACATGTTGAAAGGGGAAGGTTGTAAGACTTACAAAGTAGAAAGCAGATTAATGTAATTCTGATTTTAAAGGTACTTCTTGAGCCAGCAATGGTTATGTGGTTATGGTACAACCTACTTGTGAATGTCTATTTGCACCCCAATCCTACAGATCAGAAAATAAACACAGAAAAGGATGCAAAGAAGTGATACAGTGATGGCTACACTAACATACAGGACACAAATCAGCTGATCCTAACAGAACACATTTACTTACAATAGATTAATTTTACATGTACATCTTAGAGAGAAGCCCCAAGTACAATGCAATGAAAGAACTATACTTTTCCTAATGAAATACTGTTTTGTCAGCAGTTTCTGCAGTCTTATGAGCCTACTTTACATACAGCTGGTGATGCAGTCAAACTTCAGTAATTAATTCACTTTCATCACTATGGGAACAGAAGCAGATTTTGACTACATCACAGATATACATATGAATAGAAGAAAATGCATCAGTAAAAAAAAATAATAATAAAAAAAGGCTACAATACTCTTGTGTGCAAGAGTCTACATGTGTCAGTCCACATATGCATGCCTCAGTAAACAGATTAAAAGAGCACACTGCTACTGCTGATAGAGATTATATGCAAGTTAATTCCAATGCTGCAGCCTTGATTATAATATCAACTTGGAGTGGTGTCTTTCTCTTACAAAGAAAAAAATGTTTTATGTACATATACGGTAAGCACACAGAAAAGTTCATGTTAAACAGCTTTAAAGCACGTTTCCCCTCCAGCTTCACAAGAAGACTAGTTTATGAATGCAAAAGTTCAAGGGCATCAGTAGAATTGCTTCTTTATTGTACAGCCTTTAAAGCAAACACAGAGAAATATTTCCTTACCTCTCCCAAAATAATTTTAACAAGTTTATCAGCAAAGCATTAAAATATGTCTGCTGCAATGCATATGTGCTACACAGCAGATGATTACTTATTCAATTTTTGAAGCTCTAAATTTACTTCTGTCAAATCTTTTTAGAGAAGGTAAAGAACGGGATAGAAAACACGCAATCTGTTCAGTAACATTATTAACTCTAAGGATAGAAGAGTTAGCCATGTAATGAACAAAGCTGAAGTACTGAAGACGAACAGGCAGCCTAGATTATCTGGCTAAACCAGAATGAATAACACAATTTTTAATACTGTACGATGCAAAACATATCAACCAGGACGACAATCTGAGGGTGTGGCTACCTGCTGCAGTTTGCAATCAGCTAAGTAAATCTTTTACATTCTGTTACCATAGTGTGCTATCTTATTAATTTTATTTAAAAACTTTGTCAAGGCATTTCACATTGACATTAAAACAGAGGATGAGCTGTGAGGTAGTAGCCTATGTGAAGAGCTGGATATATGGATAAAAAAGTGAGCCTAGAATGGAGAAAGGGAAGTAATTACAGGGATCACACAGAGTCAGTGCTGAGAACAAATTTATTATTTATTCAATTGAAGTGCAGAGGCAAAGAATGGAAATAAACTTCTTTAGAAATGCAAGACGGTGCAGTTAGGATGAAACATTACTTTGCAAAACTACATGAATGGTCTATAGTAGCAATGATTTAATACAAAGCAATGAAGAAAGAAATCTAGAAAAATGCTACACAGTAGGAGAAGACTGACATTCATTTACCTAATATTCTGCTGCATGCGGCTGATATGTCCACAGCTTAATGTTTACAAATGTATTCCAGTGCGAGACATTCAAATACACAGACTGTGTAAATATACTCTCAATTTATGCAACCTTGATTGAAAGGGAAATATAAATTTATAAATACTGGGGCTTACCCTCCTCTGCAAAGAACTTTATTTTCAGCAATTTGCTGACAATCATGAGTATACCCAAACTCCAGCAACTGGAAAGGAGCACATGAAGCTTGAGGAGTTGGTGGTCACTTAAATCATACAACTCATCTGGGAATGTAAAAAAATGTTAGCAATAAGCATGGGAACACTCCTTGTTTTATGCATTTCATATTAAAGTACATGTAGAAAATCACCGAGATGTGATCAAGAGTATTTGAATATTAATTCCTTGCTACAGTCCTAACCTACAAACACTGTCTGTCTGTTATTTACGGAGCTCTGATTTGCAGTTGTGACTGCTTAAATGATTGGTGATACTGTTTGCAGAGTCCAGCAGACACCTCAGCTTGCACCCAGGAAAGCCACACCTTGCATGCATCATTAATGGAGTTGTTTTCTTGGCAAGTTTTTTTTCTTATAAGAATGTATACTCTGTACATACCATATTTAGACCATTCTATGCATTTATCTAAAATATGTTAATTTGTAAAATTATTATTTTCATTTAGCAAGCACCAGTCACGTGGTGGCTATTTACATATTTAAATGAATCTTTGTATTCAATCAGTGACATCAGAATTTATATGGCAGATGTGTTGTAATGCATTGACACAACCAGACATGTAGATGAAAGTGATAAATCCAGTTTGCGATTTTTGAATAAAAGTTGGTCTGTGTGGCATCCTGCTTATATATGCATCTACTTTGTGTCTTTCAGAAGAACTAGATGTTTTGTTTAATGAAAGTTGATCTGGAAGAATGTTAAAACTTATTTTCAATTGTTACAGTGTGCGTACAGCTTCTATTTTTGAGCATAAGGTAAAAACTGTGTTGCCGAAAGACAATTCACAGGATGTTACCTAAAACTTCTAAGCAAATGCCAGTGGAAAGCAGAGCCTACACTGCAATTGTACGCCATTTCAGAAACTACCCAACCCCCAAACAGGCAAGCTGTGCATGCATAGAAAAAAAGTGTAACAGTTTGAAGAAATATATGCTCTTACTTTTTCAAACTGCAAATATGAAATATTAGTACAGACGGATTAGATGTAATGACTCGTGACAATCTGTGCCCTACCATTTCCAGGTTTAATAAATGAAAGCATAATGCGGCGACCCCTAACCTGGGAAAGCCGAAAGAACAACAGCAACAACATATTTCAAAAATGAAAACAAGAAACACACATGTTAAGCAAGTGCAGGAATACTATTCGGTGTAGTCATAACAGAAATATTAAGGAACGAGTTTGAGACAGAGAAGCAATCATGTTTTATATGCTCTATATGAAGGAAATGGGAGTATAATTTAGCCCAGGAGACTGGAGAAGATGACCGAGGTTGCTTTTGAGTATTAACATTTTTTAGATGGGATTAAATAAAGTAATACATTTCTGTTAACTGACTTTGTTACTACAATTGCAAGAGTATTCTACTCGCAAACATAACAGGAGTAAAGTGCTTTTAAGAACAGTATTGCAGCCAAACCCATGCATCAAGCTAAAATTTCAAAATGTATTATCATTTGTAATGTTAAGCATATCTCATTAATATCAGTAGACTGCAAATGTAAAAATCATCACTACTTGCCAGTAATACTGATTATTCCGGAGTATCCTTAACCATTATTCAAATAAAAAAAAATTGGTGTAAAGACTTAATAAAAATAAAAATGCAACAATGATATACAACATTATTTGCAAAGTTGTCTGCACCCCTCCCCCCCATTTCTTATTGGTGAATTTGTCTGCATTTCTTCTCCTCCCCTTTTCTTATTTTAATTAAGCATTATTTTATCTTTATTTTCTCTCTCTCTCTCCTATTTCTATTTATTTTTCTACAGGTCCAGAATCCTTAAGAGCAGCCCCAATGTATGCCTCCCAGGTCAGGGAATGTTCACTCTCTGCCAGCCCAGGGATGCCCCTACAAGGCTGGGGTAGTGGCATCAGTCCTGTAGGCATCCTGGTCTAACAGTCTGCGAAGTCTCACTGACTCTGGGCTTCACAGATTTGTTGAGGACGTGGTACAGCAGTTGTGGAGAGTTGCCTTCAGCTGGTCCAGGATGCTCTTATAGACTCACTGCTCCAGTTGGTGCCGACCAACACAGGTTCCTGCCCTTTAGACTTCCTCCACTGCAGAACCATTAGTCAGTGGAAACATCCAAGTTCCTGTGCATCAAGGGTTTCTACTGGGCTGAACTCCTCACCCCCATCCTTCCCTTACCATCTCTCCCTCAACCCTCTTATCTACTCCTCTCATCCAAACTGCCCTCTTTTATGCATATAAAATTAACAAAAAGAGGGTCTATTTCCTGCCAAAAACAAAAGTAAGCCCTCCTCTCCTACTGCCTCTAGCACAACCCACTTGAAGTGTTCCCTCTTTTTCCCCTCCTTGTTGCACCATGCATTTTCAGTCTTTCCCATCTTCCCCTTTCCATTCTGTAAAACATACAGGGTGTATTAGGATAGCACTATACAAAACATATCAAATCCTTTTACTTCAATAACAGAAGCTGTGCTGTTTGCCACTTGCCTTAATGTGAATCCTGCTGCTTTTTTATGAAACCCCAGAGCACAAAATATTTTAGTACAACTGCTTAGGCAACAGAAAGTAGAAAGGACTGTTGCAAAGCTTAGGGAGCCTATAACAAGGATAATAACCAGAGATTCTGTAGCGATATTAGAAATATTTGGGAAATTTTATGAAAATGTGTATAAAGCAGAGAAATGTGGAAATTAAGAAAAAAGTACAAACGGAAATGTTTATGGAAGAATTAAATATGCCAAGGTTAGATGTAGAAGCTCAGTTATTAACAGGATTAGAGGAGATAAAAATGGTGGTATATAACCAACGATACTGAACATCTCCAGGAATAGATAGTATCCCTATGGAGGTTTGCAAGCCAGGAGGGAAGAAAGTGATAATGATCTGGAAGGTTTTGTTTAACAGTATTTTTAAAAGGAGAAGCACCAACATCCTAATAGAAAGCAGTAGTAGCTGTAATACCTAAAGACCCATCAGATCTAGCTTCAGAGACCCACTTTGATTCTAAACCATGGATTACGTGTTTGTGTCTAGAATGGCCAAAAGAATGGCAAAGGTGATGCGAAAATTGAAAATATGCATCAATGTGGTTTTTTGGAGAGGAGGCAAACATTTGACAAAATTAAAGGAACACTGGTGATCCAGAGGGAAGCAGAATGTAAGAAAAAAGTACTGTTGTGTCTTGATAAAAACATTCGACAGAGTAAGTTGGGATTTTAAGAGTAGGGCAATTGAACCTTATTGTTGTGTCACAGATTAGGATATATGAGGGATCGGAGGCAAAAATTAAAATGTGTGTGTGGGGCCTCTCTGATAAGCTCCATTTAAAAACAGGAACCAGGCAGGGGTGCCTTTTTTCCTCTGTAAATTGTGATATATTTACAACTCCTGGCAAAGAAATACAGGACTCAGAAATTCAAGGACATATTTCATAGGATCATAGGAGATTACTAGGCTAATGGCTCAAGAACCCTCACAAGGCTAGCCAGTTTTACCCAGATTTTACACAATTTTCTATCCTAGGGAAAAACAAGGATTAACAAACAGGGTTTTGAAATGAAAAAAAAAAAAAAAAAAAAAAATACAGACTGCCTCTGTCCATATGGGAAATGGATGCGACCCCAGGAGTGAATCTGCCATTTCCTATCCATTGTTCCAGACTGTGCTTGTACATAGGCAGGGAAGGAGTCTGCTTCGTGTGAAGAGGAGGCATACTTCCAGAGGAGTTGCAATCTCAGAGACAGCCGTCTGTCTCTCAGGCAAAATCTATGTCAGACATCAGGTTTCAATTCTTGGAGTGGAGAAGCCTCATGTAATTAGAAATGTTGCTTGTATGCAAAACTATCACTGTTGGGTCAGACATTACCTTGTAGGTCAGGCATAGATCATGCCACAGTAAAATGGTAAGAAAATGAATACAGTGATGGGGTTTTTAAAATCAGTCCACATATGATATGTTGGTAATACCCAGTGTTTTTTTTTTTTTTTTTTTTTTTGTGAGAGAGACTTCTGAGGATGCTCCAACTGTTGCAGGTGCCTGGAGAGGTACATGTGCCAAAGGGTGCAGTGTACTTTATTGTTCTGAAGAGGGCTGAGTACAGTGGTACTATGACATCCTTAGATCTGGATGCCATGCCCTTTCTTATAAACCTAAGCCACATAGAAGGATTTCTTCACCGTGGAAACATGGTGGTCAAAGTTCTGATTAGTATCCAGATCTCTCACAACTGGGACCACTATTAGCAGGATGATATATCAATGTAATTTCCAGGGTATTATGCATTTCTTGGTATTTAGTCTGAATATATGGCTTTGACACCAATTATTAGTCTGTGTCAGTTCTTTCTGTAGGATATCAACATTGTTTGGGGAATCAGTGATTGGCTGACCAAGTTTGCTGATGAATGGATGTTGGAGACAAAGGCCATCTACATTTGTCTGGACATCTAAGAAGTATATCCCAAACAGGAGGGGACCTAGCACTGAGCCCTGTGGTATTCCACTGGCGAGTGGCCTCTTCCTGGATGTGGATTCCCCCCCTCTAACAGCACGTGTCCTATCCATGAGCCATTTGGCTATCCATCTGGTGACAGAGGATTATGCCTAATTTTGTGAGTTTATCTAGAACACCAGAGTGGGGTACTGTTTCAAATGTCTCGGCCATGTCAAGGTAAGTGGTATACACGGTCTTACCCTCATCCATGGCCTTGCTGACCTTCTCAAAGAAGTTCACCAGACTGAGCAGGCAGGACCTGCCCTTGATGAAGGTGAACTGGGTTGGGTCTAGAGTCTGGAGATTTCCTATGTCATTATCATTCAGGTCCAAGATTATCTCTTCCATAGCCTTGCATATGAGGCTAGTCAGACTTGTGGGTCGGTAGTTTTCTTAGTCCATCGTTGGTCCTCTCTTGTGCAGAGGGATGACTGTTGCTGTCCTCCACTCTACTGGGAAAAAGCCTATTTTGAGACTATGGTTAGATATAGATCCAAGTGGGTCTACCAAGTTAAGTCACCCTGGGATTCCAACATTGGCCCATTGTTGCAGTGTTTCTAGCTTTAGAGAGAGTACAGTGATGACCCGTTCTTTTGTGATAAACGGGCAAAGGTAAGATGGGGGATTTCAGAGTGACTGGAGATGATAAGGGGGAAAAATATGAGCTGAATTTTAATTGGCCAGCAGGTTTGCCATTTTTTTCTGGCTGACTATAGGTAGTGCCATCTACAGCCAACTCAGGACATTGTCAAGTGTTTATGTTAAGATTTTGGACAAACTAAAAATGCTTTGTGGTTATCCTTTACTCAGCAGGCTCTTTTATAGTCTTGCATTTAGCTTTTGAGGACACGACTAGCTCCCTGATTTGTCTGTTGAGACTAAATAAGGGAATTTTTCTCTCTACTGTGACTCCTCCAATTTGCTTCCAGACAGGAATTTTTTCATTCTGTTGCACAATCTATTTAAGCCAGAGGTCCACCATGGTGACTTACTTTTCCAGCTAGATCTGGGTTTAGTTTGGTCAGGAACTGCCATTTCTATGCAATTGTTTTAAGTCATTGTATATAGGGGTCTTAGGGTTTGATGGGAGTTCTACCATTGCATTTTCTTCAAAGGAGACTGATTTATGACCCGATCTTAACAATAAGGACATTATGCTGGCTGGGGTGGAGGGTGCAACTCTCGCCTATATATGAGAGTACTACTTGAAAGACATTTGAGCCCATAGTGGGACTGCTGACCAACGGTTCCAAAGCATTTGCACTGACAAAGTCCAGGAATCTCTAAGCTTGCATGTATGTCGTCATGCATGTTTCACAGTTTATAAAGGGATAGTTAAAAATCACTCAAAAAGTAGTGCGTTGGGCTGAATAGTAATTAATTTTGGGCTGAATAGTAATTAATTCTAGTAACTTCAGGTATGCAGAGTGGTTTTCTTGGTTCATAGTTGGGGAACTGTAGTTAGTGATGATATGATGGAGGACTTTGCTTATGGTCAGATGGACACAGAGTAGCTGAAATGAGTCATCCTGCTTGACCAATCTTGCGGTGTGATTTTTTTTCTATGCAATGTTTTTTTTTTATGAGTGTGGTCAGTGTGGTCTGAATGCGTAATAGGCATTGTAGCCTTGTACTGCTGGGGTGCTTTCTGCAGCCTTGAACCACATCTCTGTAACTGCACAGATGTCAGCATTCTCCAGGGTGAGGACAGATTCCAGGGAGTGCAGTTTGTCAAGTCTCCTAGCACTGAGTAGTAGTACCTTCAGCTTGGCATTAGAAGAATTTGTTACATTGGTAGGTCTGTTGGTTTGGCACTGCCTAAAAAAGGCACTATAGGAGGGTGGTGGCTAATGCCTTTAGCAGTATTAAAGAGCTTAGATGTGACAGGTGCAGACCATTTTGGCAAAGCACTGTGGTCTGTGGATTATGTCGTCCCGGCAGACAAATACTGGCTCTCACTGGAATGACACCAGCAGCTAAGCCAATTATTCAAATCAATCATATTCTGTTTGTATCGTGATACAATTCTTTGTGAGGGTAGAATGCTGCTTAATGTGATGTTCATAGCCACCTGTGACACATATTCAGAGGGGAACATCTTTTCTCTTCATATATATATATATATATATATATATATATATATATATATATATATATATATATATATATATATATATATATATAAAATCAAGGGAGATGTGTCTCAGGTCACTCACACCCACATGGACTACAACAGTCAGACTGGCACTTGTGGTAAAATGTCCAGAGTGCCTGCATGATATAGGGAATCCTGGCCCCTGACAGGCAATGGACCATAACCCTCTCTTTGTCCAAACTGGTGATGGGATGTCTGTATGTCTCATGACTGAGTCTCCTAGGACTAATATGTTGGAATGTGTGGTGTTTCACTTTAGGGGTTTGCTTGTGGAGACACCGATACATATTTTTGTGTGTAGTGGTTGGTGTTTACTTGCAAGTTGTTTCTAAAGACAGAGTACAGGAGGCCTCTAAAGTTTTGCAAGTAGCAGATGTGTGTCGAGACCTTTAGTGAGGGAGATGTGCATGTGCCAATAACCTTTTTACCATTTGATTTGTCAGTATGTGAGAGTAATGTCTCAATTTTCATAGTGCAACTACATCTCTCATATACTGTTTGTTTATTTTAAGATTAAATGGTTGCCACTATACATGACATAATGGCTATACTACCTCAGGATGCCCATGTCCACCAGGCTGGCCACAGAGATAGCAGAAGAGGGCCTATCCATGGTTTCAGTTTTTTTTACTGTGGGTTTAACACATGAAGAATGGGTAGCTTTAACTGGACTGGAATGGTAGCACACAGATGAAGAATGGGTGCTATACTCATTGTGAACTGCAGTAATCCAACACGGTGATGCTGCTTCACGTGCAACTCAAAATGTTCATAGAGCAGCAGTAGGACTGAGGAAGGTTGCAAGGATAGTATTATTTTAAGGCAAATTTTAACTTGAAAGTGTGTGTGTCCATAAAGGGTTTATATATTGTCAGAAAAAAAAACACATTTTACAACAGCAAGGCCTGCAAACCCATTAGGAAATCATACAATAAGCTTTCAGCCAGTAGCTTCAAACTTGCTACAGCACACTTCTGCCACAAGAGTGCAGTCAGAAAACATTCAATGTAAAAATGCTGGTTTTATAGGTCAAGTGTAGGAAAACTACCCAATCTAGATTCTATAAAACTATAACTGGTATTCAAGAAAAGTTGGCTTTATATATTTAAAAGCATTTACTAGGCTAACGACTACAGGAGCATTTTTAAGCCTAGCCATGCATCCCAAATCTTTGACAAGTTCTGATACACTTGATAAATGTAAGCATGGGCCTGCTTCACATGAATGGAGAACTTGTTCCATATAGACAAGGTAGTCTCTGGGATATATACTTATCTCGCCAACAGGTCCTATTTATATCACAGGCAAGGTTTAAGTCTTTAGAATGGGTAATTCTGGTGCCATTTGTTTTGTGGATATGCAGGAGGTCCATCAGAGTGGGGTTTGACAAAGCCCTGTATGCCAGGCATAAATCTCTCCATTTGCAGACATTATTTAATACCTAATAAAACCAGAAAATGACATTTTGGTGTTGTGGAACATTCTGAGATTATCTTAAGTCTTTTCAGGATACAAAATTAACTAAGCTAAAGGAAAGGCAACAGATATAAACTACATACCCCACACAGGAATTGGTCCAGCAATACCCACATTTAAGGGCCATGATAAAATAAAGTATGGCAGCTAAGGATATGTAGGAAGAGACTAAAACAAAAGATAAAACAAAGGATAATACAAAAACTCAGAAACTGGAACGTCTAACCTACGGATATAGATAGCAAGATACAAGCAGTAAAAAGGCTTTTTAGTCCCGGTCGTTTTATACACAGGTCAGGCACATTTTTTTTTTTCCAACTAGAGAACAAGTTGTAGACAGTAATTAATAAAGAGTTGAAGGATTTCATTTGGGAAGGGCACAGGGCAAGAGTCAAGTGGACTAATTTGATCCTTCCAACAGGAAAAGGAGATTTAGGATTACCTGATTTGAAGGGATATTTCAGAGCTACACAGTTAAGGCTCACATACGTAACACAAGCAGAAAACTACAATTCATAGCCGAAAGGGATGATGATGGAGTAGGGGGCAATTCTAGAAATAAGGAAAAAGTGCGATTTTTGGATGCAAATCCCAAAGTCATACAGAATATTATATACATAAAGATCATACAGAATAGTATATTCATAAAGTAACAAAGTATGTGAAGAATTAAGTCAACATAGTAATGGAGAAAGGAGATTCTGCTGAGGAATCAAAAGAAGCCAGAAAAGAAATTAGATATTTCCAGTCATTGTTTCTTTGTGAACTGCATACATATGGCTCCCAGGCAAATATTCTATATCCTCTAGACTTTGTTGCATATTTAGAGGTATTTGCATAGATACTTTTATACCCCAAACAGACTCCAAAGAACTTTCCTCAGATAGACAAAGGCCAGAGGTGTGACGGGGAAAAAAGAGGTAACTGGCAGCATATGTTTTGGGAGTGTAATGACTTGGCACACTTAAAAATTCCCTACAGAGGACTCTCTCAGGAATACTAGGTGAGCAAATTGGTGAAGTTAAGGAAATTATTTTTTTGAGCTGTGATAAAGAATTGAAATTGCACAGACACAGTAAGGCCTTGCGCAGTTTAATTCTAGTGCCTGACAAAAAAGCAATTACTAAAGTCTAAAACAACTGTACTAGAAAGAGTGGATCTTCTTCTTTCGGCTTTTCCCAGTTAGGGGTCGCCACAGTGGATCATCTGTCCACTCATGATTGGCAGTGGAGTTTTACAGTGTTGAGTTGCCAGCCCAGCGCCCAACCTTCCACAGAAGGCACACACTCACACCTAGGGCCAATTGAGAGTGTCCAATCCACCTAATGCATGTCTTTGAGATGTGGGAGGAAACTCGCGCGACCACAGGGAGGACATGCAGACTCTGCACAGAAGGCACCCCAACCGAGAATTGAACCGGAGAACCTCTTGCTGTGAGATGACAATGCTAACCGCTGCACCACCGTGACTAGAAAGAGTGAATACAGTAACAAAAAATAAAATAACTGAAAGTGGAATCTTTAGAAAAGGGTGGGAGCAAATTACATAAAAAAGGGAAATGTTGGAACAATACATGCAGAATGTTTAGGAGGAATACAGTTTAAGGGAAAGCTGAAACTGAATATGCTATGTAATGTGACATTGACAATGACTGTATAGAAGATTATACATGATGTGTAACGTAAATGACATAGGCATTCAGTGAAGATGTTTTTTTTTTGCAAGAAACAAGTCACGTGCGCTTCCTCAGTTGCATTTATCCACAATATCAGAGTACTTACAAAACTATATGGACCAAAATGTTTTCATGAAGTACTTTGCCCTTAAGGACTTACTTTAGTTACATTGCACTTTTGTCACAAGTAGTTTATCTGCATACAGGTGCAGTGGCACTATTCACTGACAACAGCTACGCAAGTGCTAACCTCAGGACTATGAATACCACCCAATGTATATGCATCCTGCCAAGATCAAAATATCCAACTGGAGTTTGGCTCATTTTCTGTGGAGGTAGAGGAGAAAATCTATTCAAAAAACAGAGAAATCGTATACATAAAATGAAAATTGTAAGACAAATACAATGCCACAAACAAATTTAATAAACAGAAGAATATAAACCTCATACTTAATCATGTAAAAGAAAGCACAGTTGTACATGTTAAGCTCCCCATTACAGAAAATGTTTGAATGATCACTACTGCAGTAGCCTTGGGATGATACAACCTACACAGCCAAGGATATACAAGCTGGACAGCTTTCAAAGCTTCTGGGCACCTTCCACACACCTAAACTATAAGGCAGCTCAAGCTGAGCTGACTAAAAGACAAGTTTGGGCATTAAACCTTCACAGATTTCCTGCTAGCAGAGAGAGGAGGCTGAGCCCTGAAAGGACAAAGCCAGGAACAAAAAATAAAATAAACACATTTTCACACCCTGGCTTAAAGCTAAGGTAGAGAGTCCAGGAGCCTCTGGAGAATGGTACTAGCAACGCTTGATCTGGACCTTAGAGAAGGAATCAAGGTTATAGTGCTTTTGTAAAACTATGTACAGAGGACCAAGTAGCAGCTTCTAGAATAGTTCCAGAACCCAACCCTTTCCAAAAAGCCATAGATGAAGCCAAGAGTCTAGAAGACTGGGCTTTGACCCTGGTTGGAATGGTTTTGTTATGGGGAGTATAACAAAATAATAGATTTAGACAATCATTTGGAAATGGTCTATTTTGACACAGGTTGGCTCTTCTTACCTTCACAAAATAAATGAACAAATAATATGTAGTTCTGTCAAGGCAGTTACGGAGTTGTCTGTTGACATCCAAAGTATGCAGTATCATTTCTCCCTCATTTTTTGGTTCAGGAAAGAAAACGGGGAGATGGATACCACTTTAGGCATAAAGGTTACAGATTAGTTTTTAAGAAACCCTGTGTCTATGGAAAATGAGATAAGGTTCACTCACCATGAAAGCTTGCAGTTCAGACACCCTTCTTGCAGAAGTCAGAATAATCAGTAAAACTGTTTTCCATGTTAAAAACATCAAGTCAGCCAGATTAGCTTTTTCAAATAGATCAAGTGTTAGCCAGTCTAACACAAAATTAAGATTCCAAGAATGAGCCACTGGTTTTCTTGGAACCCTCAAGTAAATCCCCTTTCAATAATATTTTGACACAAGACTGCACTGAAAGAAGAGGATCTATGGGAAAACATGCTGAAGTGTCTGATAAATGGACTTTGATAGAGGAATAAGAAAGGTTATATGTGAGCCAGAGAAGAACTAGTTCTGACTGGGTGCTAGTTATGTTGTTGTTACAAACTAGAAAACTTTTTTCATTTGTTAATGTACGGCTTTCAAGCAGCAGGCCTTCTTTGCCTTGATTAATACCTGCTGCACATTTTCAGTAAACAGGTGCTTAAAAGGAATAAAGAACTCCATCATCCAGGCAATCAATTGAAGTGGACTGATTCTGGGGTGTATCAAACACCCCTGTTCTTGTGTGAGTAGATCCAGTCCATTACGAAGCTTGTGGTAATTGCCTCTGGCCATTTCCAAAAGAGGTGACTAACAGTTGCTTGGGCCAGAAGGAAGTCACCACAATAATCTTGGGGGATTCTTTCTGAATCTTCAGAAGTACCCTGATTATTAGTGGAAAGGGTGAAAGCATACAAGAACATTCCTGTCCAAGGAAAAGAAAAGGCATCCATCTTCCAGGCCTTCTTTCATGGAGTCCTGGAAAAGAATTTTGCCAGCTGAATGAGCAAAGAGGTCTACCTGAAGAACAATTCGCAGATCAATCAAATCCTGAAAGCCCCCCAATCTAGTTTGCATTCATCAGGGTCTGCTCTGGTCCTGCTCATCTTGTACTCCACAAAATTTTGATGCGATGGAAAGCAGAATATCTGCAGAAAGTGAGACTGCTATGAAGCTATATCCCAAGCAAATATGGCTAGTTTGTAAAGGGACCTGGTTCCCCCTTGTTGCTGATGTATCAAATGACTGTGGTATTGTCTAGAGGTCCTGGGGACTAATGATGATTAAGAGAGTTGAGTGCCTCAATCATGGTAAGTGTCTGCTTGAGATTTATGTGACTGCATCTACCCATGGGGCCCCACAACCCCTGCATTTCCTCTCTCCTGAAACTGCTCCTCAAGCAAAGTCTGAAGCATCTGCGGTGACTGACTGCTTTGGAGCAAGGAGGGAGAAGGAGAAAAGTACAGTTATGTACACTTACCATAAATGTAGATGTTAGAATGTATTCACTATTGCAGTAGATGTTAGAGCGTATTCACTATTGCAGTCATGACATTTGGGTTATCTGCTTGCAGTAGTCCTAGGTTGGCCTGATTAACAAAGTCTTGGGTCCTGCATTAGTTGCTGTCCCTTCTTCCATGACGTCAGGTCTTCAGGAGTATAAAAAATGCAGCCGACGTCATTACATCAGTTTTTCTTGCCCCAGATGTCAGGTGCCCCCCTAATGGGAAGCAATTAAATCTATAAATATACAAGGTTATACCTCCAACAAAAGAGCAAATACACCAAAAAGGTTTTAAGCATAGTAAAGGAGAGTACAGGTATAGCCAAAAGTAGTAAGGGGGCTGGAGGGAGGGTAACCAGGACTGCAACAGTGAATACACTCGAACATCTACATTTATAACTATGTTCTTCGTGTTTCACTGTAGCAGTCATCACATTTGGGTAGATTCTCAAAGCTAAGGGTGGGAGGAGGAATTTAGATAGCATTAGGACCAGCTATAAGGCCCTGCAAGACTGCAGTGGCAAAGCCATCTCTGGATTTAGAGAAAATTGGCAGATGGTAATGCTTGGTGAAAGTATGTACAGAACTCCAGGTAGCAGCTTCTAGGATGTCCCTGGTAGGGATGCCTCTGAGAAAGGCTGTAGAGGTAAATGCAGCCCTGGTTGAGTGGGGTCTAATCCCCATGGGGTTTGGGAGGGTGGCCTAATGGTTAAGTTGTTTGCCTTACAAACACAAGGTGCAGGGTTCGAGTCTCACGAGGGATAATTGGCTAGGCTTACAAATGGCTTGCAAGGGCATTTAGCCTAGTACTAACCTAGGAACCCTGTGGGATAGGTTTTCCATAGTGCTTGTAGCAGAAATGAATGCAATGGCCTATCCATTTGGAAATGGTCCGCTTTGAAATAGCCTTCTCCTCTGCCCCTGCAGCAAATGCCACCAGAAGTTGCTAAGACTTCCTTTGAGGTTTAGTCCTGTCCAAGTAGAATCTAAGCTGTCTGTGCACATCTAAGGAGTGCAGCATCCATTCCCCTTTGTTCTGTGGTTTAGGAAAGAAGGTTGGCAAATGAATGGACTGATTAAGGGCCACACTGGATACCACCTTGGGCATGAAGGAGAGATTGGTTCTGAGGGACACCCTGTCTGCATGAAAGATGATGAAAGGCTCCACAGCCATAACGCCCTGTAATTCAGATACCCTTCTTGCTGAAGTGATTGCTAAAAGGAAAGCAGTTTTCCAAATAATGAATTTTTTTAAGTCTGCAGTAGCAGCTGGCTCGAAAGGAGGAAGGGTGAGTTTCTCTATACAAAGAGAAGGTCCCAGGCTGGAGTTGGAGCTCTCCTGGGTGGTCGTAAATTTTTGGCCCCTCTGAGGAACTGCTTGAGCAGTGGATGAGGGAAGAGGGGAGGTTCTGTGTTATAATGAGCAGAAATGGCTGAGGCATGAATTTTGGAGGAGGTGAAAGACAGGCCCTTGTGAAGCATCTCAGTTAAATATTGTAAAATCAGAGGTAAACTGGGCACTGCTGTGCTCATCTCTTGAGATGGGTTCAAGGCACAGAATCTTTTCCATTTTTCAGCATAAGATTTTCTAGTACTAGGCCTCCTTGCCTCTAAAAGGATATCCATCACTGGTTTACGGAGGGATGGTAAAGGACAGATTAGGTAATTAGCCAGGCTGCTAGGTTCAGTGCTTGAAGCTGAGGATGCAGAATCTGGTACTCCTGCTGAGACAATAGGGTAGAGGTCTGATTCAGGTGCCATGGGGCCAACAGTGACAAACTGTGCAAGAGGGGGTACCAGTGTTGGTGTGGCCAGTCTGGTGCAATCAAAGTCATCCTTGGCTTGTCTTGTTTGATCTTTAGTAGTACTTGGAGAGCAGAGGCAGAGGAGGAAAGGCATAAATGGATAGGTTTTTCTGCTGAAGGACAGGATAGAACATCCACTTTCCAAGCTTGTTTGGGGGAGTCCTTGTGCAAAATTTGTCCAATTGATAGTTCTGGGGGGAGGCAAAAAGGTCTATATCTGGGCTCTCCCATTTGCTTGTCAACATGTTAAAAATCCTTGGTTCCAGTTTCCACTCGTGTGGGTCCATGAAGTTTCTGCTTAGTTCGTCTGCCAGTGTATTTAAGTTTTCCTTGTAGGAAGTGAGCTTGTAGATGCACTTGGTTGCTCAGGGCTGTGTTCCACAATGCATGGCTAGTCTGCAGAGGGAGTAAGAAAGTGTACCCACCTGCTTTTTTATGTACCACATAACAGTGGTGTTGTCCATCTTTACCATTAATTGTCCTGGAAGACTGTGGTCCTTGAAGGCTGTCAAAGCATTCTGTACAGCATTTCTTTTTGATTGATATGCAGGTGCATTTGACTTGGGCTCCATTTGCCCTGAATGCACTTCCCTGCCAGATGAGCCCCCCATGCATAGTCTGATGAGTCTGTTGTTAGGGTTTAGGCAGCAGGGGGTAGTGTGAATGATAGTCCCTTGCTTTGGAGGCAGGACTCTGCCCAAAGGAATTCTAGGCATAGGCAAGGTATGATAGGAATCATTGCTTCTAGATCATGAGAATGTTGACACCATAGGCTTTTTAGATACTATTGTAGTTTCCTCATATGCAGTCTTGCATATGGAATTAGAAGAATGCAGGAGGCCAGAAACCCCAAGGCTTGTAGTATTTGCCTTGTAGATAGCAGGGTTTTTGTGGCCACTTGTTTGAAGTAGGTTGTCAAATGAATTTGTTTCTCCGGCGTGAGGAAAGCCATCTGGGAAGTTGTATTCCAGCTTGCTCCCAGGAATATAATTTGTTGACAGGGTACCAGGTGTGATTTCATTTTGTTTACAGCGTACCCCAGACAAGTTAGTACCCTTTGTACAAAGGCCAGAGGATTCAAAAGTATGTCCTGGCTTTCTGCCTGAATTAGACAATTGTCCAGGTATGGGTATATTTGAATATTTCCTTGCCTGCAAAATGCAATGACTGGAGCTAGGCACTTTGTGAATACCCTGGGTGCAGTAGATAAGCCAAAGGGCAGTGCAAAGAACTGATGGTGCGTATAGCCTGCTTTGAAGTGTAGGTATCTTCTGCAAGATTCTCCGATTGGGATGTGCAGGTATGCTTCCTTTAAATCTAGTGTTGCCAACCAGGCGTCTTTGCCTAGCACAGGGATCAACTGGTGAAGAGTCAGCATCTTGAATTTTGGAATCACCAAAAAGGTGTTTAGAGTAGACAGGTCCAGGATAGGGCACCATGAATTGTCTTTTCTGGGTACCAGGAAAAGTCTCTAGTAGAAGCCTTGTCCCTTTTCCACTTCTGGTACCAAACCCATGCTTAAGAGAGAAAGTACTTGTTTTTGGGCCTCTGCCCACTGATTTGGGGGTAGATCTGGCCACCCACTTGGTGTTGGTAACATGTGGAAGTGAAATCTGTATCCCTGGGACACTATATTTAAAACCCATTTGCCCTGGGTAATGAGTTCCCAGTTCTTGGCATGAAGAGCGATCTTTCCCCCCAAAGGGGCGTTCAGTTGATAAGTGCTTGAAAGTTTTAAAGAAAGAAGTCATTGAGACAGTTTACCACAGGGGGGAGTTTTACTACTCCCAGATTTGGAAGTGGAGGCCCCCCACTTCTTAGTCCTGTGCGTACCCTGGGACTGAAGCCTGGGAGCTCTGCTGGATCTGGGTTTTGACTGAGAAGGTCTGGAAGAGGCAGGAAAGGACCAATTCTTGGAAGGCCAATGCCTACTAAACCTTGGAGGTTGTACTTGTAAAAATTCTTTAACGGTTTGCATAGATTTAGCTTTTTCCTCCATCTTTTTAAGAACTTCTTCGGCCTTGTTGCTAAAATAGATGATCCTAGTTTACAGGAGCATCCAGTAATTTTGCGTTAACATGATCTGGCAAGGATTGCTCCTTAAGCCAAGCATGCTAAGTATAGACCCAGTTACAGCAGCCCTGCAAGATGCCTCTAGTGAATCAAAACCACATTGCAAAGTATGTTTTCCAACTTGTTCAGCTGAATGCAGTAAATCCTGTAAATCCTTATTTTCAGCACAATCAGGAATAAACATAATTTTCTGTTTAAGCAATCCAATAATATGCTGCTGATACTTTAACATATGAAACTGGCAGTTTAATGCCCTAATGGCCAATGTTGCAGAAGTGTATACCTTCTTACCCCATCTATCCAGTGCCCTGCAGTCTCTATCAGAGGGGGTAGGATTTTTGGCAGTAGTAGCTTTAATGCCCTTGGGTCCCTGTGAAATGGTCTCAGGATCCACAGTAGGATTTTTAAAAAGGAACTTGAGAGTCAGGGACCCTGTATTATCTATCAGGTTTTCTGGGAGCAGGAGGTAAAGAGTCAGGGGCCAAGCTAGATTCTGAAAAGGCATGATCAACAATGTCTAGTACAGGAGGTATGGCTAAAGGCCTGTGCTGGGGCAGGAGTAAGAAATCTCTAAGCCTCTTTTTAGAATCAGAGAAATCCTGACTTTCCCAACAAAAATGCTCCCTGAGCATATGCAAGGTTTCACAAAAAAGAAAAATCCTCTGGGGGGAAGCATCAGAATCCTCATAGGTAGAGGAGGGTAAATACAGGTCACAAGAGGAAACAAATTCAGAATCCTGGTCAGAAGTATCATAAACAAACTCAGTCCTAGGTCTCTTAGAGGTGGAAGGTTGGCTTCCCCTATTTAAAGTAATAAGGTAGTCAGCCATTCTTATCATTTGTTTTTAATGTCGAGAGGCCGGACCATGCGTTCTGGGCATCAAGTTTTCTGGGCATGGTTCGAGTTTTAGGCCTTGAAGAAGAAGATGGTGTTGGTTTAATATGCAAGTCAGTAGGCCTGAATACACCCTCAGAAGCCGGTGCCTGCACAGCAGCTTTGGACCCATCCAAGGTAGGGACATCTGCAGGTACCCACAGTTGAAGCATCTTGTGGCATACCAGACTCCGAATGGGTCTCAGTAGAGGCCTGCGAATCTGAAGTAGTGGGTATCGGGGGCTGCAAAAGTGCCTGAGTACCGGCAAACTGGTGACTGGCTTAGGAGAAGTGTCGTCGGCAGCTTTGGACCTAGGCGGCTTGTCTCTGTCTTTATCCTTGCGTTTTTTCGGAATGTCGGTAGTCTGATGGCTTACTGAAGACATATCAGGATAATTGAACCGAGCACCAAAATATTTAGAAGCGAAAATATATCAATGATGGATAGTTTGTGGTTTAAATAAGGCACAAAACTGACAGCGAGGTACATCGTGGTCATGGCCTAGGCAAGGAATACAGTACAAATGAAAATCTTTGAGGTATTTGCTTCCCACAAGTAATGCAATTATTTACTTTTACTGACATCGGTTAAGAGCAAGAAAAAGTTTCCCTAATGGGGTACTTAGCTTTTAGTTGAAGACTTCGGTTCTGAAACTCGAAAACGAAAATTTCAGGAATCGGCCGACCGGCACTTGCGAACTGCTCCTGCTTCGGGCACCGCATGGCAAGAAAGACTAATGTAATGGCATCAGCTGCATTTTTATACTCCTAACATCACGGAAGAAGGGACAGCAACCGACGTAAGACCCAAGACTTTGTTAATCAGGCCGACTGAAGGCTACTGCAAGCAGATAACCTAAATGTGATGACTGCAACAGTGAAACACGAAGAACATCCCGGATTTAAAGATGTATGTTGTCACCACCAAAAGGACTTCTCTTCTGACAATCCCCAGCACTGGGATTTGAAAAGATAAAGAGTGTTGATGCTGGGACCAAAAAGGTTTCAAATATCACTATATCTTTTTAACATGAACTCTTGCCAGGGGTATCACGAGAATAATAGATGCCATGAAACCAACAATCCTGAGGTACTCTCTTGCAGTGACCAAAGTCCGAGTGAAAAACCTTAAAGATCTTTTTTTCTGATGGAAGAAAAGCTCTTTGAATTTGGTGTCTAGTTGATATCCCAGAAACACAATCCTGTGTGAAGGAATCAAGAAAGACGTCTGAATGTTCTCTTGAAATTCTGAGGAGAGAGAGAGGAGAGAGAGAGACAGCTCATGTAGAGAGAGAGAGAGAGAGAGAGAGAGAGACAGAGAGAGAGAGAGAGACAGAGAGACAGAGAGAGACAGAGAGACAGAGAGAGAGAGAGAGACAGAGAGAGAGAGAGAGACAGAGAGAGACAGAGAGAGACAGAGAGACAGAGAGAGACAGAGAGAGACAGAGAGACAGAGAGACAGAGAGACAGAGAGAGAGAGAGAGAGAGACAGAGAGACAGAGACAGAGAGAGAGACAGAGAGAGAGAGACAGAGAGAGAGAGAGACAGAGACAGAGAGAGAGACAGAGAGAGAGAGAGAGACAGAGAGAGACAGAGAGACAGAGAGAGAGAGAGAGAGACAGAGAGAGAGAGAGAGAGAGACAGAGAGAGACAGAGAGAGAGACAGAGAGAGACAGAGAGACAGAGAGAGACAGAGAGAGACAGAGAGAGACAGAGAGAGACAGAGAGACAGAGAGAGACAGAGAGAGACAGAGAGAGACAGATTCATGACACTGAAGAAAGACCAAATAATAGCAGTGTGAACCACCCGGCTGAAAAACAAAAAACTTTTCCACACAACAGGTTAGCGCTTTCGGGAAACAATCCCTTCATCAGACAAACCTTCAACAATTCTAACCACATTAAATACAAATAACTAACCAATGAAAAACTTAAAACAATCAAATAATTAAAAAGTTAAAATAAGGTCTACGCCTACTTAAAATGGGCTTTAAAGGTACCATGCCATTTAAACCAGGGGGACTGTTCACCCCCAGTTCTATAATCCATTTTACCTCATGGAATTCTGTGAGATTTTGTAACATCTCCCCCCCCCCTTGAATTGATTATAATTAACTGCAAGACCTGAAAGCAGAACCAATGCCCTTCATTTCCCTTAATATGTTGAAATAAAGCATTATGGTCCCTTTTCAACCTGACATCTGAAAGAGGTTTAAAAATCCTGTCCTTAAATTTACAATTTGTCTTACCCACATAAAACTATGCACAACACTGACATCTAGCTAAATAAATTATATTCTCTGTATTACGGTTAGCTATGTGATTCGGACTATACACTTTGTGTGTTACAGATGTGCAAAAACCTGTTCTTTACTTATAAACATACAGGCTTTACAATTCAAACAGGGGAACGTTCCTTTCCCATTACTAAATGGAAATATTCTACCATTTTGCTTAAAGGGATCTCTATCACTAGGTTTCCTTTTATATGTGAACCTTGGTTCATCACCTACCAGATCCCTCAGCCCATAGTCCGATTTTAAAATCCGCCAATTCCTCCTAATTACTTCAATAACTTGTCTGTTATTACTACCATATGTTAAACATAGATTCACTTTACCTCTAACCTTATTGTGTTGCTGCCCCTTATTTAACATCTTGCTTTTTCTTTCTTTATTACTCACCCCTAGCTTAGAAAACCAAGGTGGCCCCACATCCTTTCGTTGTTGAGCCACAGTAAATATATCTTGTTCTCTCTCCCTTTCCAACTCTTGATTTAAGTCTAACAGAGAAATTATTCATTTCAGTTTGGAATTCAGTTTCTTCAGTATACAATCTGGAAAGCCTAAGTGCTTGTTCCTTGATAATATTATTAGTAATGTGGCCAGGATGCATACTATCCTTAGTTAAAATAACATTTTCCAACACTCTTTATGGAATACTTTGGTCTTAAAAACTATCTGATGTGCATCCTAGACCAACATCTAAAAAATCTCTATATGAGATGTTGAAAAATTCAGGGTAAATCTAAGTAAATTTGTGGTAGATTCCAAAATACTTTTGGAACTCATATAAAGATTCTCTTGTACCCTTCCACAATAAAAAACGTCATCTACAAAACGACCATAAAAGATGACAGACTGCTTCCATAGACGTTCAGTTTTTATAAGCAGATCATCCTCCCACTGGGCCAATACTAAATTGGCATAAGAATTTACACAGAGGGTTCCCATGGCTAACCCCTGCTTCTGCCAGTAGTAACTTGAACCAAACATGAAGACGTTATTCTCCAGAATCAACTCTGACAAGCAAATAATCTGAAGAACAACCTCATTACCAAAGTAATTATTTATATTTAAAAACTTTTTTACTGCTCATGGCCCATAATTATTGGGTATCACAGTAAACAGGTTTTT
The DNA here is from genome assembly GCF_019279795.1 of Protopterus annectens. Classification (NCBI taxonomy): domain Eukaryota; kingdom Metazoa; phylum Chordata; order Ceratodontiformes; family Protopteridae; genus Protopterus; species Protopterus annectens. The sequence continues at coordinate 1,951,592,407 of NC_056739.1, forward strand.
CACATCCATAGTGACCATCAAGACCTATTCTGTAAATTGCAATAACTCGGAGAACTTAAACAATTGTCTTTTGACATCCCAGAAACACAATCCTGTGCGAAGGATCAAGAAAGAAGTCTGAATGTTCTCTTGAAATTCTAGCTCGTGTAACATCTCTCTTACATGAGACAGATTCATGACACTTTGAAGAAAGACTCTGCAAAAATAATAGAGTTGTTTAACTATGGAAAAATGTGGATACCCACTGCAGCCTGCAATGAACTATAAATGGGACCTTGACGTTTTGTGAACACACCTGGTGCAGTGGATAGTACAAAGGGAAAGGCAGAGAACTGATAAGGTGTGTGTGTGTGTGTGTGTGTGTGTGTGTGTGTGTGTGTGTGTGTGTGTGTGTGTGTGTGTGAATCACATTAAAAAATCTCTGAAGTCTGGATGAATACATATGTGATAAGCATATTTTAAGCCTACTGTTGCCAGGAAACTTGAAAGAGGAAGAAACAACAGGTTGTGAAGTGACAGCATTTTGAATTTGGGCATCATCATAAAAAGGTTTAGAAAAGAAAGATCCAGAACTGATCTCCAAGCATTTTCTTTCTTTGGTACCAGAAACATCCTTCAATCCTCACCTGGGAAGAAGGGACTGGTTTTATCATTGCTTGGGACAGCATGCCATGAAGAACCAGAGAGAACAAAATTGTAATCTGGAGGATAAGGAATGACCCCCTGGGAAGGAGGAATTTCCTCTCACTGCTATCTGTAACCCTGAAGAACGATTTTCAGTACCCATTTGTCAAACAATTCGTTGCGAAAGACAAAAAATGAAAATTCAGACTTTAAAAGAAAAAAGGGGTCAGGTGGGAAGGGAGGTCACATGGTCTCTTGAACAGTCAGACTTGTTGGACTGTCCTTGATTTTGGGAGGTTTGAGACTTTTTTTTTTTTAGGAACCCAAATGTCTGTTTGCCTGTAGTTTGTGGAGACTTTTGCCACAGAAAATCCCTTGGAAAATTTGGAAAAGGAAGCTGAACAATCTTAGAGATTCCCTGGATCAGGGTGCCTCTTTCATCACACTTTTTGATTACTTTGGCAGCAGATTGGCCAAGACTAAATCACTATCTCACAGAGAATTTAAAATATCATTATCTGGGAGGTTCTTAGAATGCACCCATGCAAACCTCCGCAAAACCATAACCACAGGCCTGGTAGTAGGACCAGAAGAGTCACTCACACACACACACACACACACACACACACACACACACACACACACACACACACACACACACACACACACACACACTGAGCAGTAACCTGTTCAACAGAAGACAAAGTTATTTGAAGCAGGACTTTCCCCTCAAGAAGAAACTGCATACAACAAACATTCATACTTTTCACAATTTTAGAACAAACTTTGACATACAAGCCTGATGATTCAAAATTTTAAAAATCAAATTTGCAGAAGAATACACCCCCACATCTATCAATAAATTTGCCATACCTATCAGAAAGGGTAGCTTTGGTATTTAAGTGGTTAGCAGCAGTGAGATTTATTTACTTACTTTATTTATCTCCATCTATTGGGGTAGTGCACTGAACTCAATCGAACATTTACAAGAACAGACTGGGTGTACAGGATCTCATAAGAAATTAACAAAGCAAATACAATGATATGCTGTAAAACAAATATATTGCACTGTGACGTCTTCACTCTGGGCCAGTAATCAAGGAGCCTGAATCCTCACCACTGACAGTGGAAAGGAATGTTCACTTGGAACAAAAATGGATACACCCATTATTTCCAGATGCAGTTCTCTGCATCAAGCACAATTTCCCTTAAGAACACACAGGGAATGCACTCAGTTCGGGGTCTGGGTTTCTCTGTCTCCCTCCAGGTCCCCAATAAGACCTCCACTGGCACAGCTATAGAGTTGAGACTTCAACTGCATGTCCAAGCAAAGGTCTCCATCACACTCTCTGTGAAACCAGTGCTTTGTGCCACTGCTCCAAGTAGCCGACACACACACTGAGATCTGATTTTCACACACACAGGGAAAGGCTGACACAGATTGCTATACCACCTTCTGCCCAGACTATAAGGTAGTTAACTGCCACCAGACACCCCAAAGCCAACTACTCTAAGGATCTTACAAGGGTACCTAATTATACCAAGTGAAATTAATATTAATACAAATGGTAATGTTGACCAAACGGCTAGACTTTCAGGAGTGACCAGAGTGTCAGTATTGCCAATAGATACTTTCAAAGCTTAAAATATTTTCTAAAGGAGCAGCCACGATGAAAAGTTTAAATACAAGAACAAGAAAATACTAAATATCCATTTACAATAAACACCAGCATTTCAATCACAGGAACTATTAAAAATAACACAGGTGGACAGGTTCACACAATTACAGAAAAACAATCTCACTGCAGTGTTAAACAAATTACAGATGGATTACAGAATGACATCACATACATCTGGTCATCTGACTTCCGCTTCCCATGTTGCCTCCCTTGGCTAGAAGCTGTCAGGATTTATCACGTGTCAATAATACACACACAAAACACACACACCGTGCCTTGCTAAGATCTGCTGCAGCTCCTGGAAGTGATAAAACAATTTCAAACCTCCATCCATTTGAGAGTAGCAATTAGTTCACCCCGATGAGACTTTTTGTCTCCGGATACATTGAGAATTGCAGGATACAATCTTTATGGCCTAAAGTAATTAAATTTATTATTATTTTCCCAAAGTCAGGTGCATTGAGATTAACCTCCTCTCTTCCAGTATCCTACACATTTCAACAATTACAATAATACATGAACATTTCTTCCTCTGTCCAGCAGGACACACTAATACATTTTTAAACACAAGCTACTTTACAAATACATTTTCAAACACAAACATCTGTACAAATCAGTTTGATATTCAAACAGCATACAATTCTTTACTAAATTCCAGTTAGCTGTGCTGGCATATGTTACACATCCACTGTCCTTTTCTTGGCATAGCTGGCTTGTCACATACACATATTTACAGATGTAAGAATATGATGCAACATTTAGTTCAAGCAGCAGTTTATAATGTCAAAACATGAATGGAAAAATGGAATTATGCTTAGCAGAGATTTACGGATAACATATAGCCATAATGACTGAGACGGCTTATGCTAGAAGGATAGCAGCATAATCGATTTGAAGACACAGACATGAAGACACTACAAGAACAAGTGAGAATATTTGCAAGAAAGGATACCACAGGGAGGAGAGTGAGAGAAAAGGTGAGACAGGCATTTAGAGGGAAGAGGAGTGGAAAGAAGTGTGAGAGAGATGCAAGAGAAGAGGAAAGTAAGAAAAATGAGAGGCAATAAGATGATGAGATGACAGACGGAAGGATGAAATAGGGATAAAGCAGTGTGAGAGCTGCAGGATTCATGTAAGGAGACCTGAGTGAGTGCAGCAGCACTTTTGAGTGCAGAGGAGGTGTTCCTTGAGCTGTTGTCTGAACTTTGAATACTTCTAATGTTTCAAATTGAGAGAGGAATGGAGTCCCATAGTTTAGGTGCGAAGATGGAGAATTCAATCAAATTTAGTTTTCTGGAGTTGGTAGGTTAGGCTGAGATTGAAAGATATCACTGAGATTATAAGTGGGGGTTTTGGTGAAAAGCGTACGGGTGAGAGGGGACGATGTCTCAAGAAAAAGGGCTTTATGAATTAATGATGTTATGTGCTGGGACCCATTTAGCTTTGGTGAGAATTAGGCAGTGGTATGCATTATTGGGGGAGTTAGTAATGAACTGGCAGATTTTACTGCAGATGGTTTGTAAGGTGGCAACATTTCTCTTTGAGGCTGCAGCTATAATGGGTGGTCCATGTTCTAGTTGAGACAGGATTATATAATTACCTGTAGCAGCGGTGGTTGGCCTTCATAGAATTGGTCTAGCCAGATGCCAGAATTGGGTCTAGCCAGATACCAATGTATTTAATGGATGTGGTAGTTTCTAAGGTGGTAACAAGTTTCTGGCTTATTAACCACTGATTGAGGCTTTAGTAGTCATCTTGGAGCAGAGTTTGAAAAACAACTTGCACATGTGAGTGAGAAGGTGGGAAATGAAGTCCTTACAATGGTGAATGAACCAAGGGGCTAGGTCAGGGGTCTGCAACCTGTGGCTCTTCTACCCTTCTGCAGTGGCGCCCTGTAGCTTTGAAAAATAATGGCCACTCTGACACACACACACACACACACACACACACACACACACACACACACACACACACACACACACACAATCTGAGTGATCCCAATATAAATCTCAAAAGAACACAAATAGGGATGGATATTAAACATTGCTCTTATAAACATTTTTTTTTACATATGGTATAATAACTATATAAAAAACTTTATATGTTGTGTTACCTTCATTTTAGGGGTCAAATAGGTTTTGTGGCTCCTGATGAACTTTATTTGGTGGGAGAGGGGCCGAAATGGCTCTTTTAATAGTGAAGGTTGCAGACCCCTGGGCTAGGTTATCTGAGCCTGGGGGAGTATCTACTGATATTTGGTCCAACTGTGCTTCAGTCTCTTTGGTTCTAATCTTTTTCAAATGGAACTGTGACATGCAAAGGGGGAAAGAAGGTGGCAATAGGGGTGATAAGTTTGTGTCGATGTATGTTAGGTTACTGAGCTCATTCAGAAGTCCGTGCATGACAGTTTACATGTGATTGTGTTAGAGGGGCACAGAGGAGTGGATTTATGTTGATTTTTTTTTAAACGAGTCAACAGGCTGATTTCTCTCCATAACCTTTTAGGTTTCATTACAAAAGTGAGATTTGTTCATTTTGGTAGTGAGTGTCTGTGGACTGATTGCTTGGCTAGGTTGCATAGTGAGGTATATTTGGGAGCTCTGGATAAGCGTATTGCATGTTTATAGTGAAGATGGTGGAGGTAGGTATATAATGGTTATAACAAGGGGCTTTTCACTGGTTAATGGAAATTTTAAAAGGATCCAGCTACAATTAGATTATAAACTGCTGTTAGCTTGAGCAATGATTGCGGGGTTAAGGTTGTCTTTGAAGGGAACTGATGCTCCTCCCCCAGGTTAGTTTGGTATGAGGTGGTGAAGACTCGTGGCGTCAGGTTTCAGCCACATTTCCATAATAGCTATAATGTCAAAATTATGTTGTATGGTAAAGGCATTGATTTGGTCAATTTTGTTTTTGATACTGTGGGTATTAGACAGCATAGAATATGGTGTTGTTTACCATCTAGAGTTGTGGCATTATTAAGTGGTCCTGGAATGGGCTCAACATTGCCTCTTACCACAACTATAAAGACAGCGAGACTGAATTTGTGTAGAGTTTTTGTAAAAAGTGTAGTTTTCGGTATACCTGCGGTTTTCTACCAAATTAAGACATGACCCGATATTGGGACCCTGATCTGTTTGGTGTGCGAGTTGGGTGCTGGCATTGGCGTGATGTGATGCAATGGGATATGAAAGCTCAGTGAGGTACAGGTAGGCAGTATGTGTGTAGGTATTCATGTAACCTGGTATATGGTGACTGTAGCAGTCAGGTAAATGATGTGAGTTTCTGCGACAGGGTTGAAGGAAAACAAAATTGAGATCAGCAGGAAAATGTAAATGCAGGTCATGGTTAAAGAAATGCCTACTGTAAAGTAACTGCAGTAGAGGCTGTAAGATCTAGAGAATATGGAGAATGGCATCAACTAAGGCTAAAGCTGCTAGGTCAGGTTTGGGAATACCGTATATAAATTTAAAAGATGAGATAGAGAAACTTTACACATCTTATCTGCTTTTTCAGGGGCAGCTGCCTGAATATCGGGAAAGCAGCAGGCAGAACACATGCATCCTCTAACGCAGACAGAACTGAAGAAATTTGTATAGGTTCTAGAAAATCCTTCTGTAACAACTCATATTTTCTGAGAGACTCCATCTTCTCCCAGTGAAAAGATGGGCACATTTTAGCAATAGTCTCAGAGAAACAAACCCCCACCACAGGGAGAAACAGAAACTGTACTCACCTCTTGCATCTGAATCAAAAATATGCAGAAAAAAAAAAACTTATCTGTCCCACATCTTCCTCAAAGAAAAGAGGAATCACACTTTCTGGTTTCAATAGCTTAAATCCTGAGCCAGAAGACCTAGTAAACAGTTCTTATCCAAACAATCCTGAGCAGGAGTAGATACACGCTTAGTTTTCAGTTTCTTTTCAACAGGAAAAGTGAAGCAAACTGTGTTACTAATGGCAGCCGCAGCTTCCTCAGGATGGGCACAGCATTCTAATTAAACAGGGAAACCTTCCCTGTTACCACTCTGAAGACTGACAAGACTGGCTCTCCCTTGCCACTGAAGGGACCACAACAGCCACAGAGGATGTGGCTAACCCTCAGTCCATAGTGTCTGTAGATGCCACACCAGAGGTATCTGGAGTAAAAGACAAGTGGTCTGAGGTACAACAAACAGCCACAGCAGTCACCCACTTGTGGTGTAAAAATTGCTAGCCTGTTGTGGTGGCAAATGTGATTTGCTTTTTTTTTTTTCTTTTTGTGGCTGGAAAAATGAGAGACAGATTATTCCATGGTCTAGCCAAAACGGTGCCTCTTTCCCAGGGAAAACAATATGAATGCTGTAATTCAAATAAAAATGGTGCTTCAACAAAGTATTAGATTAAGGGTGTGCAAACCTATGCAACCAGCATACTGTACATTTTTTTATTTTAACCCTAACAGATTTGCTTGCTTTTCAATTGAATTGTAGAGGTTATAGGTCACATTAAAGGTGGGAAAAGATTTGAAATGATTTATTGTGCTCTCATTTTTTATATCACGAAAACCTGGCATTTTAACAGGGGTGTGTGCACTTTTCATATCCACTGTAGGTAGAGCTACTGCAGTCGTGATCAGTATGATGAACATGCTACATATAATTTCCAGCCAAATGTCTCAAATTTGTCCTGTTCAGATTTTGACAACTGCACTGTCACAGCAATTAATTTTACTTTGTATGTTTAACTTTGATAGTGCACAATTAAAAAGTAATTTTAGCCACTGCACTATGAATAATATAAATATAATATATTTAGGCAGAAAATAATAGAAGACATTGGGGAAAAGGGGGTTGATGATAATGGTGATGTAGGCAAGGACAGTAGAAACTTTTGAAAACATCAGCTATATCTAAAATGCATTATGTTCTGCCCTCTGAATGCTGTAATTTGTGCAGATACTGTTTGTAAAAGTAATGTCTTTCGACTTTTCCCGGTTAGGGGTCGCCACAGTGGTACTCCGGTCCGCTAATGATTGGCAGTAGATTTTTATGATGCCGAGTTGCCAGCCCGACGCCAAACCTTCAAAGGAGGCATACTCATTAAACACACGCACCTACCTGCATGTCTTTATATGTCACTCAACCACAGGGAGGAAATAAAATACAGTACTGTTAACCACAGGGAGGAAATAAAATACAGTACTGTTTAAGTTATTGGTGGATAACTGAAGCCTGCATAGAACAATTTTAATACATATACTATGGGGGAATTGGAAGTTTCATGTAACTTGATAAAATTTTAGTAGTTGTGATGGAGGAATTTGTAGGCAATGACAAGCAACGTGGTCTCTCTAAAAATTAGCCAGGACAGACTTTGTAGGAGGGTACATTGGTGAGTTTGTGGCTTTTACCTAGGATGAACTTGCATGTCTTGTGGTAGTTTTGTTTTGAGTTAATAAAAGGGTGCCTGATGTGCTGGTGCAGACAAAAAAAGACCCAGAAAAGTCCTCCAAGGGGAGTGGGTTCAAAGAACTGGCTGGTATTGCTTAATCTACTGTGATGATGAATTTTTTAATAGTTACTCCCTATTAAGAATGTGTCACTAAGACGGATCCTAAGTATTTTATTTTGCTAGTACGGGGTATGAAATTATTAGCTGAGGTTTTGACTTCTAGTTTTGGGGAAGCAAATTTTACAGTACTTGTAATAAAACAGGATAGAGCTGCTCTTAGATGCATTCAGCACAAGACCAGTGCCATGTAGTGATGAAAATGACTGGAATTTTCCACTTCATTGTGTTGTTTAGCAGTACACAAGAACAGAAATAGTGGTGTATTTTAGAACTCAGACTTGGATACTACATTATGACACTAACATACAGACTGAAATACCAGGCCTTCTATATAGGGTTGCCAGCTGTCCGTTTTTTGACCGGACTGTCAGGTTTTCTGATAAAATGTCCAGTTACAAATTACATTCAAAACCGGACACATGAAGTCCGGGTTTTGTGCCACTGTAATAACGAGCAATTATAATTAACGGCATAGCTATTTACCCGAAAATGAAAAAAGGCCTGCAAGACAGGTAGGGATCAAGGAAAAGCAAAAATATGTTGCCTATAATGTTGCAGTATACTCAATAAAGCTTATCACACCGATATGGTGTTTATAGAGGTTTTACGTACCACCAGCCGCTGCCGCTGCACCCGTTGCATGGGACAAATATCTCCCTATTTGGAGATTGTTGGGAATCTCGCCATACCATTGGCTTACCGGTTCACTGCGCTGGACGCAAGTTCATGCGTAATGGAGCAGGTGGCTAAGGTGATGCTGACCAGTAGCTATTTTAGAGATGAGTGAGGTATTTCAGGTCACAAAACATAATTTTATAGCGAAGGAATAATGAAAGGTTGGGCGTTGTATGTGTTTAGGTGTTCTATACTGACACCGAGTTTAGGTAATTAAAGTAAAGTGATAACACGTATGTATTGTTTGTGTTACAGAGGTTAGCACAGTACTTGAGTGTTAAAAGGTGTGTGGTAAAGGTGTGCAGCTAAGATATTATTGCTCTATCGTATATATGTATGTGAAAGATTGTATAGTTCCTATGTTCTTTGGAAATGTAACATTTTGTTTATTTATTGGGGAGGCGATTTAATAATGGGAACTATGTAATAGTGTAGGTTAAAGTAGTGACCATACCCATCTGGTGGCTCAAAATTGATAGAAATCAGTATTTCAGGACCACTGAACTGTATTTATTTACTCATTGTTTGGGTACGTATTAGATTTGTCTTTCAAGTTATTATGAGGCTATTTACTAAAGATGTTAGTGGTATTTTTTAAAGCCAGTATTTCTCGTATTTGTCAGAGACGCAAGATTAAGACACGTTTACATTGGATTGTAATACGCAATACTTTGCGCCATTCTCCACTATCAGTATAACCGAAAATAGTGCATTTTTTGCTTTAAGAACGAAAACCAGCCAATCATAAAAGAAAACTTTCCATAATTGAGAAGTGAAAAAAGTAAATTTTAACTTGAGCATTTAAAATGGAAAGCAACAAATTCCTCAAAACAAAATTTACATATAACATACAAAGTTCACGTTCAGCTTTGAGTCATTTCATGTTTATTTGATGTTAACTTCTTGGTAATCCTTTCTAGTTAGTGATTTTTTTCCCCTTGAACTTGGGAGACCTCCTAAATGCATTTAATGCATGATTATGTAGGGAAAAATCTTTTGAAGGAAGTCTGTTGTACTCATGTATTTTGTTGTGTGTGTGTGTGTGTGTGTGTGTGTGTGTGTGTGTGTGTGTGTGTGTGTGTGTGTGTGTGTGTCTGGTAGGAAAAATTGTATCATCTGGTAATGTGCATTAATGATGAAGTAAGGATAACTTTGCTTACTGTGCCCCTATTCTTAATACACCAATAGGAGTGGATTATTCACCATATAGCTCTGGAGGCATCAGGAACAGAAAAAGAGGATGTTCCCACAGCTGATGTCATGGTGATGTCACAAAATGGGTGGAGCATGGATGTTAGAGGGGGTGGGAATGGGTGGAGTTATGGGTGATGCGAGGGGTGTGACCTTAGTCCAGTTTTAGCCACAAAGAAAGCTGGCAACCCTACTTCTATATTGAGCTAGGACTGACACCATTCTAACAGTAAATGCATTAGACAGCCCATTTCTCCATTTCACCCTACTTTCTCAAACAGATATACATTTCTGTAATGGAATTTACAATCTCAATCCTTTTTATAAGGCCTACATGACTTGGATAGGCCTAGCAATAATCCCAGTATTACTTCTCCTGTTTTCAGGCTCTCTCTGACAAATTGGTTACACTTGGCATTGCTCCATTAACAGAAGAACCTTTTCTAATTTTTTCTGTGTGCATAATAGGAAGCTATATTTGTTTAAAATATTCTGCTCACTCAAAACCAATACTATGTTAGTTCGGGCTACAGGATGGTAGATAATGGATTTGCTTAATGTTCTGCCTTTGTGGGGAGGTATAATATGGGCTTCCTTACACATCTGGGTATGCTACCTTCACACATTCATCTGCTTGTAAAGGTCTACGGCAATTGACAAAACTTCCAATTGAAGAATTTAGGTGGTAGATATCCTGCTGCATTGTCCTTTGATTTTTTGTAGGATTTTCTTAACAGTAAAAACAATGGCATATTTAAATTGTAATTTTCATTTACTGCTGCTCAACCTAAATGATCACTTTTTGTTTGAAATTTTGAATAAAAAGCCTATATAAGCTTTATAAAAACCTCCACATTCAAATAAACCAGTTACATAATTACTGCACCCTACTGAAAATCAAAGGGAAAAGGCAAACCAATATAGAAAAGAATATGGTTATTACTAGTTTGTGTTTTGATGTTTTTCCAGCAAGAAATCTACGATCGATCTAATATGCACATTTTTGGGCAAGTAGTGGCATAACCACGTTGCATTTATCAGCATCAGTGATGGGCAGTCCTATAGTATTGAGATTTTCTAGGCTGAATGTATAAGAAATGGAACAGAATCAATGAAGACCACATTCAGTGTACACATTTCCTATAAATAAATCCGTGGGAACCACTGTTTGAAGATACGCAGTAGGAGGTTTGCCTAAAGTTCAGTTTACCAAGTTGTATTCTAGTCTGACTGACGAAGGTTTGGACAATCTTTAAGTACTTCGTCTCGTTGTGTCATCCTGCACTAAGTGTTGATCACAGTGTAATGATGCCCGGATTCCAAAAGACTTGCACTGAAGTAAGTCACTTACACAGAGCAAGGCCCATCTATAAGAAAGCTTAAAACTGGGGGTGGGGGTGGCAGATTCCAACAGATCTGCTCTCAGTGCAAGTGGTCACAAACTGAGAGCAAGTAGGGCCTTTATCTTTTTGAGTTGGACAATGGTATTTGCAATTTGAAATTACAAGAACACGCCTTGACTTTTTTTTTTAGCACATGCTGCAATTAGTTTGGTTGAGAGAGTGCATGGGGTAAAACTAAGCTGAAGAAGAGAGGATAGAAAAGGTCATCAAGGAGAAGTAAAAATTCACAAAATAAAGTTGTGAAAAGCAGATGGGTGAGGTGGAGGAGTCACACTAAAGGGATGATAGAAGACTGATACCACGATTGATTAGAAGCATGTTTGGGGTAACAAATCACAGTAATGGTGGAAGTAAGAATCTAAGTAGTTTAGAATTACTTCCCTAACTAAGGTGTAAACAGGGCCTGGTAGGCAGGAAATTATGTCTGAATATGTGCTATGCTTGTACTTGCAAGTAGGTGGGACTACTTACCCGCTGGATGAGATTTGATGTTAAACGAGTTTCATAGAAGAACTGACCTACCCAGAAGCCAGTTACAGGTTCATAGGTGATTTTGAAGATAGTGATGGACAGGATTTGTTTTACAAAGATAGGAAGTTTATTCCCTAGACGTGGTAGCCCTTGGGATATGAATCTGTCTCGCCAGCAAGTTATGTTAGTCACAAATGAGGATCAGGTCCATGGAACGAGCAACCCTCTTACAATTTACTTGCAAATATGCAACATTTTCATTAGGACTGGATCAGAGAATGTCTTGTACCTCAGGCATAAGTCACCTCTCAATAAACCGATAGGACACGGAATAAAGGGATTGGGCCATTAGTTGATCTGCACAAGATTGGTGTAATTGCCTGGTCAGGTACATGCAGTAGGTAGCATTGTACTCGATTATAAGCCTGATAATGACCAAGTACAATGGGCACTAATGACTTCCTTTGATCTTTATGCCATGCCTTTACTTATAAAAGTTGAGCCACACAGAAGAATTTCCTCACTAACATAGCCACCTGGTGGTCAATGTTTAGGTTACTATCTACCCGTGTTCCCAAGTCCATCACCACTGGGTATACTTTTAGGGGTGTGCTATCAATATTATAAATTTGCATGGATATCTGGTTTACCAAAGGATGTGATTATGCATTTTTAGACTTCAGTCTGAGACCATGATTTTTGGCACCAGTCATTTGTCATTTTTAGGCCGGTCTGTAGATGTTAACATCATTTAGGGATGTAATGACTGCTCCCAGCTTAGAGTCATTGGCCAGAGGCTCCCAACATTGGCCTTCACTTCAGAAAAGTATATACCAAAAGGGAGAAGTCCCAACACTGAGCCCTGGGGGACACTGCCAGTAAAAGGGTTCTTATTAGAAGTGAATTCATCTATCTGGACGTGTCCTGTCAGTGAGCCAGTCTGCTATCCATCCGACAATGTAGGGGTTTATGTCAAACTCAGTCAATTTATCTATGATCCCCGAGTGGAGGACTTGACCTGAAACTTTTGACCACGTCTAGATAAGCAGTGTATACTGTTTTATCCCAATCCATGGCCCCGGTGATTTTCTCAAAGAAGTTAACCAGACTAAGCCAACAAAACCTCCCTTTAGCAAAGCCAAATTGGGTCTGGTCCAGTGTTTGGAGATTTTCTATGTTGTTACTGATAATTTTTTCCATGGCCTTGTAGAGAAGACTGGTCAAGCTTACGAGTCTGTAGTTCCCTGGGTTAGTTGATGGGCTCCCCTTGTGCAGAAGAAAAAGAAGTTATGTCTTTCCATAAAGTTCCATCTGTATTGTTGATCCTCATTCAGTCATTACGCATGGATATCAGTTCCGACCTCAGAACTGAGCCGGCCATTTTCCAAGCTTGCATAAGCTTCAAATTCTTGAGCTAAACTCTTACCCACAAGCCCCACTCTCCCTGTTACTTCAGATGGAGTTTGCAAGTCAAAAGAAGGTAGAGGCTACCTCTGGTCAAATAACCTAAGAGAACCGAATGGTGAGATCCACTAGAAGCCACAGGAGGGGGAAGGAGGGAGGGTCGTAATGACTGAACAAGGATCAACAATACAGATGGAATGTTCTGGTAAGACACAACTTCTTTATCCGGTATTGTTAATACTCGTTCATTCCTTATGCATGGGACAGACCCCCCCCAGCTATCTCTATTCCTGGGAGGCTCTCATGGAAGGACACTCCTGAGCACCATAGAACTGAAAGATGCTCTTCCCCTGGAGGCCAAATCTAATTTGTAATGATTGATGAAGGTAGGAGGTGTAGCTCAAGTTGCAGCTGCACAGATGTCATGTAAAGAAGCTCTGGCATGGAAGGCAGCAGAAGTTGCCACCGACCTTGTTGAATGAGCTTTCATGGTAGTAGGCAATGAGATATTACGTTGTGTATAAATGAAGGTCACACAGTCCTTCAAACATCTAGCTAATGTGACCTTAGCAACAACAGATCCTAATCTAGGTCTAGAAATGGCCAAAAATAACTGGTCAGATTTACGAAAGGATCTAGTCCTGTTCAAGTAAAAACGGATTTGCCTGTGGATATCTAGGGTATGTAGGCAATACTCTCCTCTGTTTGAATGATTTGGAAAGAAAACTGGCAAATCAATGGACATTTCAGAGATCACTTTTGGCAGAAAGGATGGATTAGTTATCAGAGACACTATCTCTATGAAAAATCAAGTATGGACTCTTAATACATAACGCTTGAAGCTCAGAAATATGTCTGGCAGAAGTAATGGCAACCAAAACAAGGTTTTCCATGACAAATGCTTGAGATTGCAAAAAGAGGCTGGTTCGAAGGGTGGCATTGTCAGAGCTTGTAGAACTAATGATAAATCCCATGGTTGAATAGGTCCTCTAAAAGGTGGCTTCAGATGATTCACACCTTTTATGAAGGTCTTGCACAATTTGTGGGACAAGAGAGAAATCATGGGCACCCTCATGAAAATTAGAAACTGCAGCCAAATGAACTCTAATGGTAGAGGCCGATAGACTATTTGGCCGACCTTTTCCAATTGGGTCTATCGACACTGGTGCTGAGAAGGGATCTACTGGCTTATCTTTCAGCCAACAGGTACATTTTTTCCACTTGCTCAGATAAGTAATTCTAGTGGAAGACTTGTGAGATGCAATGAGAATGTCACATACTGGTAAAGAAAGATCATTCTGCCTGGCAATCAAGGGAAATGGAGTAGCCAAGCTGTAAGCTTCAGGCTGTTCAAGTTGGGATGAATCAGGTCCTGTGGATGTGAGATCAACTCTGGGGTTGGATGGAGAATCCATGGTCGATCTAGTAGGAGAGGCCAAAGGAAGGGGAACCAGATCTGTCGAGGCCAATATGGTGCTATGAGGATCACCTTGCTCTTCAATCGATGGGCTTTCTTCAGAAACCGGGGAATGAGGGGAAAGGGTGGGAATGTGTAAAGAAGACCCGAGGGCCATTTGCGGCCTACAGCATCCCTGGGTGACTGTCCCAGAGGGGCAATCAGGATGAAGTAGTTGCTGCATTTGTAGTTGGTCAGGGATGCAAAGAGGTCACAGCAAGGACGGCCCCAGTGGTGGAAGATCTCCACCGCTATCAAGGGATTCAGGTACCACTTGTGAGGTTGAAGAATGCAGCTGCTGAGTCTGTCTGCTATCACGTTGGAACTCCCGGGAATGTGCTTGGCTAGAAAACAGTTGGTAGCCATCACCCATTGCCATATCCTCATTGCCTCTCGACAAAGGGGGTAAGATTTGGTTCCACCTTACTTGTTGATGTACCAGACCACCACCATGTTGTCCGATTGAATCGCAATTGTCCCAGACAGCAGCAGGGGATGGAATGCTTGCAATGCCAGAAGCATCGCTCTCAGCTCTAGAACATTTATATCCAGATGGGCCTCCAGTTCGGACCAAGTGCCTTGGACTGTCTGTCCTTGACATAACCCCCCACCCCATCAGGGAGGCATCTGTGGTCACTGTGGCCTTGGGTTGCTGGGGGGAGAAGGGGCTAGACCATTGTGACAGATTGTGTCATCCACCAATTTAAATCCTGTTTGCACCTGTAGGTTACTTGAATCATGGCTGAAAGAGGATGCTGAAAGGGATACCATTGGGTGAGCAGTAGTCATTGTAGAAGCCTCATGTGAAACCTGGCCAGGGGGGACAATGGTGATGGCGGCTGCCATGGAACCCAACAGCTATAGAACTGGGTGAACTGTGGATTTCTCCCTTGAAAGGATTGGAATCAGTTGTTGCTTTATCCTTAAAATTATGTGCTCTAGAATGGCAGCTCTGCAGGTTTTTGTGTCCAAGATAACCCCTATGAATTCTGTCAACTGAGATGGGGTGAGATTGGATTTTTGCCAGTTTATGGTTATGCCTAGCCTTTGTGCAGCGAGGAGAGAGTATACCAGGGCTTCTTCCAGTAGATGTTTGGTGGGGGCAGAAAAGAGCCAGTCTTCTAGATATGGAAACACCTGGAATCCTTGAAGTCGCAAGGGAGTGGTGATGACTGCCATGCACTTTGTAAACACTCTGGGGGCTGTAGAGAGTCTGAAGGGCAGTACTCTGAACTGGTAGTGACTGGCTCCTGCACAGAAGTGCAGAAATCTTCTCGATGGCCTGTCCACTTTTATGTGGTAGTACACATCTTGAAGATCTATCGAGCACATCCAATCATCTTTTTCCAAAAGTGAGAGGATAGACTGTATTGCGACCATTCGGAATTTTTGTACTCTCACAAACTTGTTCAATACACAGAGATCCAAAATTGGTCTCCAGTCCCTGGTTTTCTTTGGCACCAAATATAGTTTTGAGTAGAATCTGGATCCTATCTGGTCTGGAAGGACTATTTGGATGCCTCTCTTCCTTAGCAGCTTTTCTATCTCTAGTGCTGCTTCTTCCCTTTGGCTGGGTGGAACATCAGGAAAGTTTTCTGAAGGGACAGGAGAAATATTGAAGGGGATATAATAACCTCTGGTTATAATCCTTTGTACTCAAGAATCGGTGGTGATGGCTAGCCAGGCAGAAGGGTAAAAGGATAAACTACCCTCAACCACCTCCAGAGGAAAGGAGTTGGGCCACTCTTCAGGAGCGCTGGTAGGGTTGTCCAGGGAAAGAGTCCCTGGAACCCTGGTTACGTGGACCCCCTCTGCCCTGAAAGGACATCTTCCCTGTGAGTTTCCCCCTCTGCCTCTAGGAGAGAACTCAGCCTGTGTGTCACGGAAAGGACCCTGAAGTTTCTTGAACCATATCTTCCCACTTTTTTGGTTTCGGGAGAAAGCATGTTGAGGGGGAAGAATAATGGACACCTATGGCAGAAAGGGTCTTACCGTCCTGTTCACATCTGGCCAGTGTGCTTTTAACTTTGGGTCCAAATAACGAAGAGGCCTCAATGGGAGTGTTAAGAAAGGAAACCTTAAAAGGTTCCGCAAAATTGCACAAGTGCATCCAGGCATGTCATCTCAAGACCGCAGATGAAACTGCTGCTCTAGCTGCTCCTCCTGATGTGTGAGAGATCAGTCGCATAGAGGAGTTAGATATTGAAAAACTCAAAAATTAGCCAAAAACAACACTTAGACTGAGAAGCCCAAAGCTTGGTGGCTTGGTGTTGTTGCTGGCTAATGTTTGAGTTTGTAAGTGGTTCTTTTCCAGTGTTTAGTTTGTGAGTTCGATATTGACTCAATGGTGGCCAGCTGAGAGACCACTTTGTCATGGACCTTATCGGACACGGCACCAGCCAAGGTTTCAGAGAGCTCAGAAACCAGATCCCTTTGAAGCCTAGTAAAGTGTGCCATATAATTCAGGGACCTGATAGCAAAGGTCGCTGATGCAAAGGTGCGCTTCCCTATCCTGTCTAGGGCCCGGGACTCTTAGTTAGGCGGATGGACAGTCTTTCTTCTTCCAGATCCTTTTTTGTTGCGGCCACCACCACCACCAAAGCATCCACAGGAAGACCTTTTGACCAATGAGGATCCATAGCAGGAGGGGACAAAATCTTATCTGGCCTCCGAGGAATTGCTTCGATGGTGTCCCTTCAGCAACAACTTGTTTTTCCTTTCCAACAAAGTTCTATTTGAAAAATTTTCACAGATAGTACAGGGCGAGTCAACAGATAAGTGGGATGCCCCCAAACAATAAACACACAAAGTGTGCATCAGATGTAGATAGTGTGTGTCCACAATCAGAACACCGTTTAAACCATGGACTACCTTTATCATCTGCCATGACAGTAAAAATAGATAGTAGAAAAGGGTACCAGCAATGGTACAAAAGACTAACCGAAGGTATGAAAAAAGGGAAGATTACCAATGATGGTAAGGGGAGAAATACGAAGAAACCCACAAGAAAATATGGTCTCTAGATGCGATAGAGTAAGAGACAATGAAATAGAAACTTTTCTGACAGAAAAGTAATATAAATGACTATTAGACAACAATAACTGTACTTGGCACCAAATGGCAATAAATCTGGGGTAAGAGGGGGTTGTGGGTAAGAGTTTAGCTCGAGAGTTTGAAGCTGATGCGAGCTTGGAAAATGGCGCCATGGGTAAGGAATGAACAAGGATTAACAATAACAGATTGACTGTTGCAGTCCTCCATTCCTCCGGGACAAAGGCCATCAGGAGGCTGTGGTTAAACAGGATTTCTAGTGGCCCTGACAAATTCTAACTACTTAAACATCCTGGAATGTTGTTGGGACTCATGGAGGCTCTGCTTTTGGCTTTAGCAAGCAGGGTAAGACCTGTTCCCTTGTAAATGACTTGTACAGGGACACTTGCAGGTATTTTTTTTGAGTGTGGTAGGAGGTGATGGGGGGGGGGGGGTCAACTAAACTTGTTAGCCAGTAGGTTTACTACAGTTTCAGGCTGGGTATAAAAGTGTTGCCATTTATGATCAACTCAGCATATTGCTGAGCGTTTCCCCTGAGGTTATGAACACAATTTAAAAAAGCCTTATGGTTATTTTTCATCTGGGAGGCTATCTTTGCCTCATAGTTTGCTTTGGTAGATTTGACAAGCTCTCTAAAATTTGGTTTAGACTGACGAGTATCTTTTTACACTGTTTTGTCTGCTCCATCTTGACTTTGGACAGGACTTTTTTTCCTTTTGTTATATAGCCTATTTATTCTAGGGGTCCACCAGGGTGGTTTATTTTTGCCAGTAATCATAGGTTTTACTCCGTTAGATACTGCCCCCTCTATGCAGCTATGAATGCGGTTGCACAGTGCTTTGTACAGCTCAGAGTAGGTCTCCGTGTCAGAGTTTAGAGGGGCTTGGAAGTTTAATAAGCTGTCGCTCAGTTTGATGTAAGGGGCCTTAGCAAAGCTCTTCACAGGTTTGGGATTGGGGTCATGCCTCTCTACATGGAAACATCAAAAATCTGATTAACATAAAACTTGAATACATACTTGTGCAACCCCGCCCACTCCAATGGAATTGTGGGATACCAACTTTCAAACGCAAACTGAAAAACAGACAACCAAAATATGGCCTGGACCCTGTAGTAAATGGTAACCATTTTTTTTTTTTAAATGTGTAGCAATGATGTTTACTGGGAAGGGGAAGATGATGAACCTTAGGGTTTTGTTGTTGGTGACTTGGCAGTATGTGGCTTTTGTGGTACAAGTAGGGCATTTAATGGTAGGCAATATTCTAATCTTAGCAAACGAATTATTACAGTTTGCTAGGACCTCCAAGTCATTCTCTATGGCCTGACAGTGGCGTGGCTAGAGTTTGTGCCATGAGTTTTCTGCCATTCCCCCCTCACAAAAGTATGGTCGAATGGGGCCTCCCCATATACAGCCCCCCCCCTCCCCCTGCAGCCATGCTAATGTGCCATTACTTAGCTATTTTGCCCCATTTACCATAAACACTATAATGTGCATACTGCTTTACTTCTACAATGATTACTTGGAGTTGGATTTCATTTAAAACTTTATTTTACATTTTATACCACAAACGCCAATAAAATGTTTATTTTCACAATGAAAACAGATTTAGCATTAAAACTTATCTGCCCTTGAAACTCACATTAATTGAAATAGCATTGAAACCCACATTCAAAGAAAATGCATCTGGCCAGTAGTGGATAAAGATTACCTTTGGGCTGTTTTCAAATCATAGGCCCCTTGCACACAAAACAATACACGTGCTCTTTGATACACCTTTCTGATTGTATTAAATTATATTCCTTGTATTAAATTATATTCCTTGTATAATACAGCACACTTGTTAGAGTGCATTTTAAAATTTATTGTTTTGAACATTTTTCCAGTAAGCAATGAAACAAAATATATGAACCAATAATGACAAAACTGCTCAATTCAGAACATTTCCATCAGGAGTCTGCTCAAATGTCTGTCGTTACAATCCACCAGTATCAGTAAATATGCACAATATCTGCAGAAGTAAAAGTCATCTAAATAATTCCACATTAAAGAGATCTGTAACTAATTAAGAGGTTGCTGTTAGCAAACAACTTTATATTTCAAATAAAGTGCCTGTTGCCCCTGAAGAATAAAATGCCTATGTTGTTGTTGCTGTGCGTCTTTTGGCTTTTCCCGGTTAGGGGTCGCCACAGCAGAACTCCGGTCCGCCAATGATTGGCAGTAGATTTTTACGTGCCGAGTTGGCGGCCCTGACGCACAACCTTCAACGAAGGTACGCCCATTCACACGTCTCCACACAGAAGACCCTCTAGCTGAGAATCGAACAGGACGTCTTACTGTGAGGTGACAACGCTACTGCAGCACCACCACCACAGTAATAAAATGCCTATGTTACAGTAAGAAAATGAAGAGCTAGTAATACTGCAATAGGTAATGGATGGCAAACAGGTTCATAGTTACCAAAGGAGGACATTCTCAGAACTGCTGCAGCATCCATCCCCTTTAAAGTACAAGAGTACAGTATCAGCAATCCATCTACATACTGTGGGAGTAGAACCCACAGCCTTCTACATCAAAAGCAAATATACTACCTGTTGTGCTACTAACAATATAAACAGGCTTACCATAAATAGCACTATAAACTTCTCTTCCCCTAAAGCTCTCAGCTCCTTGTAAAAGCCAGTTGACACTCAACTATATCTCTCAACTTTGTAGCACAAGAAATCCAGAAAAAGCCAAAATGTATTAGTGGGAAGAAAGGCCCAAAACCAGGGACACATTTTAAACACTGCTTGCATAAGCTTAGAAAGTTGCTAAAATAAAATGTTTTGTGTTACCATGTGTTTTCTGAAAGACAAAGACTGAAACTTAAATGACTATCATCATTATTTAGTGAATTCAGTTTTCATTGATTTGCCACAAAACCACAACTTTTAAGAGGAAGAGATCAAATGTATGAGCTAAACAGCTAGACATTTGAATGCTATACACACACATGTGCACACAAACACCACAGGGGTCAGAACACTTACCAATGGATTTTGCCAGTTAAGGAAAGTGTTAAGACATAGAGACTCAAAAGTGAAGGAGTTGTGTTCTTTATTGATGCTGCAAGATGTTAGGAAATTAATGTTGCCTCTGTGTTTCATATGTCCATGGTTTTGCAGAATGTTGTTAACTTTGCCCCATAGTTTTGCCTTGCTCCTCAAAAAATTGTTGACTTTTGGGTAAATCACTTAGGATTACAAGGAGTATTAATGCCAGACATTCATTTCATACTCATTCCTAGAAAATGCATGATGATGTAAAACCTGTTGTTCTGTTAACTTTTAAGAGATTTAGACTAGAGCAGTATATTAAAAAGGGTCCCTGACTTTAGGTCTTTGTACTCAATTATTATTTTTTTTTTTATCTTGCTCGTAGTTTGAGTAAGCAGGTTAGCAGCTATATGTTTTGTGCCCCCCCACCCCACCCTACCCCACACCACACACACACACATATAATGTTGGCTTCCTGCTTTGCATAAGTTTAGACCACAAACGACCGATAAAATACTATATGCAAATTATTCATAGTTTCTAAAGTACTGAGTGAGTGTGCGCTTATATTTTCAACTTTACAATCTAACTTTTAAGGCAGTTTGTCAGGCAGCTAACTTCTTATCCTGTGTGGACACTGGCAAGCTTAACTCCTGCAGCACTGCTCTCTTGCCATCTGTAAAACTTGACATGCATGCGATAAAGCTGGCATTTATCTTGCTGACCATGAGCTTGTAGTTGCTGACCATGAGCTCATAGTTTGACACACAGTTATTTAATAAACGTACTTGCCTGGCTAAATAAATTAAATGTGCGGCCATGTGTGTATTATAGTCCAACCTTATACTAATTAGAGACAAAGCATTTATTGTAGTAATTCACCTAACCAATCAAAACTACTGACTGAACAGTACAAGCGAGGGTGTTCCTTTGTTATGCATTCATTCATTAATTCTCCGAATACCTACTCGGTCTAGTTAAGGGTCCACACACTGGCAGCAATAATAAGCAAAGTCCCCTTACTGAAGTGCAGCCCGTGAATGTATTTAAAAATCTGCACGAGCAGGAAGTCTAGGACTGCACTGGAAAGAACTACCTGGGGCGGTACCTTGCAGAGTCAATAAGAAGCTAAATAAGTACCCAAGTACCTTGCCACAGCACTAAGAGCGCACACACTAAATAAGACTGTACTTTGCTGTGGCAATGTAAATAAATAAATTAAATAAGAAGTTCAGTGGACTGTTCAGCTTCAGCCCTTGCAGAACTTGCAGCAATGTAACTCACTCGTTCACACACACACACACACACACACACACACACACACACACACACAATAAGAAGTTCAGCCTTACACACAAAATAAATTAAATAAAAAGTACCTTGCTGGCAGCAACACTTAAGAATGGGAATGGCTGAACACTCGTTCACACACAATAGATTGGCAGCAGTAATAAGCAAACTCCTGTATAACTTGTTGGCAATAATAAGCACATAAAGCAAACTCCCCTTACTGTAGTGTAGCCTGAGAATGTATTACACTGCACAGGCAGGAAGACCAGGACTGAGGTGGGCCATCCCATTACAAATTTTTCTTTTTACTTGCAGAGTCTGGAGTCTGCTCTGCCAAGTCCGTTCTGCTCCCTCGCTGCTAGCTGCTTTCAAATTACTGACACATTCTGACCGAGAGTCTCTGAACAACAGGCAGTCTTCTGCTTCATTAAGCTGATGTCACCACACATGCCTCTGCACACTGATGCTGCGATGTGTGGTGATGTTATCCATTATTAAACTAGCAAATAAAAATTTAAAGAAATCAGAACTGAAGGGGGCCACTCAGGAATTTATGGCACCCCATTAATTTTGACCTCAAAACCAGTAAAAACCAAGGAATTTGGTATGGTCGAGAGGTATGATTGGGGTTCTAGGTTAGTTTTAATACTAAAAGAGCTCATTTTTTTTGGTCAGATCTTACCAGGGAAGAGTTAATGCATGGGAGGGAGCAACATCCCTCCATGTTCATGAGTACCACGTCTAGGATATTTGCACCTCTAGTTGAGGAGCTAACCATTTGCTCCAGGGTTTGTGCGGATGAAGTCCTAAAATTTATGCACAAGGAAATTATGAGTTGTGCAAGTCTCACAGTTTACTTTCCCACGATGGCGCAGCGGTGGCGTTGTTGCTTCACAGCAAGAGGTTCTCCAGTTTGATTCTCGGCTTGGGTTGGGAGTGCCTTCTGTGTGGAGTCTGCATGTCCTCCCCGCGGTCGAGTGGGCGTTCGAAAGACATGCGTTGAATGGGCGTGCCTTCGTTGAAGGTTGGGCTGGCAACTCAACACCATAAAAAACAACTGCCAATCATTAGCAGACCGGAGTTCCGCTGTGGCGACCCCTAACCGTGAAAAGCCGAAAGACAAACAAGTCTCTCAGTTTACAGAGGGGTAGTTGAAATCACCCAGAAGTTTGGTGTTAGGCTGAATATTAACAGATTCACGTAGGTTTAGGAAGGAATTGTGGTTTTCCAGATTCATGTTAAGGGATCTGCAGCTAGCAAGGATATGATAGGAGGTGACACCTATGGTTAGCCGGGCATGGAGCAGTTCAAGGGAAATCATGCTGATGGACCAGTCTAGCAGTTTACCTGTCCTTTATGAACACTGACACACCTCCTCCCTTTGTTTAATCCTGAGCCGAGAGGGATCAAAATGTATAACATCTTTGTACCCTTTGATAGCTGGGGTGTTTTTCAGGATTCTGAACCATGTTTCCGTAACTGCACAAATGTCTGCATTCTTCAGGGTGAGGAGTGCTTCCAGGGAGTGCAGTTTTTTTTACTTAAACTCCTAGCATTGA
The DNA here is from genome assembly GCF_019279795.1 of Protopterus annectens. NCBI lineage: Eukaryota > Metazoa > Chordata > Ceratodontiformes > Protopteridae > Protopterus > Protopterus annectens. Next base: position 1,951,615,799 of record NC_056739.1, read on the forward strand.
GCAGCAGTACCTTTAGGTAGTCGTGAGTGATTTTTGTTATGTTGGGGGGGGGGGGTTAACAACTTGGCATGGCCTAAAAAAGGCACTTTGCAGATTAATGTTTTTGCCAGTATCCAGAAGCCAAATGGTGACAAGTGCAAACCATTTCTGGCAAAGCATCATGATTTGTCGATCATGTCTCCCCAGGCTGGCAGGCATTAGATCCTCTTGTTGTGACACCAGAAACTTAAGCCAATTGTTGAAGTCAATCATTTTTTGCTGATATTGTGGCATCATCATTGGTGAAGGTAGGATACTACTCACAGTTAGATTCATACCTACCTGGGACATATATTCAGACAGCTCCATGATGTCAAGTTTTCATACAGTCCAGTGAGGTATGTCTTAGGATGTTTAAACCACAAGTACCAGTATGACACAATCATAGTCCATGTGGGTATAAAGACCTAAGTGCATGTGTGATCTGGTGGATCCTGGTTCCAGACAAGCAGCTCACTGTGATCTTCTCCTTGTTTAGCCTGGTAAGGGGGAAATCAGTATGTCTTACAATGGAATCCCCAGTATCTAGAATGTTTGGCAGTGTGGTGTGTTGCCTTGACTTATAGGTTTGGAAGATGAGCTTCTATGATATTCAGAGTTGCTTCTATGATATTCAGAGTTATGTGTTGTGTGAGGTGCTGTCTTTGAGGGTGCACAGGGCCACTGAGATATGCTTTTAGGAGGTCCTGGAGGTTTGGGTAGATTACATGCTAGCACCTCTGTGTATGTGGGTTATAAGGAAGATAATCTACTTTTGTTAACTGGTGTAAATCTCCAACACACATGATTTACATGGACCTTTTCCAGATTACTTTCTGGAATACTATATGGTTAAGTCACTTGCTCAGAGTTGTTCAACAGGCACATGGTGGTTGATAGAATCAAACCTTGGACTACAAAAAGGAACTCGTTAAACAGCTCATAGCATTAATCATCTTCATTAAATGCCACACAGGGAAAATCTATTATTTTGACCTTTTAATAAAAGAGTCCACCTTTATATAAACTTCTTGCAGATAAGGGTCCTCCAAAGAATGATTCTGTATAACAATTTGCAGTAGATTTGGAAAATGAATTCTGACAGCCGGCAGCAGTTCTCGAAGCTCATTTTCCAGAGCCCACTGCTTCATCTCAATAGATTAGATTGCCAGTAACCATTCTGCCTTGCATTTATTTTTATATTCTCCTGTGCTCCGACAGTGTAATGGAAACTCTTGCTAAACGTTTACCTTAACATAAAAACGTTAATGGTTTTGCCAGGACTAAGAACTTTCAAGAACCCTTTTTATGAAATAACATTTCTGGACAAAAATGTGTTTCAAGCCTTCCATTCAATCAAGTCTCAAAGGACTTAATACTGCAGAAGAAATCAACACATGTTCATTTGTATCTGGTGTGGTGATTTTGTCAATTTCTTCATGCCAGTGACTTAAAATGAGTACATTTGAATCACTGCACATACTTGTTAATCTGAGTGACTTTGCTAGTCTCTTAAAAAAACACAGAAGTTACAAAAGATGATCCACTAGGCCTGCACTGTGACTTTACTCACACTGTGAAGAAGCTACGGTTTTAATCTTAGTTCTAGTTAGTATTATGCTGACCCTACATGCCACCTTGGATTATCCAGTGTTAGTTTATTGGAAAGTTCTTTCATACATCTGTAAGTTGATGATCCCTTTTGAATTTAAGCTTCCTTAAAATATCTGAAAAGCCTCTTATTTCTCCCTTGTGTTGTGTCCCCCCTCTTCCTTAAGGGTGCACATTTTTAAGCCCCATGTATTTTTTCCTCACAAGACTATAGTGCAGATTTGGGCAGAATCGGTCATGCTGAGCTTTGCAGAGACCAAATCAGAGAACAGAACACCATACTCAAAACTGGATTTCACCAATGTTTACAACAAGGAATGATACATTTATTTTTTTATACTGGAATAACCAGTAGAAAGAAGTCCCAGCATATATTACAGTTTACACATACATGTTCTGGTCTACAAGGGGCTAGTTAGTAGACATCTTTGCACATTAAAAAGCTCCCCTGCAGGCAAGTACAAATCCATAAATCTCAAAAAAGTGACAGTAGTTTAGCAATTTCAGACATGAAAACTACATTCTGTACTCTTAATGACTAGTAAGAAAACTGAGTCTCTGAATCAAACAAAACAGACAAGTCAGCAAAGATGAGAGAGACTTTAAAGGTCTTAAAAGAAGAAAAGCCTACCTTACAGAGTAAAACTTATTCCAGTGTCCTGTAATGTAAACCCTTGTCATTCCCTTGTACTGCAGCAGTGTCTCCTTTGACCTGACTGTAAAATGCTTCACAAATAAATACTGCTTACTTTTCAAAAGACTTGGACGGACACAAGATACAGTTTATGTGCTAAAAGAAGAAAGAACGCTGCTAGGTCGCAGTGAATGCCAATGTTACTAATTCTCCCACTATTTCAAAACAAGTTTAGAACAGCCCTTATGTGCTGAAACTAAAGACGTATAAACGTGCCAATTGTGAATGTGGACTTAAACTAGTCAGCCACTGCATCAGTACATGGGGGGGGGGGGGGGGGGGGGTAGTAAACCGACAAAATTAACTCTGCTGTACACAAAAAACTGCAGGAATTTCACAGATCAAAAGGATAACAGCCCATCTAATATGCACAGCCAAACCTGCATGCATACATTTCTAAAAGCAATTTAGGGATCATAGTTTGCTTGCATGCATTTGGTATGTGGAAGAAAATGGACTGATGAGATGGTACCCCAGCCAGAAATGAAAAACAAGCAACTGCTGCAGCCAATCGCTCAGAGGTGGCAACACTAACAAGTGGACCACTGTCCCATCCCTGTGTGTTAATTGACTGAAATAAGTCTCATCAGGCTCCTTGTACATCTAAATTCAAATCTATGACTACCATTTAAAACATAAAAACTATGCCACAAATAGCCAGCCTAACATCCCAATAGCCCATTATAAAACTACTCCTCGTATTTTTACATGCAGCACAACATATAGATTTCCTTTTTACAACCTATGACTGGCAGAGCACCCTGGTGCATGGCTGACTACACATATCTTCTGAATGCCTTCCTTTTTTGGACAAGTAACATACTCTTTACATTGCACAATAAACTGCTATACTGCAAGTGGCAGGATTCTGTAGCAAAAAAGATCTTAAAGGACATGTACCAGTTAACAAAAGGCACTATTATAAAATGTTTGCCGATTCTGCATAAAAATATTTTGTCTGGTAGTCAGTCCTTTTGTGCTCGACTACCATTCTCTAGTAAAACGGAAGTGGAGAATCTCTGTGCACTTTAGATTTAACATAAAAAAGGTGTAACTGATGGATGATCAATTGTGTAAAATGTATATGGAGGACTACGTAGACTCTTTTTAGCCACGACTCTGTCAGGAAAGGCAGGGACATAAGAAAAGACCATCAAAATACTAAAACCTCACAGTCAGCAGGTGAACATAAAGGTAGCAACTGCAGAGCATAGGCAAACAAACCCAATATGCTGGAGATGTGAGGCACTGGCATTAACCACTATGGCAAACTTTAAATGCTACACAATGAAGAGCAATTCAGAAGTGGGTAGGGTGACTCTAGAAAAGAAATGAGAACATGTGAATTCAAGAGGTAGGAGACTGACCCCTGACAAGTTTAAGATGGAATACAAATGCAGGTATAGGGGAGAATCTGGACGACAAATACAAACTTTAAATAACGTATGTGGGAAACAATGTAAAGACAGTGAAGCCCCATCAATGTCGGGTCAAGTGGCATGATGCAAGGGTAATCCTATGGGCTAGGCTTGTAAAAGCTTCAGGGCCATTAGCCTAGTACACACCTATGAACCTACGTCATATTACAAATCTGGTGTACAAATCTTGAACTTTATTTTTATGAGGAAGTTATTTTCCAAATTAAATGCAGACTTATACCATTGATCATTAGCAATATTTTGAAACAGAATTTTATGAAGGTTCTTATGGATATACGTAGAAAGAAAATATCCAGACTAGCCGGAAAACAACAGAACCAAAACCATAAAACAGAAGGCTCGGGCTTTGCGAAAAGATGACAAGCAAGTAAATGTAGTTGAGCGCTTTTTTCCACTTTATTTAAAAACATGGACTTCATCAGAAAAACGGGAACTCTCCCATGCTCCCGTTTTTATACACAAAACAGGAAGTGATGTAAAATGACAAATACATGAAATTAAATGTCTATGTTTTTTCAAACAAAAAATGAACTATTTTGACTTCATTAATATATTATAAAAACTTCATTAAAAACCGTTAGTTGTACTCTCTCTTTGTGACAGTGTACTGTGAGCATATTTTACTATGATTTGTTTACAAAATTTGGAATTTTTATATATATGTAAAAATCAAAACTTACAACACATTTATGAGAATGATTCATTTATCTTTAAGTGTTACGGAATTCTCCACGTAACCAAATTAGACTCGGGTCTATCTATTAAAAGTCTAAATGGAAGCAAATGTATTTATTTCTTGTTTGTTTAAATATTTAGAATAAATAGTTAAATATACAAAATCCCAAAATACATTCATTGTAGATGTATTGAACCTGTCAAATGTTCATATACCTAAATATGAACATTGTCTAATTGTCAAAACTTGAAAAATACACAAGCATATAATGAATTATATATGAATTATAAATTATGTAATGAATATAAATACATTATTGACTGATGTATTAAAAATTCATAACTCCAAATGGAGCTAACTAACCAACATCTGAACCTGATAGATAGTAAATATACTACTAACTGTACTACCTATATAGTAAAAAACATTTGATATTAATAGTGTCGTTTAGCCCTGGGGAAGAATCAGCCCCTAATAATAACTGCCACAAAGTCTCCTTCTGTTCTAATTTATTATTAGTGTCGCCATTCAACACTCCTTTGTCTGTTTGATCTAATACAAAAAATTCAAACTTCTTGAAATTGTCACAAGTCAGAGCATGTCTTGCTAAGGAATTGTTAATGTCCTTATTTTTTATTGCCAAGACGTGTTCGTAAATGTGTCTTTTCAGAAATCTTATTGTTTTGCCAATATAATAACTTCCACATGTGACACATGTCGCCAAATAGACAACATGGTCACTGTTGCAGTTATAATACTTGTGTGCCCAGAGTGTTCTATTCAGGTGTTTCAACGTCACAAAGGAAGTATTACTAATGTATCGACACTGCTTGCAATCTTTGCATGAAAAGGTTCCTTTTTTATTGCTTACTACTCTAGTCAATGTCTCTCTATTATAACTTTTGTATTCTAGCATCTTCTTAACATTTACCACATTTCTGTAAGTAAATGTTGTTGTTGTCCCCAAAACTGTCGTGAGGTCTCTATTTCCTAAAATTATCCTCCAATTTGTCTCTACAATACCCCTGATATACAACATTTCGTTAGACAGGGGTAATGGAAACATTGTACTACAATCCTTTGTTTCTAGGATTGATGTATTATGTACAGTGTTCCCTACTAGAAACTCATTCTTCTTAATGGACAAGATTGGTTTTGCCACACCTTGTCTTAAATTGGCTACCTCTCTTTCCAATTTTTTCAACAATTTCAATTGATATCCTCTCTCCATAAATAATTTCCTTAATGATAGTAACTCTGTGTGATATATGTCATTGTCAGATGTTAGTCTACTCAATCTTATAATTTGCCCTTTTATGACATTTCTCTTCATGTGCTCAGGGTGTAGACTTTCCTTATGCAGATACTGATTTGTAAAACAAGGTTTCCTATATATTTTGCTTTGCAAAGTATGATCATCACAATCAAAATATAGTGTGACATCTAAAAAATCTATTTCCTTCCCAAAACCACTGATTTTAAATGTTAGGAAGCTTGTTGTTTTATTTAGATCATTCACCATATTTTCAAATTCATTTCTTTCTCCTCCCCATACGAAAAACAAGTCATCTATGTATCTGACATAAAGTAGAACTTTGCTATAACTATTATGTACTTTCAGATGTTCATGTTCCCAGTTTGACATGACTATATTTGCGAATGCGGGAGCTTCTCTGGCTCCCATCGCCACTCCAGATGTTTGTTTATAATGTTCTTTATTGAAAACAAAAAAATTATTATCTAGAATTATGTCCATAAGTGAACAAATTGTATTAACCTTAGAAATGCACATATTGGACTTTGTGGCCAGATACAGTCTCAAACCCTCCACCCCTTCTTCTTGATTGATTGAAGTGTAGAGACTCTTTACATCCAATGTTGCAAAATAAACCTGATTATAGGAGAACTCACTTTTAGCTAAAATTTCTAATAGATGCCACGAGTCTCTTAAGAAGTGTTCTGCTTTTTGTGCAATTGGGTTCAAGATACTGTCTAACCAAATAGAAATATTCTCCGTTTTGGAGTTTTTCGCTGACACAATGGGTCTGAATGTTAAATCATCCAGGCCGTACTGTACCTTTGGTATTCCAAAAAAACTTCCTATATTTGGATGTTCAGTTAACATAAAATCATAATCTTCCTTTTCTAATTCATCTTGACAATACATGTCAAAAAGAGTAGTATTTACCCTCCTATAACATTTCAGAATATATTCAAGACTTACTCTACAATAATTATGCCCGTCTTCCAACAGTGTGTTTATAGCCTTGTTGTAATCAACTACGTTCATAATTATTATTTTACCCCCTTTGTCTGCTTTCATTACCCTAATATCTTTAGATTTTGACATGTCTTCTAGGGCCTCACGTTCCAAAGGTGTCAAATTATCTTCTTTATCTACGTTCACCATACTTCTAAATTCAGTCTCACAAACCTTCTGGAACACTTGAAGTGTATTGACTAAAGGGGGATTATAGGTACTGGATCTCCTGAATATATTTCCCTTACTAGAACAAGGCATATTGACATCCTTCATTATGTATTTAAGATTTAGTTTACGTAAAAAAATCCTAAATTCTACTAACAGTTTCCCTATTTCCACCCTGTTAGAGGGTATGAAGTTGAAACCCTTCTTTAACAAATTGATACAAGAAACAGAAAGATTAAAGTCACTTAAATTGACTATAGTCATTAAATAGTCATTATTCTCAGGGTGTGTTGTCACCACTTCTTCCTGTTCTTCCCTTTCTGTTTGCCCTTGTATTGGGTGGAATTGTACCACCTGGTAGTCTTTTTGGCTTGACCGTGGTTCATTTGAAAAGGGACATTGCTGTTGGAAACTAATACTTCTGCAAAACTAGTATTAGCTGTATTTCCCTAATTGTTGTTATCACCATTCAGGTTGTTCAAATTATTTTCCACAGTATGCCTTTCATTGTCACCTGAATTGGTGTTAGCTGTGGAATTCATTGTTGGACAATTGTCTTTGCCAATATTGACACCACTATTGTGTACTTCACCACCATTGGAACTCTTGAGGCTCTGATCACCTTCTCTTCTGTTAGTGTTTTCATTGTCATTGATGTCAATACGTTCACTGTGTGTGTTAATGTATGCCTCATTATTACTATAAGCATAGATGTTCCTTCTCATCTTGTTCTGCTTTCTGATAATTATTGTAGCCTTATGTCTATTTGATTTAACCTCTATACTGTTGTATAGGGGTAAAAACTGAGAAAAGCAAGGAAACTGTTTGATTTTTTCATCTAGCGTTTTTATCTCTTCAATAAGTTTGAGCAGTTCTGTCTCGTAATGGCTCACTAAGATTCGCATCATAGATATCCCAGCTTCATTGTATAAATTTATTAATGTATTACACAAGTCGTCACCTGGTACAACGCAATTCGGGAATTTGGCAGTCCTTAGACCCTGAGGTACAATATTGCGTGCAATGCACTCATTCAGGTAAGATACTTCTAAACGCAACGTGGTCAACCTAATTACCAGCCGTTCAAATTCAAAAACGGCTTTCTTACATGCCTGCGTTCTATCACTGTTTGTACTGTTTGTTGCGTTATAAATTGGCATCAGTTGAAAGTTCTTAAACGGGTTTTCCATTTCGGAACAAACATATCCCCAAACATTACCCGTGTATTTGCTTGAATCATTGTTAATAGCACCAGCAGTTGTAACTGTGTCTGTACCATCATGACTATTTAAACCAGTCCTTGTACTGTCATGATTATTCGGAACAGTCAATAAAATGTTTTCATTACCTTGTTTGTCTTGTGCGGTCGGATTTTTTACGCTTCCAGATGGTTTAGCAACATACGCACTTGATTCGTTAAACGTTCCTCACTATTTCAGTAATCTTGGCAAGTAGATCTTGATCACACCCCTTGGACTGCTTGGTCTTAAGAGACTCGTGGCATCTATTAGAAATTTTAGCTAAAAGTGAGTTCTCCTATAATCAGGTTTATTTTGCAACATTGGATGTAAAGAGTCTCTACACTTCAATCAATCAAGAAGAAGGGGTGGAGGGTTTGAGACTGTATCTGGCCACAAAGTCCAATATGTGCAGTTCTAAGGTTAATACAATTTGTTCACTTATGGACATAATTCTAGATAATAATTTTTTTGTTTTCAATAAAGAACATTATAAACAAACATCTGGAGTGGCGATGGGAGCCAGAGTAGCTCCCGCATTCGCAAATATATAGTCATGTCAAACTGGGAACATGAACATTTGAAAGTACATAATAGTTATAGCAAAGTTCTACTTTATGTCAGATACATAGATGATTTATTTTTTGTATGGGGAGGAGAAAGAAATGAATTTGAAAATATGGTGAATGATCTAAATAAAACAACAAGTTTCCTAACATTCAAAATCAGTGGTTTTGGGAAGGAAATAGATTTTTTAGATGTAACACTATATTTTGATTGTGACGATCATACCTTGCAAAGCAAAATATATAGGAAACCTTGTTTTACAAATCAGTATCTGCATAAGGAAAGTCTACACCCTGAGCACATGAAGAGAAATGTCATAAAAGGGCAAATGATAAGATTGAGTAGACTAACATCTGACAATGACATATATCACACAGAGTTACTATCATTAAGGAAATTATTTATGGAGAGAGGATATCAATTGAAATTGTTGAAAAAATTGGAAAGAGAGGTAGCCAATTTAAGACAAGGTGTGGCAAAACCAATCTTGTCCATTAAGAAGAATGAGTTTCTAGTAGGGAACACTGCACATAATACATCAATCCTAGAAACAAAGGATTGTAGTACAATGTTTCCATTACCCCTGTCTAACGAAATGTTGTATATCAGGGGTATTGTAGAGACAAATTGGAGGATAATTTTAGGAAATAGAGACCTCACGACAGTTTTGGGGACAACACCAACATTTACTTACAGAAATGTGGTAAATGTTAAGAAGATGCTAGAATACAAAAGTTATAATAGAGAGACATTGACTAGAGTAGTAAGCAATAAAAAATGAACCTTTTCATGCAAAGATTGCAAGCAGTGTCGATACATTAGTAATACTTCCTTTGTGACGTTGAAACACCTGAATAGAACACTCTGGGCACACAAGTATTATAACTGCAACAGTGACCATGTTGTCTATTTGGCGACGTGTCACATGTGGAAGTTATTATATTGGCAAAACAATAAGATTTCTGAAAAGACGCATTTACGAACACGTCTTGGCAATAAAAAATAAGGACATTAACAATTCCTTAGCAAGACATGCTCTGACTTGTGATAATTTCAAGAAGTTTGAATTTTTTGTACTAGATCAAACAGACAAAGGAGTGTTGAATGGCGACACTAATAATAAATTAGAACAGAAGAAGACTTTGTGGCAGTTATTATTAGGGGCTGATTCTTCCCCAGGGCTAAACGACACTATCAATATCAAATGTTTTTTATTATATAGGTAGTACAGTTACTAGTATATTTACTATCTATTAGGTTTAGATGTTGGTTAGTTAGCTCCACTTGGAGTTATGAATTTTCAATACATCAGTTAATAATGTATTTATATTTATTATATATTTCATAATTCGTATATAACACATTATATGTTTGTGTATTTTTCAAGTTTTGACAATGTTCATATTTAGGTATATGAACATTTGACAGGTTCAACACATCTACAATGAATGTATTTTGGGATTTTGTATATTTAACTATTTAAACAAACAAGAATCAAATACACTTGCTTCTATTTAGAGTTTTAACAGATAGACCCGAGTTCAATTGGGTTACGTGGAGAATTTTGTAACATTTAAAGATAAATGAATTATTCTCATAAATGTGTTATAAGTTTCGATTTTTACATATATATAAAAATTCCAAATTTTGTAAACAAATCATAGTAAAATATGCTCACAGTATATTGTCACAAAGATAGAGTATAAATAACGGTTTTAATGATGTTTTTATAATAACTTAATGAAGTCAAAATAGTTCATTTTTTGTTTGAAAAAACAGACATTTAATTTCATGTATTTGTCATTTTACATCACTTCCTGTTTTGTGTATAAAAACGGGAGCATGGGAGAGTTCCCGTTTTTCTGATGAAGTCCATGTTTTTAAATAAAGTGGAAGAAAGCACTCAACTACATTTACTTGCTTGTCATCTTTTCGCAAAGCCCGAGCCTTCTGTTTTATGGTTTTGGTTCTTATGGATATACGTCATATGAAAAGTGTCATAGCATAATTGCATCTTAAAAAATTGATTTCACAACCACTGTGCAAAATGGCGACATGATGAGAAATACATTCTGAGAAAGAAATGTTATGGACAATGCAGCATTTAATGGCAAGAGGAGCCACAGACAACATTTTGAAAATCTGGTAAAACACTCAACTTTAGTAAAGTTGCAAGGAAAAATTTGCCAAATTAAATACAGTCTCATAAAACTTTATCCTTGGTGATGCTAAACTTAAGAGTTACTGTGCAATTCAATTTTCTAGAAGGCGAGTTGCAAATACGTTGCTGAAATAGCATTACATGACACGATGCATGATGGCAGGGAGACTTCATAAGGATGACCCGTAAAAACTAAACTCAACGTTTTGGCTCAAAACACGACTTGCTCAGAGAGTCACAAAAAGGAATATGAAAAACTAAGTGGTTCAGTAAACAGTCATCTGCTAAGGAATAAGCATGGTCTCTGGTCCAAGAAAGAAGTTGCTATTTTAAGCAATGTAAAAAAAAAAAAAAAAAAAAAAGGCAAGGAGCTACTTCTCTGCAAGGGAAGAATGCATGCGAGAGAAAAAAACGGACCAGTTAGGAAAAAAAATGTTTGGTTCTCCTAGCATGGATCATGCGACTATCATGAAGAAACCAAATTTATTGACATACAGTATGACAAAATGGTATTGGTGGATGAGGGTGGTTAAATGCAAGGTTTCTTTTGGTAGGTAGAGACAATTCAGTGTAGTTGACATAAGACAGCTGCTTATTGCCATTAGCTGCAAAACTCCTACAAAAGGTAATACCTGAACTTTAAGAGCTCACTGTTGAACAATTATGTTGGCACAAACTGGTAAAAAGCACTTCAGCATGCAAAGGAAATCGCAATCGTGTATACAAGGACTGCCACAAAGTTATTCATGCTGCAAAATAATTATCAACGTAATACCACAATTTTTGAGCTACAGATTTCATGTAGTGCTTAATACAAGTAAATTCAGAACATTACAGATTTTATAAACATAAAAAGGTATTCCAAGTTGAAACTTGACAGTGTATATGGCAATGCAATAGAATTACACACAGAGTTTAAATGATGGATTGATGAAAATACAAAGAAACTTACAAAAAAAAGAGGTCACCAGACTCCTGTGAGCAAGTTCAAAGAGCAACAGTTTGGCCCTTTTATCATCTATTTATTGAGCTGCATTAGTAGAGCATTTACTTGTGCTTGATATCCCTGGAAGAGGTCACCAGTAAGTGTTCCTGCAGAAAGCAAATCCCACCAAGACTATATCTACAGTGTTTCATCTGCTTGAGCCAGAATCACAAAGCCACACCTTATGGACAGTGTAAACTATCCATCAAGAAACTCTGTTCCATACAGCTTACAATACTATGCCTTTGTGGAGAACAAAGATATCCCTTGCCCATTGTAAGGCGATTTCATCAACTTTAAGAATAAGAATAATTTACAGTGCGTCTTCCAAAGCACAGGCATCAAGAAATTGAATAAAATTCAGGAAACCACGCATTACAGAATGGGGGGGGGGGGGGTGGCATGTGAATTTATAGATTCTGCAAGTCCCACATACTCAAGAAAGTGTCACCCCAGGAGAGCTGCAGCTTCATATGTATTTAGCTGAAGCCTCAGATTTGATACCATCATCACTTATGAAGACCCAGCAGAGGAAGACAATGAATCATGCCACTGAAATTGAATCAGGCCTCTATTGTAACACAGTTTGATGCCAGTGCCTAGCAGTACTCAGCAACCTTCCATCCATCTAGCATGGCATGTATATTTCAGGAAGAGAAGAAAGCTAACATTTCAGTGAATCAGATTTTTGAGACTGGCCCAGACCCACATTTTAAAAGCTTTGGCGAATGACTTCTTCTCCAACAACTAGGAAAAGCAGCAGGTAGCCAGATTTGCAAAAATGTCTACTGCTCTACCACCCTAGAGATCAGGACCATGAACTGTCTAACATGCGATATGGGGAACACATTCCATTGCTGTGTCATCAGTCTGCTTAAAATGAGAGAATGCCCTTATGGACAAGATCAACTTTGTCTGACATCAGCTGAGGCAAGAAAGAGTCCCCAACGGGGTACTTAGCTTTTTAGAAGTCTTCGGTAGTAGAAATCTCTGGATCTGACCGACCGGCACTTGCGAACAGCTTCTGCTTCGGGCACCGCGTGGCAAGAAAGACTGGGGAAAATGGCGTCGGCTGATGCCTTTATAACCAATAAACAGCAGCTATGACGTCGGGTGAAGTGCGACATCAGCCGAGGCCAGACCCAGACTTTGGAATCCGGCCGACCGAGGGGCTGCCTGAGGCAGGACAACCCATATGTTAGGACTGCAGATGCATCCTTGAAGGACATCTCTAGAAGAGAAGCATGCTCTCAAACAAGTATGACATGATGGTGCTGGGGCGTAGTTATGGGCATGATGATTAGAAGTCACAAATCTGTGTGAATTTATCTGATAAAGAACCAGGTTTGGTTTAATTTTAAAAGTACTAATGTGGAAACAAAGAGAAAGATGCAGACAAAGGAGATGAAAACATGTTAAGAAGATACAGTTCATGTTATCATCCCATCCTATTGTCATATTTTGGGTATCAAGATAGAACTTAAAAGGTGAATTCTGAGTGAAAAAATATTTTTAGAATAGACCCATAAAGGGATGATTCCCCCCAGAGAAAAAGTACACATGAGAGTGGCCAAATACCCCCATGTGCTAGTTTTAAGGCACGGGAGAACATATGTGCCAGTGGTGGGACCAGGCCAAGTGATGAGCCATCATACTGCAGCTGGAGTTGTTCTTTAAGAGCTAACTCTCACGGCCATGCAAGGTTGACATCATTAGATGGACATGCAATCATGCCAGAAGGATAAGGTCTACATCTGCATGGTGATACATCCATGTATGCCAGCTCACCTGTAGGAGCAATGACTCCCATTTAGCCCAATCTGAAAGTAAAGATGAATTGCCTGTGTTGTAGTCAAGGTTTTAAACCCTCTGTAATGGAAGGAGATACTACCAGCCCAGCTATATGGAATTTTTTGTAAAATTATACATGTTATTTGTGAGCATCAACAGGATTCATATAAGAAGCTTGTGTCACAAAAGTATTAGAACTGTATGTCATGTATATATCGAACTAGGTTTGTATAACAGTGGGTGGAAAAGATATTTTATATAAAGTGCTTAAGCTTAAAATGTAACTACAACATGCACTACTGTATTGTTTAAATGTATACATTTTAATAGTGGAAACGAACACAGGAGGTTAACTTCAGAAAAATAGCTGAAATTAAATTACTTTATGGCGTTATGCAATAAAAGGGGATATCTTTCAGTTTCCATGCAGCAAGGAGACACAATGTTTGTATTAGGGAGTTTTCTGTATTGTCTTTAAAGTGAACTAATTACTAGTTTTGAAGTGTGAAGGAATCCAGTTGTTTTTATGACTTCCCAAATCTGCAAAAGATCTGAGGTCTATGTATTTTCACAGGCAGATGCTAAATACGATTAGCTTCTAGCATTGGGGGTTTCACCTGGGATAGATTCAGATGACAAGAAATGATGTCATTCTGCAAGCTATCCCAGCAATAATATTTGAGGTATTAATTTGAGAGGTCTCTGAGTGAGATGTAACATTCTGTATTCCATCTTGGACAGGACAACGACAATGACAACAACTCACCACGTTTGCCTTGCTCTGCAATTAAGTTTCTAGGGCATATCAACTCTCAGATATAGTCAGGAATATAGCAAAGCTTAGTTTAGACATTTTTTGAGACTATCCTGCACTGTTTTAAATATTTCCTGTGATTACGAACTCTTGATGTCACTGTAAATATATAATTTAATATTGTCTTGCTCTTTATTATTAAATATATTTAAACCTTTCACTGTGGCCGATCTGTATAGAGATATTTAAGTTCCGAGAGTACTTGCACATTTATTTGATGACACTGTGGGCCACTCCTATAGCCTTGCTCCAACTCCCTTGCTCTTGGTCAAACTCCCATTTGTATTAATAGTAACATTAAGACTGGACTGGATACCCTTTAAGGACTTACAGTAGCTGACAAGGGGTTCTGGTGTCAGTGATAACTACTATTAAACCTGTGCCAGCCTTTCACAGGTGTGTGTGTGTGTGTGTGTGTGTGTGTGTGTGTGTGTGTGTGTGTGTATAAAACAAATCTCCAAGATTGTGCGTGTCAGCTACTTGGGCAGGGACATGAAGCATGGGTTGGATAGGCAGAGTGTTGGGAGGATACCCAGTGTTGTACATGGGTCTGATGGAACCCATGGTGGGCAGCCTAAATCAACCCAGCAGAGTCCACCATTAACAAGGGAAGCCATTAGTTCAGATACATGGCCAGGACGGGTCTATATTTAGAAGACCAAACGTTTAAAATTGCGACTGCTCTAAACAGCGAAAATGCCGGATCTCAAAATCATTACTGTGGGGGGCTGCACCCCCACAAAGTATATATTCCGGCACCAAGATCGCACTACAGTGAGGAAAGGACAAATATTTTGATCTTCACTGTACTGCGATCTCAAAAAAAAAAAAGCATGTTGAGGTCCGGCATGTTCTCTCTTTAGAGCTTTCGTGATTTTAAACTTTTGGTCTTCTAATATAGACCCGGCCAGAGTCAAGGGTTAAATGTTTTAAATGTAACCAATGGGGCCATGTACCACAGACAGTAGATGTTGATGAGGCAAGGTAGCCAACAAAAGGTAGGTGAGCCAGTAAGTGGGAATGACAAGAATGCCAGCAGTAAGTTGTCTGGAGACAAGGGTACCAAACTACCACAAGAGATTATATCCTATCTTAGTAGATGGGAAAACAAGCCACTGCTCAGAGAGAGACCGCTTCTAACCTAACCATTGTGAAGCCTGCAATGGTTAAAGAGGAGCAATACTTGCTTGGGCAGTCACAGCTTTTAAGAGGGACCCCATTCCAAATACCTTTGGCTAGGGTTCACCTTGACTAGGAGGGTGGAAAAGGAAGCAAGCAAGTAGGTGTGTTTGAGGATATCCCTACAGATGTCCTGATAGCGAATGATTTTGATAATACAGTACCTTGTGTGCATGCAGTGACACACAGTCAGGCTTGGATACAAGCATGTGGGTCTGGTAGCCTGTGGGGAACCCAAACAGACCACACACTTGAAGCCACGACTGGTGAAGTGGCTACTTCAGGGAGGGAGCTACCCTGTAGCAGTAAGGCAATGTGAGCCACAGATGCTGGAGAGTACTGATGTTCTCTTGGACAGAGTGACTGCCATGACAGAGGTGAGTAGTAGTACCCAACTCTAAACTAAAGGCCATGCATGGGCATTTGCAGACCAGTTTAAGAGTGGGACAAATATTTGCCCCATCTGTTTGCTTATAGGGAGGTGCTCCTGGAATCTACAGGTTCTTCACCTTTTGAGTTGCTGTATGGGCATAGAGTAAAAGGATCTCTAGGTTTGATATGTGATGAGTGGGAGGGTGAGTGTGGATTCCACAAGGAGTCTGTTGTGGCATATGTCCTAAACCTGCAGACAAGGCTTAGGAAACTCATGGGCTTGGCCCGGGAGAACATGGCAGAAGTCCAACAGCAGAAAAAAGTTCCGGTATGACAGGAATGCTTGAGCTAGAGTGTGCTGTGGGGCAGCAGATTATGGTTTTCATTCCTGTCAGACACAACAAGCTTCAGGCAGCTTGGGAGGGACCCTTCAAAGTGGTAAGGAAGGTCAGCAACGTTAACTACATGGTAGAACTGCTAGACAGGAGGCAGGTGCACAAACTGTACCAAAGTCAAAGTAAACTTTGTCATTCAGAAATCACATAAGTGCAAAAACTGAATGAAATTCCATGTCTCCAGACTCAATGTGCAGACAACATAGACTATTTTCAGACATTTACACATATAACATGCAGCTATTACATCAAGGACATGCACATAATTAGAAATATTTTAACACTTTTTGATGCAACCACTTACTTGCATGAGACTTTAGTATTGCATAGGTACTTTGTTAAGACCCTGCATTGATCCTTGCACAGAAAGAGACTTGAGTATTGCACTGTAAAACATTACAGTATTGCACTATGGACCATAGAGTATTGCACTATGTTTAATTTATGAATTCACAACATGTATTGCACTGAAAAGAAAGATATTTTACTGCATTGCTACTGCTCTAGATGGCCTATAAGTTAGTCAAGGTGAATACTGCACCAAGTATTAGATGAGACTGGTAACCAGGTTAATGCACAATTTTGAGACATGCTTCTACAGTTTCTATGGACCAGATGACCATCATGGAATGCAGTGGTTACTAGAGTTCACAGTCTGATATTATTAGGGAAGAAGCTGTTCCCGAATCTCGTAGCCCTGCAACATTAACATGATAAACCTTACCACAATAGAGAGGCCCCGGTACTAGGTATTCGCAGTAGAAGGTAGGAGGAGTCTGAAGGGGGATCTATGGCTAGAGGGAGTCAGCCAGCAAAATCCCAAATTACTATGGTGGAGTCTAAGGTTGCAGGCACATGATATGACAGTGCAACACTGTACTGAGGTCAGTAATGCCAAGGCAGCTGGAATCTCAAGACAGGGGAATGGAGTAATGTATTCCCAGATAGGCTCAACCCTCTCAAACAATGTTTCTTAAGGGTCCCTTGAAAAACTAGCTTGAGTTTTTGAGAGGGGAAGAAGTGTGATGAAAAGAGAGAGATACTGCCAGCCCAGCTCTCTGGAAGTTTGTAAATAAATTATATGTCATTTGTGACTATCAACATGATTCATACAAGATGCTAGTGTTACAAATATATTAGAACTGTATTTCATGTATGTATCAAAGTAGGTTTTCACAGGCATGTGTGTTGAAAAGATATTTCATAAAGTGCTTGTGCTTAAAAATGTAACCACAACATACCCTACCGGAGTAGAACAGAAATGTACATGCACTACTGCAACTATTTAAATGTATGTATTTTAATAGTGAAAACTGGAACACAGGAGGTTGACTTTGGTTCAGTAAAACTTCAAAAAAATAGCTGAAATTACTTTATGGTGTTACACAATAAAAGATGATATTTTTCAGTTTTCATGCAGCAAGGAGACACAATGTCTGTATGAGGGTGTTTTCTGTATTGTCTTTAAAGTGCAATAATTACTAGTTTTGAAATGTGAAGGAATGTGATTGTTTTAGGACTTCCCACATTTGCCAAAGATCTGAGGTCTATATATTTTACTTCCCATATCTGCCAAAGATCTGAGGTCTATATATTTTCACAGGTAGATGCTAAATAACTTCCAGCAGTGGGGATTTCACCTGGGATAGAGTCAGATGACAAGAAATTAGGTCATTCTGCAAGCTATCCCAGCAGTAATATTTGAGACATTCATTTTAGAGGTCTCCGAGTGAGACACAGCATTCTGTATTCCGTCTTGGACCAGACGACGACACAACAAAAGCCACCACAACCACTCACTACATCTGCCTCGTTCTGTAAGTAAGCTTCTAGGGCACAGCAATGGTCTTAGATATAGTCAGGAATATAGCAAAGCTTAGACGACACAACAAAAGCCACCACAACCACTCACTACATCTGCCTCGTTCTGTAAGTAAGCTTCTAGGGCACAGCAACGGTCTTAGATATAGTCAGGAATATAGCAAAGCTTAGTTTAGATATTTTTATGGTACTTGCGTATTGTAGCAACCCCACACTGTTAGCATTCAAGGCATTCTCGGCAACATTCCATTCTCTGTTAACTAACGTGCTGCCGAGAATGCAATGAATGCTGACAGTACGTGGTTGTTATAATACGTTAATAGTTTTCACTCCCTCATCTTTCAGAAGTTTACTCGCTGCATGTTTAGATAACACATAAAAAGAAAACTGCAAGTGGTTTTAATAAGCATTATTTTGCTGTGATTCTGACTTTTTTTTTTTACTTTAAAATACAGAGTACGTTCTATATATAGTTATTCATTGCGGTAAAATGCATACCAATTCCCATTCCCTTATTCTGACAATGTCTCAAAGTAATGATACCAACATTTTAAAACTGTCCCCAACTATTTTTGGCTTGTCCACTGAAAATGTCCATGTATCCAGTCGGACTATATCGGTCAACAAATGTATGTAAATTTCTCCCTGATTGGGTTGGGTGAAAGCTATCTGTAAGATTGCAAAAGGTAGTATTAAACACTTTTTGGAGAAGGAAACTTGATGTTATGCAAAAAACTGACCATTCACTTGTATCCAATGACTGTTTTGTGCCGTTGCCTGTACTGGGGAAAACTGCATTCTCGGCAGCACATTATTTCACTGCAAATGGAATGTTGCCGAGAATGCCTTGAATGTTGTTAATGTGTGGTTGTGATAATACGCAAGTACCATTTTTATTTGAGATTGTCCTGCAATGTTGTTTTAAATATTTCCTGCGATTTTGAACTCTGTCACTGTAAATATATATTGGATATAGGAACAAACCACTCGCTGACAAACAGGATAAACGCCCAGTGCTCCAGAAAAACTTAAATAATATTGAAGAAACCAAAAGGAGCAACTAGGCTGATGCAGAGACACAAGTATAAATGAAAAGCAAAATCCTCAGGTTAAAATCCAAATGAAAGGCAAAATCCTCAGGTTAAAATCCAACTTTAATTCCACTGCAGGTCAGATAAGCGCTTTCACTCATTCATTTGAGCTTCATCAGATCATGTAACAAAGACCTTCAAGTACATAGGCTATTTATACAGTTAAAACATCTCCTATTGGCCAAAAGCTGCTTCTTGTTTACATATTCATGAGTTAATCTAAGCTTAAAAATATATGCACATATAAACATGCTGAGATGTATAAAATGACAAAGTAAATATAAAAAACATATAAAAACTCTCCATGAACACTCAAGATGCTCTAATAAATATGTATATATATGTCAAAAGAAATATATTTCAAGGGGTAAAATCATATATGTTCCATCATTTATTATAAAATCTACAAACATTCCTCCATTTGTTTAACATAGGTTTAATGGAGGCTCTCTCATTGAGACCTAAACCCCTATCTGCTCTCAATCTAACTATCCACATACTCTCCTAGCTCTCAGTATGGTTCCTGATGTCACCTCCTCGTATACTGGGTTTAATATTCTCAAGAGCTCTAAATAAGAAATAATGTTCAGGACCTGCTTGGGCTTAGCTAAGGCATTGTGAGGTGAAGCCTTCCTAATGTGGTAAAGATGTTCTCTTATCCTGTCTTTAAAACGACGATTGGTTTTGCCAACATAAAATGCATCACATATTTGGCACACTGCCAAATAAACTATACGAGTAGTATCACAGGTAGCTACAGCACGTATGCTAAAGTTAGTGTGCATGTCAGGATGTTCAAAAAATGGACTGGGGTCAAGAGAATTACAATAATTACAGCGTCCACATGGTTTTGTGTGTTCAAGAGGCATTGACCATTCATCCCTTTTTGAATAGCATAGCATTCTCCTTAAATTTAATTTATTCCTATATAAAAAAGAGGGTTTAGTCCCCACAAGTTTACCGATGGTGTCATCAGTACAGAGAATAGGCCAGTGTTTCGTAATAATATTCTTGATTGCTGGAAAATCAGTACTATATGGTAAAGAAACCCTTATATGAGTTGGTCTATCATCTCTACCATTGTCTATTGTAATGGGTCCACCAGTAATAACTGGTCCAAAATAAGGGGCTGCTCTGTTCAGTCTAAGTTTGACATCTAAGAGGTTGGACTCAATCTCTTGTGAGCTATAGCCCCGTTCTTCTAGCCTTATTTTGAGGTCACTCACTTCCATTAGGAAGCCTTCATCTGTGGCATTTAGCCTACCTTCATCTGTGGCATTTAGCCTAGAGGTTCTCATCTCCTGGCCTCTAATGATATTCTTAAAAATATGCTGTGGGTGCATACTATCACGCTGTAATAGAGTATTAAAATAGCAAGGTTTCCTATAGACACCTGTATTAATCAAACCACATGCTAACTTTTCTATATACAAGTCAAGAAATTCTATCTTCTCTCGAGTGATTCATACTGAAGGTTAAATAGCCAGTGAGGTTGTTCAATGTAGTATGGAACACAAACAAATCATCAACACTGCCTCTCCATAAAACAAAAACATCATCCACGAAATGTCTATAAATTACATGTTGTTTAAACATTTCTAAATTAAAGAGACTCTCAAATTCCCAAAATGCCAAAAACATGTTTGCATAGCTGTTGGCACAAGGTGTGCCCATGGCTGCTGTTGGTAAAACTTGTTGTCATAGGTGAAAAGATTGTTATTCAAAATGAGTTCAAGGAAATGTACAATGAGGTCTACTTTAACTGATGTATATTCGCTATGTAAGAGTAGATACTCAGTGATATAAATCAGGCCTATGTTATTTGGTAACACAGTAAACAAGGACTTGATGTCAAACGTTACAAAAATCAAGTTATCAACATCACAAATGCCACCTAAACAGTCATACAAATCTGTTAAAAACTGTTTGGAATCTTTCAGTACAACTTTGTTCTTATTCAATATAGGTCGCAAATGTTTCTCAACATAGACAGAAAGGTTTTCAGTGATCCAACCCTGACCAGACACTATGGGTCTCATTGGTGGGTCAATGGAGTCTTTGTGAATCTTAGGTAACCCATGTATTGTTGGTACAAGTGGATTCTTAACAAAGAGATAGTCAAACAATTCTTGATCCAAGATATCACCTTTCAACATATCTAATAACAATATTGTTTACGTGACTAATAGTGGCTTGCACTATTTGTTCATTAACTTGTAAATAGAAATCATCTTCCAAGAGTTTAATCATAGCATCATGATATTTGCTAGTGTCCATAACTACTATCCGACCACCTTTATCAGCTGGTTTGATGGTTATGGACTGTAATGACTGGAGTTTAAGTAAGCTAGTCTGCTCCCCTCTAGTCAAATTACCATTCTTCCTATATTTCTTTAGAGAAAAATATTCATACAAATCATCCTCAGTTAGTTTCAAATATGCCTCATCTAACGGATGATTAGGTGGGACAAAGTTGCTAAGCTTCTTAAACATTGGTGGTCTAGTAACGTTATTGTCTGTCAATTCACTATCAGTTTTATCATGAAATAGCAGTTTAAGCATAAGGTTTCGACAGAAAAGTCTCATGTCTACTACAGTGTCCGTAAAATTACTGTGTGCACTTGGTATAAAGTTTAGGCCTTTACATAATAATTTCTCATCACATTCAGTCAACAAATATCCTGAGATGTTATGTATCATAGAATCTGCTGGTATCAAAATTTCAGCTGTATCTAATTTACTTTGTTCTTCCACATCTTTATTGTCTGATGTGGTACATACTCTTCTGATAATTTGTGTTTCTGTCTCCCCCTGTTCATAGAGCGTCCCCTTGTTATATTCTTGTCCTTTCGGACTGGGAGGGGAAAAGGGAGCTCACTTACTACTCCTGTAGTGATGGTGGTATGTACTTTGTGAGGTAACTTAGATCTCACTATGCCATCATCTACTGACAACCTCTTATTGATCGGTCCCTTCACAACATGTACTGCTGGATATAAGTTAGTTCTGTCTGCAATATTATTCACAGTAATAGGCTGACTAACTTCTTTAGTATTTGTATTAATAGAGCTAGATCCACTCTCACTATGTAAAATAGTAATTACATCATCAGTATCATTGGAAGTAGTAGTGTTATTAATGTTAGCTATATTTTGTACCCTATTACTAATACATTGTTATGTACACAGTTAGTAATATCCACAGCTTCACAAGCATTACTAACAACATTAACATTTTCAGAACCAGTACTAGGTTCGGAACTCAGTTGTCTAACACTATTATAGTCATTAGGTTTAATGGTAGCACTATAATGTCCATGTTTAGGCCAAACGAAGACTTGTCCTAAATTAAAATCTCTGTGATCTCTAATTATCTTGCTTCTCTTCTGTTGGAGAAGTTCTAAGGCTGATATTCCATCCAACAGGCTTTCAAATAGTGGTTCTATTACAGTACTTGGGAAACAAGAAAAATTCTCTTCTGTTGTTTCTTAATGTTATTAATGAGTTTTTCCTCTTCAGAGGCAAAAAGTCAATAAGTAACTCCATGTACTGTTTGCTTACCTCCAAGTTCAGGCTGCCACCTTGAAAGCAACTCTGGATAATGTTCCCCTGATTGGGCATGTTTAATATCGTAATCCTCTCGGTACAATTTTTGTGTCCAAACAATAACGAAAATGCAAATGCTGTGTTTGCAAGCTTCAAATGTGCAAAGTCTTTCTCTAGACTGTCTAACAGGCGTTGTAGCTCATCCAAGTCGGGTGTAAAGCTCCAAAGCCGAATTGCCAGGAAGTGACTGTTGAACAGATGAGATTCTGTTCAAACCTCTTCTGTAGATGAGCGACTGAGCCCAGGTCTACACCTCGGAGCTCAATATCTACAGTTTCACTCTGACTCTGCATAATAGAAAAAATAGTGCAAAGGCACAGTAACAAATAAAATAGCCAAAAATGGCTGTATGCAGGGTAAAAATACAAACAAAAGTTATGTGCTAAACAAGCGCTATTCACTGGTAGTAGACTCTGCTCCAAAATCAGCGAGAAAAAATGAAACTAATAAAACAGGAACAAACCACTCGCTGACAAACAGGATAAACGCCCAGTGCTCCAGAAAAACTTAAATAATATTGAAGAAACCAAAAGGAGCAACTAGGCTGATGCAGAGACACAAGTATAAATGAAAAGCAAAATCCTCAGGTTAAAATCCAAATGAAAGGCAAAATCCTCAGGTTAAAATCCAACTTTAATTCCACTGCAGGTCAGATAAGCGCTTTCACTCATTCATTTGAGCTTCATCAGATCATGTAACAAAGACCTTCAAGTACATAGGCTACATTTATACAGTTAAAACATCTCCTATTGGCCTATCAAAAGCTGCTGGTGGCTAAGGTGGTCGGATAGTAGTTATGGACACTAGCAAATATCATGATGCTATGATTAAACTCTTGGAAGATGATTTCTATTTACAAGTTAATGAACAAATAGTGCAAGCCACTATTAGCCACGTAAACAATATGTTATTAGATATGTTGAAAGGTGATATCTTGGATCAAGAATTGTTTGACTATCTCTTTGTTAAGAATCCACTTGTACCAACAATACATGGGTTACCCAAGATTCACAAAGACTCCATTGACCCACCAATGAGACCCATAGTGTCTGGTCAGGGTTGGATCACTGAAAACCTTTCTGTCTATGTTGAGAAACATTTGCGACCTATATTGAATAAGAACAAAGTTGTACTGAAAGATTCCAAACAGTTTTTAACAGATTTGTATGACTGTTTAGGTGGCATTTGTGACATTGATAACTTGATTTTTGTAACGTTTGACATCAAGTCCTTGTTTACTGTGTTACCAAATAACATACTCAGTGATATAAATCAGGCCTATCTACTCTTACATAGCGAATATACATCAGCTAAAGTAGACCTCATTGTACATTTCCTTGAACTCATTTTGATTTTCACCTATGACAACAAGTTTTACCAACAGCACCTTGTGCCAACAGCTATGCAAACATGTTTTTGGCATTTTGGGAATTTGAGAGTCTCTTTAAATTTAGAAATGTTTAAACAACATGTAACTTTTTATAGACGTTTCATGGATGATGTTTTTGTTTTATGGAGAGGCAGTGTTGATGATTTGTTTGTGTTCCATACTACATTGAACAACCTCACTGGCTATTTAACCTTCAGTATGAATCACTCTAGAGAGAAGATAGAATTTCTTGACTTGTATATAGAAAAGTTAGCATGTGGTTTGATTAATACAGGTGTCTATAGGAAACCTTGCTATTTTAATACTATATTACAGCGTGATAGTATGCACCCACAGCATATTTTTAAGAATATCATTAGAGGCCAGGGGATGAGAACCTCTAGGCTAAATGCCACAGATGAAGGCTTCCTAATGGAAGTGAGTGACCTCAAGATAAGGCTAGAAGAACGGGGCTATAGCTCACAAGAGATTGAGTCCAACCTCTTAGATGTCAATAAACTTAGACTGAACAGAGCAGCCCCTTATTTTGGACCAGTTATTACTGGTGGACCCATTACAATAGACAATGGTAGAGATGACCAACTCATGTAAGGGTTTCTTTACCATATAGTACTGATTGTCCAGCAATCAAGAATATTATTACGAAACACTGGCCTATTCTCTGTACTGATGACACCATCGGTAAACTTGTGGGGACTACACCCTCTTTTTTATATAGGAATAAAATTAAATTTAAGGAGAATGCTATGCTATTCAAAAAGGGATGAATGGTCAATGCCTCTTGAACACACAAAACCACGTGGACGCTGTAATTATTGTAATTCTCTTGACCCCAGTCCATTTTTTGAACATCCTGACATGCACACTAACTTTAGCATACGTGCTGTAGCTACCTGTGATACTACTCATATAGTTTATTTGGCAGTGTGCCAAATATGTGATGCATTTTATGTTGGCAAAACCAATCATCGTTTTAAAGACAGGATAAGAGAACATCTTTACCACATTAGGAAGGCTTCACCTCACAATGCCTTAGCTAAGCACGTAGCCCAAGCAGGTCCTGAACATTATTTCTTATTTAGAGCTCTTGAGAATATTAAACCCAGTATACGAGGAGGTGACATCAGGAACCATACTGAGAGCAAGGAGAGTATGTGGATAGTTAGAGAGAGAGCAGATAGGGGTTTAGGTCTCAATGAGAGAGCCTCCATTAAACCTATGTTAAACAAACGGAGGAATGTTTGTAGATTTTATAATAAATGATGGAACATATATGTTTTTACCCCTTGAAATATATTTCTTTTGACATATATATCTATATATACATATTTATTAGAGCATCTTGAGTGTTCATGGAGAGTTTTTATATGTTTTTTATATTTACTTTGTCATTTTATACATCTCAGCATGTTTATATGTGCATATATTTTTAAGCTTAGATTAACTCATGAATATGTAAACAAGAAGCAGCTTTTGATAGGCTACATTTATACAGTTAAAACATCTTGGCCTATGTACTTGAAGGTCTTTGTTACATGATCTGATGAAGCTCAAATGAATGAGTGAAAGCGCTTATCTGACCTGCAGTGGAATTAAAGTTGGATTTTAACCTGAGGATTTTGCCTTTCATTTGGATTTTAACCTGAGGATTTTGCTTTTCATTTATACTTGTGTCTCTGCATCAGCCTAGTTGCTCCTTTTGGTTTCTTCAATATATTGAATATAGTTTTGTTCTTTTATTATTAAATATATTTAAACCTTTCACTGTGGCTGATCTGTGTAGAAATATTTAAGTTCTGAGAATATTTATATGGCGACACTGTGGGCCACTCCCAATAGCCTTGCTCTTGGTCAAACTACCAGCAAGATTGGACACCCTTTGTTAAGGGCCTTCAAGTAGCTGATAAGGGGTTCTGGTGGCAGTGATAACTAACTTATAGTCTGGGCAGAAGGGAGCATAGCTAGTAAACCTGTGCCAGCCTTTCGCAGGTGCGTCTGTGTGCGTGTGTGTCAGCTACTTGGGCAGGGACATGAAGCACTGGTTGGACAGACACAGTGTTGGAGGACTTGGCTTGAAACTCTGGCTAAGTCAGTGGGGAATTAAGGGAAACTGCCCTTGATGCAGAGAGCTGCATCTGGAATTACTGTGCGTACTTGTCATCCTCTCAGTGCATGTCCCCCACTGTTGCCAGTGGTGAGGATTGAGGCTCCTTAATTACTGGTCCAGTGGTGGGGTGTCACCTCCTCTACGCTACAGAACTGGCAAACGTCTAACTACTTAAGGACTGTTTCACATCAGTAATAGTACTTCAGTTGTTCAAGGTTTGTGTCAGACTACATTTACTATTATTTTATAAAAATTATGCTTTCATTCTAAAAAATGTATTCTCTTTTGTGATTCCTGGACTGAATGTTTTGGTGGAATTTGTGAATTTATAATGTAACTAAAAATGTTAAGAAGCAATTGTTAAATCCACCGTTAAGTGTGTGTGTGTGTCAATCTTGGAAGGGCAGAGAGGATCAGGACAAACAAGAGGATGTTAGTTGATCAGGGGCTAGCTCTCCTCCTAATAAATGTTAAAAAGTTGCAGTACTGGATTACTTAGCTCCTTCTATTCTTTCCCATCCACTTCCTGTTATCTTTTGTATAGGAGCCACTTACTCTATTTCAAAATCTGATTCTGTCAGGTATTTAAACCTTGAGCGAGGGAGATGGTCTTTTTTTTTTATAAACTGAAAACTGTGTGCAAGGAGTTTACAGTAACAAAACAGAGTTAGAGAGTTTCCACCATTTTACATACAACTCTTTCGCTTAAAACAAACTCTGTTAGCTGCTTTTGACAGAAGCTTCTTATAAAAATCACGTCAAACAATTAGTCCATCTGTGAAACAGAAATGTAATAACTTGTATGCAAGACTGCATTTTTATTAAAGCAGGGTGACTGAGAATGTCCATATTACATCTGTTCCTGAGGAGCAGATTCATTTCCACCAAAAAATTAAATCACCAAACAAGACAAATTTTGAATGCTGATCAAGGGCATCATCATCAAGCAGTCCCATAGACATATCCCTATCCATACTGCAGTAGAAGCCACCCACTGCCAGTTTACCCATTTGCCTTCTGGCATCTTCATGGCAACCAAAGTACTTGTCTCCAATTTGAGGACAAGTGGCACCCATGCTCTTCCTCTAGGCTGAATACATGATTCAAGCGATCTCACAGAAGGAAGCACTCAGAAGGGCTCTTACCAGCCATCACATACTCAACATGGAATTTCCCTCAGCACAGCCTTACTGCATGGATAGGGGTCCGAATGGAGAGATGAAAAAGTCAGCAAGCAAAAGGAAAGTAATAGTGCTGAAACTGATCCTCAGGTCTTGGTGAGTACCTTCAGGAGGTGAACCCTGTTTTCGCAAAATCTCACCAAGGCAACACTGACATATAGACTGTATTTATATAGCATGCATCATGGATAGAAGCAATTCAAAAACAAAACAAAACAAAAAAAGTTAGCTGGGTGTACAAGACCCAGGATAAAAAAGTGCCCAATCCTGGTAGGCGCACTGGTGCCAGAATTGGAAAAGATGACAATGCAGAATCCTCAAAACACAGAAACAGTACTACAGTGGGGCCAGGCTAGACCTATTGAGGACAAGAAAGAAATCATTATCATTATGGTTCACTTTATGTATTGTTACTACTATGGAAAAAGCCCAGAATTTCCAGACACAAGATATACAAAAAACAATTGAGAGAAATTAGAGGAAAGATACTTGAATATGTTCAATACAACAGATTTGTGAAAAACAGTATATAGATCAAGAAACCCTGATCTGTTTGGGAAAAAAAAGCATTTGAGGAAAATATAAACAGCAAAACCAAGAGACAAGTATAAAAAAAGAAATATGGACATGGGAAAAATAGATAGCTGATATAGTGCAATATTTATGCAAAGGAGAAAGAGAAAGCCAAATGTAAAAAAGGCAGCCCCAGATATTTGAAGAGAAACAGAGGCAAAGGCATCCGGATATGGAAAATTTCACAATAAAAAATATATAATCACAAAGACGGAGCGTAGAAAAGAAGATTGGTAAAGCAGAAGTTAACAAAAAAAAAAAAAAAAATAGAAATTGGAGTGCCTCTGAAGTGAAAGATTTGATGCAAAAGGTCTAACACGTTACATCACATCAGGATGGAGCGAGTCCCCAAAAGCAGGGAGAAACAGGAAGAAGAAACAAGGACATGGGAAAGAAAAAGATTTAATATGGTGTAATAATTTATGCAAAGGAGAAAGCAAAACTAACCAGTACAAAAGATCAGCACCAAAGATATTTGAAGAGAAATACAGGCAAAGGAATCTGGACATGGAAAACTTTACAATACAAAAATAAGACAAAGAGGAAAAGTAGAAAAGGAGATTTGTAATGGAGAAGTTAAAGAAATAGAAACTGAGGTTATGGAGTACCTACAAAGTGAATTGAATTCACAAAGCACCACAATAGGATAGAGTAATGGATATCCAAATTAAGTGGAAACCAGTAGAACAGGAAGTGTCATTTGCCATATGAAGATAATTTGGAGCCTTCCACAGGAAACCAATACAAATGTTCACTTAAAGCTAGAGAGCAAGGGAAGGAACAGGAAACTGTGATGCAGTCAGTGTTGAGGAGTGACAGAGCAATAGACGGCACAGGATGAAATTGATGAGACTGTGTCACAGGAAGATGCTATAGAACCTTCTATAGAATTCCCGCAGGAATTGGAAAACAAGGGATGTGCCCTCAGTTTGGAAGAAAATGAGCTAAAAGAAGAATTTCTTGCCTTAATAGACATGGAGAGCTATATCAAGATCAATGAAAGAAATATAGACTGCAGAAGGTTCATAAAACCCCAAAAGTTAGAAATCTGATAAAACAAATGAACTAGAGACCCATGTGATATAAAAGAAGTAAACAGGATATATTACCATGCAGCTAAATTAATAACTGAAAAGTTTTACCACAAGAACGCAGGGTAGTGAGGGAAAGGAAGGAGAGAAATTGAATACCATCATGGAAATATCGAATAGAGAAAATAAAGCAATTAAGACAAGAAGTGTCACTGTTAGAAGACTATAGAAGAGGGAATAGATCAACAAAAATACTAAGAAAGACAGATGTGATGAAAGCAATGCGCAATATTATAACAGATCAGGATCCATCATGTACTAATCGCAAATAAACTAAAAATTTCAGCACAAGTGGAAAAATACAAAGACGAATATAAAAGGAAAAGTGCAAAATAAGCAATTTATTGATAACCCAAAAAGGTTTTATAGAGAACTGGGAAGAAGATGCATTTTGGAGAAGTATCTATGAAGATCCTGTGGAACATAAAGATGCTAAACTGATAGAATTAAAGAAGTTTAAAGGTACAGAATATGAAATGGGATGAAGTAACAGCTAGAGAGATTGAAACAAAGTTAAGGAAAGCCTCTAATTAGAAAACCTCAGGCCCAGATATGCAGTATCTAACTTCTGGTTAAAAGTATTAACATCTTTGCATGAAGATTTAGCCACGAGTAAGAACTATTTATATGTGCACCCTGAACAGACACCAACCTGGCTAACAGGAAAAACAATGCTCCTACTTAAGAGTGAACCTGCAAGCTGCTCTAAAAATAATAATAGACCAATAACGTGCCTTCCAATGACATATAAATGGGAATCGATACCGACAGAGTTTATAGTCATTTAGAAGAAAACTCAATTATGGCAGTAGCACAAAACAGCAATAAAAGAAAGTCATATGGAACAAAGGATCATTTGTTGTTAAAGTCATAGGGGAGAACTGTAGAAAGGGGAAGAATCCAGGTATGGCACGGATTGACTACAAAAAAAAAAAAATTTGATAGTATCCCTTATTCGTGGATAAAAGATTGCTTAAAAATATATAAGATACATCCCACACTGATCAGCTACATTACAGTGACCATGAAATAGTGGCAGACCACTCTGCAATTAAACCATGATAAAAGAACAAATTGTTATCCCAGGGATAAAAATTCAAAGGGGGATATTCCAGGGTGACTGTCACAGTTACTATTCTGCCTTGCCCTTAATCCATTAAACTGTTTACTTAACAGCTTAGGTTAGGCCACAGCTATAATCTGGCTCCTAGAAATAAAGTGTAAAAGACTTCTCACCCTCTCTTTGTTGATGATTTAAAAAACTGTATAGCTCATAATACTGAACTGAAAGCACAACTGCAAGCTGTCAAAACTTTTTCAGATGATACAAGAATGTCATTTGGTCTTGATAAATGTGTAAAAGCAACCTTTAAAGCAGGAAAACTGCAACACCAGGAAAACATTAGTTTGGGACAAGAAAGAATGTGATATAAAAGAACGAGTGTATAAATATTTGGGAACTGATGAAGGATCAACAATAAAACATGAACATATGCAAATACAACTTAGTAAGGTATACTTCAGAAGACAAATTAATCCTGAAAAACAGCAATGACATCTAGGAACAAAATCCAAGCTATAAACCAATTTGATCTTCCCGTCCTAACTTACAGTTTTGGACTGGCCCCAAAACGTGTTGGATAGATTAGATAGGAAAACAAACAGGATGCTTCATGCTCACCAAATGATTTATAAAAAAAATCAGTGCATACCAAGATTATATATTCCCCATTCTGAAGAAGGGATGGGCCTTCTTGAAATTGATTATATGTATAAATCTGCAGTCGTAGGACTCCACACATCTGCTGACCTCACAAGACCCAAACATAGTGAAAGTTTTGAAACATGAGGAGAATAAATCTATGACTCCTCTGCTTAATCTAGCAGAAGCTGGTCATCAAGCAGGAAGGTTTACCTTCATATGGGTGTGATGCACACGGGCGATTGCAAGAAGGTCGAAAGGAGGTTCCCAAATTTCCACAACATCGAAAGAAATTGTCCAGATGTGCAATGAGCGAATGCACATTGGCATTCTCCCATTGCAGATTTGATATTTTGGGTGCAGATTGCACTATAGCGGGGATAGGGAAATGGTCCCTTTCCCCACTATAGTGCGATCTAGGGAGTTAGTATAATAAAGTAGGGGGTGTGGGGGGCACAGCCCCCCACATGGGGGGGTGTATAATGATGTGTATTCGACTTTCTAGTTTGAAAATCAGTGAATCTGCTTTTCGAGATTCTGATTTTTGAACTACAGAGAATTTTGAGGCGCTTCTGAGTCACACAAAAGAGCAATCGTCATTTTGATTTCTGACTGTATGAAGGTAAACCAGCAGGAATGGAAATCAAACCAAAAATAGATAAAAATCAGGCAGCAACTGAATGTGCCAGAAAACAAAAGAATACAAGGTAGGATCAGATAAGAAGGCAAGAAATGTGGAAAAAGCATAAATACAGTTGCAAGTATAGAAAACTTCTGGAAGAACCTCATGCTGATTAGGAATGAACACAGGAATGGTTAAGTGGTTAAGGAGAGGCAAATTCAAACCAAGAGATAAAAGGTTAATATTGGTGGCCCAAGATAGTGGGCTGCGTACACGTTGGTTGGTTTATAAAGTCCATTGAACACATGGGAGAAACAGACAAACACAGGTTTTGTAAAACAGAATTGGAAATGATTGCACACCTCACTGCTGGTCGCAACATACTAATGGCAGAAGGATTCTGAGAGGCATAACAATGTGGCGAGACTGTTGCACTGGGGACTGTGCAAACATTATGGTATTGAAGTGGCCGAAAAACACTGGAAACATGAGCCACAACGCATCATAGAAAAGGAAGAAGTCTACATCACATGGGATTATCCATTACCAACAGTTCAAAAGATAGATGCTAGAAAACCGGATATGGGTATAGTGGTCCGAAAAGAAGACAAGAGTAGCAATGATCATTGAAATTGCCACACCCAGTGACTACAGTGTCTTTGAGTACAAAGAGACACAGTCAAAATATTAGGATCTGAAGGCAGAAATGACAACTTGCTATAAAAATGAGTCTGACTGACTCGCAAAGTCCTGGAACTCAAACTGCGCATGCTCAGCAAGTTCAGAGTTTTTTTTTTTTTTTTTTTTATTTTCCCTGAAGCTGCTGCCTGCTGGACTGTCTCAGACTGCTGTAAAGGCAGTCCAGACTATCAAGAGTTCTGCATCAGTGTGCGACACCCAGAAGTCTGTGCAGTAACCACACAATAAAGTGGAAGGAGGGTGGATTGCCATGTTCGCAGACACGTACGTGACGTGAATGGTAGGATGAGTACTGATTGGTTCTTGCTCTCTTTCTGAAAAAGAGCGAGAAATTATCAGCATTTAGCAGGTAGTGCAACTTAGACAGGACAGGTACTTTGAACTTTGCTTTGGTAACTTACTTCTGTAGTTGCTACGGTACGCGGGTACTAGACTAGTGCTGCTTACTGTTTATTTAAATTAATCATCATACGATCTTCTAAATAAAAATCTGTCTCTATCTGACTTTTTGGGTGCTTGCAATGGACTGGAGGAAAGGAAGATTCTGCCTGGATTCCCAAGTCCTTCACTAGCAGCCAGCCAGCTACTTAAAAAAAAAAAAGTCTTTACTCGTGACGGTTGAAAACGTTCCCAATCACTCATTCATTTTTTTGAGGTAAGTGTGTCTCTGTGAAACTACTGAATTCAACATTTATTTAATACTGACTGTGTAGTGTCTACTAGTGTGTAAGTACTTGAGGGCTCAACAACTTTTCTATAAATTTAAATGATCAATTATGACAAATAACTTGATTGCAACCAACCATAACAGCTACTGGATCCCTTGATGTATTACAGTATTAGAAGAAAAGCGTGGCTTTTTTTAGTTGCAAACAGTTAATTTACTTGAAGTTGAACCATTTTCTTGTGGACCTGGTAAAACAGCAGCAGCTTTTCGTAAACTGGATTTTGAGAGTCAGAGCCTTATGTTTGAGTTGAGGTATAGAGAACATATTTAAATTTCAGTTTGATGTGTAACTAGCTAGCTTGTTCTATGCATGTATGACTTGATAAGAGGCCATACCATGTTATGTTAGACTTTGAAATGAGTAAATGTAAAGGATTCCTTGTAGGGTTTGTTAGAGGGGGTCGTTTGGTAGTACCACATGTCAGAACAGTAGTTTTGTTTGAAGAGTTGTTGTAAATTTCTGTTAGTAAACCAGTTATTATATTCTAAAGATATTTTTATAGTAGTTTAGGTTTACGGAAACTAGTAGCATTTATTAGAATTACATCTGTACTGGTGTTTCTTGGGGTCTTTTCAGCAATGGCACAAGTCACAAGAAAAATACAATAGTAATACTTAGGAAAAGTTTAGCAAAAAAAAAAAAAAAAAAAGCAAAAAAAAAAAAGTCTTTATAAAATAAATTCATAAATTTGTGTGTGTGGCTTTTGTTTCTGTAGGTTTTAAATGTAGCTCCGTAGCTGATGTTTTAGTTCTTCCTGTGTGACAAAGTGGACCATGCAAAATGTCTGAAGCTGAACCTGCCACACTGATAGATTCTTCCCCAGTTACAAAAATTCATACTACATCTCTTTCTTGGCAGTTTTCTCATCATTGGTTCCCACATGCAGAGTGAGTTGAAAACATGTTGCCGTCATTTTTCAGTAGGGTGATAGGTTCTGAGATTGAGATGTCATTAATCTTGCCCAAGACAGGCACATGGAGATTGGATGATGACCGCTGAATTTAGAAATCTCTGCTGCTGTTCTCCTGCAGGCATCTGCACAATCTGTATCAGCAGTTCTTATGTCTGTTTGTTTCTTTTGTTATACCACTGTTTTTTTTCCATAAATCTAACCAGCTGATCAACTGAGCTCAACATTTTACTGTGTTTAATGTATTGTCATAAATGATTACTGAATGGCATATTAAATGTTTAACTGCGCTGTCAGTTGCTCTTGTAAGGTTTTTTTTTCTCTAGTTTGGGGGTGTGTTAAATAGGATCATAGGAGGTTACTAGGCTAATGCCCCTGAGGCCCTTACAAGCCTAGCCAAGAATTTATCCCCAAAAAGAAACCTCAGTCAGTACTTGTCACCACTGTTAATGAGGGATACTGGTGGAAGCTGGAAAGCAAAATGTGCATGACTGTTAAGTGACATCTAATTAAAGACTGAAGTTAGAAAGTATGACAGAAAATTGAGTTTCAGACTTCATATACCATTCAGAAAATTCATGCTAATGTAAAACCTGTTATTCTATCAACTTTCTAAGTTTGTAAGAAGAGCAATATTTAAAAATTGTTCCTATTTTTGGTCCTTTGTCCCACTTTTATATGGTTTTGTCCAGATTTCTTGCTGTAAGAGGTATGCTGCAAGATGTATATTGTTGAATATGACCTAGGCTAAAATGTGCTCATCGTAAGTAACCTTAAATAAATGCGCACAAGCCCGAGAGATGTTTTATGCTGGCTAATACAGCTTGAAATACACAGAAGGTGTAACTGGGCTAGGTATACATACAAATATAAAGAATGAAACTGTGTAATGTGATTGCAATGTGAAAGCATATGTGTGCATTGCAAGTATGTATGGCAATGTAGATTTTATGCTGGCTAATGCAGCTTGAAATACACAGAAGGTATAACTGGGCTAGGTATACATACAAACATACAGAATGAAACTGTGTAATGTGACTGCAGTGTGAAAGCATGTGTGCATTGCAAGTATGTATGGCAATGTGGATTTTATTTTACTCCTTTTACCTTAGCATAGAAGTTCTCAGTATACTGTATATATATATATATATATATATATATATATATATATATATATATATATATATATATATATATATATATATATATATACATATATATATATATATATATATATATATATATATTAGATCTCTTCTCCTCCCTGGGCCTCACTGAAAAGGGGTTTTATTGCTCAGTCGGATTTTCCCAGTAATCAAATGCAATAAATAAAATTATAAAATTTCCATATAGCAGCAACCTACACTATATGTTGTCGCAGCTTACTCGTGTCTTGGAGTGGAATACAAATACTAAACAGACCATGGACAGGGTACACGGCAGAGCCAAGTTGGAATCTTAAAACTGTCCAATGGAAAGGAAGGGTAAATTACAAATGTGTAGCTTACCATGTTACACTGTAAGTAGGCAATAGGAGACAGAGAACAGTTGGGAGTTTTTTGAGTCTGTCCATCTAGAACAAGTGCTTAAGACTTAGGATTCTCTTTGTGAGGCTCTCTAGTTTTATGTACTCTATCTTCTGCCAGTTCCTTTTGCACTGCCTTCTTGGTTCTGCAAGAAACAGCTTCTTCATCAAGGATAATTGTAAACTGTTTTATTGATACTTAGCCCCATCTGTACTGGTTAGCACTGAATATTAAGCTAGTCCCAGTAATACTGGCATAACAAGGAATGTGTGTCCATTTTAGAATTAGATGATGTTGGGCCAATTAAGTGATCATCGTGAAGTCATCCACAGTATTTGTACGCCAGTGATGCGAGATTAGGTTGGTTTGGACATGTGCTGAGGAGGGACACTGGGTGTACTGGGGAAAAGGATGCCAAGGATGAAGCTGCCAGGTAACAGGAGGAAGGCCTAAGATAAGGTTTATGGATGTGGTAAGAGAGGACATGCAGGTGGCTGGTGTGACAGAGCAAGATGCAGAGGACAGGAAAAAATGGAAACTTATCCACTGTGGCAACCCCTAATGGGAACAGCCGAAAGAGAAGACTACAAGCACTTATTCAGAACCAGGTGGGATCACGTGAATACTGCTTGCTTGTGAAACTTTAAACTGTCCCTTTTGAGTCTCCATGAAAAATGGGGGGGGGGGGGGGATCCAGTATGACCTGATGTGTTCCACACCAGACCACAGCTTCTCATACGGTGCAGAAACCGAGTACGAAGTACTGTTTGCAGCATACGGCAGAGGTAAGTCTTTAAACCAACCTGTATATACATGTAACAATGTGTGCTGTGTAGAGTATTTAGCATGTGCCATAGTGACTGAGCATTTATTGCATGTAGATTAGTAAGCATGTCCAGCATTGATCCCACTGCACCATAGCTCCACCCCTTTATAGTTGGCCACTCCCATCCAGCTGTCTCCTGCAGCCCCCCCTTTGATTTGAAGTCACCAGCCGCGACTGAATGACAGCAATGTGGAAGAAAGATACCCAGACAGTTCCAATAGTAGTAGGAGTAACGGGTCTTATAAAAAAGAATTTACAATTGTATTTAGATATGTTACCTATACATGTAACTCCATGTGAACTGCAGGAGGAGTCATTACTGGGCACATTGTGGGTGCTGAGAAGAGCACTACTGGCTGACATCAAAGATTGAAACAATACTAATTTCATGAACTTTAATGTACTTCGACTTAGGAATGGGGCCCATTCCCTTCACAATATTAGAAACCCAAAAGACTTGGAGAAATTAAAAAAAAAAAAAAAAAACAGACTTGGAGAAATTAAAAAAAAAAACAGCATACAACAAAACCTTCCTTGGAGTAGGGCTGAACACAAAAGCAAGCAGGGCATCCCTCCCGCAGATAATGACTATGTCCCATTCTGGTTGTTACTCCTGAAAGTTTTGGATTACACATTCATACTAATGAATTCCCCAGGGCAAGCTCCATGTGTGAAATATTTATAGAGCTGCCTACCACATCTATGGAAGCAGCACAACTGACTGTGAAACAGAAATCCTTTCCCTTTCAAGACATCAGTAAAAGAGCTCCTTCGGATGAGTACAGCAGGCCAAAGGCAATCCAGAGCTGGTTCCTGTCATCACAGCACCTAAAAGAACCTCCTACAATAGATGCCTTTGAATCTGTATAGGGTTCTCTTCTACACATGGAGCCTTACTGCACAAGAAAGGTGTCCCAGGAAATTCAGAAATAAATGAGTCATCTTTTATGCTTTCCAGAGCTTCAAAACAGTCTTCCAAAACTATGGTCATCAACAAAAAAAGGGTAACCACTCCTACCTTCTTCAGAAACCAACCATGCTAACTTGGTTCTCATCACAGCTGGTTATTCATCTCCAGGCACTTTATATTTCCTGTTCAAAGGATGAAAGTAATAGACCATCACAACAGGTCCACGTGCTACATCCCAGTATACAGTAAAGTAATGGAATAACCCTCAGACAGATCCATTTGCATCCAGGACAGCAATCCACCAAGCAGATTTGCATCCATGTTAACTGCAAAAGGGACTGGGCACTGAATTCCTTCTCCAGCTAGTGTAACCAGGGGCTTTCATATGCCTTCCCCCACATCTCATCATCTTAAAGGTAATAAAAAAGCAAGAAGAGAAAGCAAGCCTCTTCTAGACAGTACCACACTGGCCAAGACATCCACGGTTATAGTACATTTGTCTCAAAGGCAGGAAAAGACAGTATATGTCTGTCTATTTAAGCTGCCCATTACATTAATTTAGTCCATTAAGTTCATGCTACACAATCCCTACCTGCCACTCTACCTTATCCACAGCCGTTTGTTCTAAGCCCTGTATATGGATTCCCTCTCCACCACTAATGTTTGCAACAGTTTACATGGGTATGGAATTTTCCCTGTGGAAAACAAATGACTTTTAGATATGCAATGATAACTTGATCACTAGAGTTTGCTATCTGTGCCCTCTGCTATCCCCATATCCTTCCTGTTCAGGATAACACCCCGTTACAGACTTTTGAAGAAGGGAGTTATGTACCAAGCTCCTCTAGTTCCTGGTCATGTCCCTTTCCCCTCATCCTGGAGATCTTTCCGATGGCTTTCTTCTAGCTCCCTTCCAATAGCCTGACATCCCTTTACTTACATGGCATCCAGACCTGTGAAAACTACTCAGGTTATACAGTCTCACCAACACCATGTAAACTGAAAGCTATATCTTTGCACCTTAATACACCTCAGCTTTCTTGTCTGCTGCTACCATGGCCCTTTCATTCTGCTCTCAGTTAACCAATTCAGGTGTCACTGCAACAAACAGAAAAAGGATCCACTTCTCCAAACTGATATAACTATAGTATAAAGTAACAATAACTTGCATCTGTTTACACTGAACCTCAACTGCCACCTTGCTACTCACTTGTTCAACCTTTCCAGCACATTCCCAAGATTCCTCCACTGTTGCACCTTTCCATTGTGTCAGCCACTAGGAAGCTCAGTCCATTTGTTATTCCTTTACATATTTATGACATAAGCATGCCTAAAAGGTAGCAGTCCCAGGACAGACCTTCAGGCTATATCCACATCTAAAAGTGCTTGGAAAAAAAAGTTGCACTACTTAGAACTCACTATATGCTCTTCACTGTCCCAAATACCTGGAAAAATAACTTGCATCAACAAGACTCCTCAAGACCACTGTACACTTCAAATATCTAACACCTTGGCTAGATCAGCATCTAAAACTTTCAATTCCACATCACTGAAAGAAGCTTAAAAATTAACAATTATTTTGGGCTAGGAAAATTTCCCCATTTTTTTCCTTCTTTCTCAAGAAGCTAGAACAACTACTGGTAAAGAAGTACTACTAATCCAACTAGAATATGGGCTCCCTCTCAAAACTCTAACCATATCCGACTAATATCTAGATGAACTGCCCTTTGACCAAAACAAAAATCACCACTACACTCACCTCAGAGCAAAACTGCTCCCAATCCAGCAATATTTTAAAATTACTTCCCAGAGTTCCAAATTAAAACTCTTTCAAATATTTCTATTAGAAAAACCATGCCAACTTATGTCTTCAAGATCTAGCCCTACAGGCTCCAAAAACAAAACTTAACTGCACTGAGTACAGCTTCTCACACACTGACACAAAACTGTGAGAATCTT
Source organism: Protopterus annectens (assembly GCF_019279795.1). Lineage (NCBI taxonomy): Eukaryota > Metazoa > Chordata > Ceratodontiformes > Protopteridae > Protopterus > Protopterus annectens. The sequence goes on from NC_056739.1 coordinate 1,951,654,908, forward strand.
TACCTACAAACTTTAAGGGGAAATCTAGTCACCATCAAAATGTCAAGCTCAGCTCAGGAGAAAAAAAAAAAAAAGTCCTCCAAAAATTAAAGCTGAATGCTCATGCTTCCAAAAATTTGGAATAACTGGAACACTCCCTCATCATCCCCTGTCTAACTCTACCATAGCCAAAGGTAACCTCCAACAACCTAAAGTAAAGTATTTTCTTGTATTCCTACAGACTCCCTTTCTCTCTGGTTCTTCAATGATTTACATTTCCTACCACGGTTATCCTCCAAATGCATACCCCACTAATTCTTACTTTCTCCAGTTACTCACATCTCCGTCACTCTTCTTACATGGTCTTTCCTGTTACAGTTCCTTGCAATACATTTTAAACATATGACATAATATAGTTACACTCATTGCATAAAAAAGTACAGTTAAATTATCGATAATCACTACAAAATTAGTCTCTCCCATTAAATCAATCATTCAACTGTATTTTTTTGCAACTTCATGAATATTATAACAGTGGACTGGCCTCAAAGTGGTCCATTTGAGTCATTACTTACAAATTATTATCAAAGTAGAGTAAACCAACCAACCAAGACAAAGCAAACCTAATGATGCCAAATGCCTAGTGTCAGAGGATATGCTGTCAGACTTAAGGTAATGCAGTTATTCCTTTTCAACCAAAGGATCTGCATGCAGAAGGTAGGGTCTTTTCAGTCTTGTGAGAAAGGTAAGTGATGTTAATATGTGGTGGAGCTGTGAGGCAGAACTCAAACCAAAAAAAATTTACTCCAATAATCACTTCCCTAATTCCTGGCACACATCCTTATCACAGCCTCCTGTGTCCTACTAACAATTTGAATATCCAGTTCCTCAGCTGTGGGTCTACATCCAACTCATCTAGTTTTCCTAGCAGCCTCTTTAGGAGACAAAGTGATAGGCCTTGCAGAAGTCCAGATAGACCATCTATTGATACTTCTCTGTCAGACTCACCAGAGATCCAGTGGTAAACCAAACAAACAGGCTTGACTGACAGCTCCTTATAGAGATAAGCCCATGTTGGTTGTGGTCTTTTAGAAATGCCACTAACCTCCTTATCAGGTATGACTACTCCTACTCCTCCTACTATGCTTAGCTGACAGTTTAGAATTTCCCAGATTTTTCCAAACACAACAGCATCACACCTGTTGTCCTCCAATTCACTGAGAGTTAAACACTGGGCAATGATCTGAAGAAAGTGTCTGTCAAGGGGTCCCTCCATAACAGCAGCAGTTTCCTACTTTACCCCCTCCATTCTCTATCAGGTGTCTGCCCACTATTTTCTCCACTCTGGTCTGTCTCCTTCATAACATGAGACTGTACCCTTGCTTGTGCCAAGTGTTAATTCAGTACCTCTGCCTTTCCACAGTCTTCTGTGATCTCCTCTCGCATCTTTGCTCAGCCTGGTCAGTTCTGTGCCTCCTGTCAAGTACCTAAAAGTCTTCCTTCTCAAATTGGACTCCCATTCAGCTTATGTCTTGGCTGACATTATCACATCTGTTGCCTTTCTACTATTCTCCTTGTACCTCAACTTACTTACCTTCTTGCCTTTCAACCTCTTTGCCCTAATCACTGTTCTCAGATTCCTATGTAGTCACAATAGCCTTTTCTTTTTGATCTTTTGCCTCCAACATCTTCATTTACATCCCCAGAGTACTTGGTCCTCCTCCATCGAGCTGTCTGGTCACTCACATTTCATTAACTCCCAGGGTCCTAAACCCAATCATCTGACCCCACCTTCTTCCTTACGCCATTCATGGTTTGAGGTTCTTTCTCCTAACATCAAAGCTTAAAATCCCTTTAGATTGCTACTTTATACCATATCTCATGTCTATACAATTCCAGCACAACCTACACTCCTTGCCCACCCCTTGTCACTTGCCCATGTTTCTGTAATACTAGCAATGTTCACAGTCTCCCCCTCGCAGCTCTTGCATCTTCCTATTCAGATGCCTTTCACTGTACAGTAACACTATCCAACCATGCTCCAAGCCACCCTTGTCTGCTCCTCTGCTTATAATCTCCATTTTTTCTACCTCTAAAATGCCTAGCCCCTCTCATCATTCTGCTACCCTCCATTTTTCCTGACACAATTCCACAATTGGATGTAAAACCAAAACAAACAACCAACTCCAAACAACCCTTTCTCAACAGATCATACACCTTCACCCTCTACCTTATAGACCCTTCATCCAAGTCACCCTGACAACCAGCTCATTCTCCAAAGCACCCCTCACCTTTGTCTTCCTTTTTATTGCTACTCAGCCATGTCAGCTCCCTTAGCAATGGTCCTGACAATAGCACTTCCATTCATTCTGCAATTTAGATATACTAAGTTTTATGTCTCTTATCCGCAGTCTACTAAGCAAATGTCAAGCACTAAAAAAGAAAGGCTATTAAGATATTAACACTAGTCACTTAAATTATAATAAAAGTCAAAGTTTACAATTTAATTGTGTGTTTGTTTTCTTTAAACATGTGATATTATGATTAAAACTGGCTAAAACTCTAGAAAGTCACACCTGAAAATACAGCAACACTACCAATGTTATAAAAAAAAAAAACATTTACTTGCACCCCCCCCAATGTGGAAGTAAGCCCATCACCATGTACATGCATTCAGACAGACACACACACAATTTAGGGTCACACAATCTTAAAAAGAAACAAGACAAAATATAACTCACTTTTCTAACACTGATTAAATCAAAACAGAAACATTATAAATTGCAAAGTTCTCAGTGTCCGTCAAATACATCCACCAATCACCTCCTCTTTCCCATTTCTGCACAATGGGCCAGGGTGTCACATTAACAGTGACCAACTCCCAAGGACATCAATATACAGTAGGCTTCCCTTAAAATTCCAATGGTGAGTTCTACAAAGGAGATTGGTGGCAAATTTGGCTAATTTTATTGTAGCACTAGGCAAGTCTCTTTGAATATTTAAATTTACAAAACAAGTGTGAAAGAGTAGTAAAATCTAAAACCATTATCTTAACTAAATGTACAGTTTATATTCAACGTGATCCTCATTAATCCATGAAATACACTGTTTTAAAGCATTTTCTAAAAATTATTATGCTGTACACGTCCTCAAAAGTTCTGTCAATTACGCACAACAGCAGTAGTGGCCAAATAAATATTATGCAGTTCTCCAGACTCGATCTAATAAAAGCTTACAAATTCCCTCGAGCCGCATGAAGTCTATCTGTAACATCAAAATCAACAATACACCAGCAAAATTTTAAAATAATTTAGCATAACATCAGATCAGATCCTTCTCTCCAAATAAAAATAAATATAGAATACATTACTTTAATATTAAAGTATCAATAGTAAGCAGGAAACAACTATTAACACTTACTGTTGGGGACAAAGCTCTGAAAGCTTTACATCACTGTCATCCATTAGACAGCACTGTCATCTGTAGTAGACAAAGTCAGCCAGGTCCTCAGTTTTGATCTAACATTTTGACAAGTTTTTTTCATTGCTAATGAGTGCTAGAACCAGCAACCTGGCATACGTCTAAAGGATTTCTCCCCAAGGCCAAGTTAAATGAGGATTGTATTAAGGTGTGTGTGTGTGTGTGGGGGGGGGGGTGGTGGTCTCTCTTCAGCAAGCCTCAGTGAACAGACAAGTGTAAATTGTGAGCAGTGTTTGAGATATAGCAGCTTAAACATAAAAGGAATTTTCAGATGTAACCAATAAGTTCAGAAACTGTCACCTTCCTTTTCCCTTTATATCTCTCAGGTGTTAAGTGTCATTCTTGCACTTTTGATCTGTTCTTTAATGTACTTATTTGTTAACAGGCAAGTGAACTGGTCATTAAGAACCTTTTTCAGTAATGATCCAGGCAGTCTCCACTCACACAGTGCCCCGAGATTAGGACAGAAAGTCAGACCCGTGAGGCACAGATCTTAACGACTGAGCCTCTATGCTGCCTTTCTACTCCATTAACTTCACTATGATATTCAATGGCACACATTACTTTCAGCAGCCTCAATCAAAAACAGCAGTAAACTGAATCACTAAAATAATCAGCCATGTAACAGCCTTCTCATCTGACTACAGTGAATAAATGAGGAGCAAGATACTGTCTCATATTCCAGTGTCCTTCTGATCACTAATTCACAAAAATATTTTAACCTGGTGTCAGAACAACAAAATATATACATATTTATTATTTTTTTTTAATAGCAATACCTCAAGATAACAAATAAGTACAGCATTATTTGTACAATTTATGGGAAAAATACAACTGGACAAAAAAAAAAAAAAAAAACACTGGAGGCTCAGAGATCTGAAAAGAACTGTTACATCAGAAGACAGAGAAATTTCACTGCATCCTAAAACAATGCATCAGAGCAAAGAAGCTAAAGAAAACAATGCTAAGCAGGAAATTGGCATATACACATGAAGAAGGGAAGCTCTCATGCAAATATCTGTATCGGACATGTATCTAAACAGCAATTTACTTGCTCACAAAAAGGATCAAAATATAAGCTTAAAATCCTCGAGTGGCTAGAATCTTTACAGATGGCCGCTCTGAGCATACCTACTTTTCAGACTGAAACATTGTAACTCCATCCACAAAGAAAGACTATCATCCCTAAACCCTAGTGTTAACAATACTCCCCATATATACCTACAAAGCTGACAACTTCAAGCACTCCCACTGCAATACATAGATAAATAACCTAGTAACAGTATCAACTGTAAAATGCACTGGGGGAAATCTCAGCCATTCAGATGCAAATCAAAAGGTCTTCTCAACTGAACATCTACACTACAAAATATTCTGAAAATTACTGAATGAATTTATAGTATATGATGAAAAGTTAATCCATAATCAGAAAATTCCAAAGAACCTAACCTCTACCTGAAATGGTACTTTCAAATCAATTTATTATTCTGTTTTTCAAGTAAAAATACCCATACTGCTATGTGAATATACAAATGTCACAATACCCAAGATTGTACCCTTCAGTTGTCTTGGACTTCGTTCCCCCTGGTAAATCAGGAAGTTTGCGTATAATGTCAGAATTGTCAGATATTAAGAGTTTCATGGTGCTTACTGTTCTAAAAATGCACACTGACGCAAAAATGTCATTCTATTAATTTAAGTGACACAGTGGAATATTACTGCTTGATGTTAAGCAATTGTTCTCCTCATTTTTTCCCTCTAAATCCACCCATCACCCCTTTTACCATTTTTACACACGGGGTCAGGGTGTGACTAACAGTGACAATCATCTACAGCCGAGTCTTACACCGCCAGGTGGCTAGCCCTGCCGCAGTAGTTCTTCCACACTGCACGTTCACACTTATGGCCAATTTAGAGGACCAAATCCACCTAAACAGAGCTTGAGAACACCAAAAAGCAAGCCCCAAAGTGTTGGGAAATCTTTATAGATGCTTGCTAATTATCACCTGTACAGGCGCGACAGACTTGCATAAATAAGTTGAGAAGTGCAGTATCCTACCTGCACTAAAGTCAATCAAGGATAATGGGCCACACTACTAATTTTACTTCTCATCAGGTTGTCATCAATTCTCAATTCCCAGATGCTGGAAGGAACCGATCAACATGTAAAACAATAAAAAAAAAAACATCCATAGCTATGAGATGGTTAAACTCGGCTACAAAAATGTAATCCGGTCCAAAAGGTACTGCTTTGAATAACAGCTCGAGTGAAAAAAAAAAAAAGAATCCTAACTTGTTCGGGAAAAAAATCATAACTTGGGCGTAACACAAACTGCGCCCAATGTCAGTTTTGGTTGGGATCAGATGCAAACATCTATGACTGCGGGATGCTTCTCTGGAGTGTGTATTCCAGTGTAATATTTTTGTACTCTGCAAATGATCCAACGTGATCGGTGTTCCACTCGGTAAACAAGATAAATAAATTAATAAAATGCTGTGGCAGTTCAGCGATATTTTACTTAATTCAATACTACAATAAGACAAGAAATGCACTTTAACTGAAGTTGCAGTCGCGCTTCTAATTAAAACAGTCAAATAACAGCGGAACTCACAGAATATCCATCCGAACTTGCAGTCGGGTTACAGAAAGAGCAGAGGTGAAGCTACAAAAAATAAACAAAACTACCGAACACGTTAACGTTTTAAAATAGTGCAACAGTTTAACAGCAAACTACATCCCTCCACCTAGTGACAGCCATCCGGATTGGGATGAATCTGCCAGAAGTGCAGTTAATGATACGGAGCTAAAACTATTGACAGACTGATGCACTTCTATATACACAGACTGCCTGCAACTTATATAGGACTCCACAATACTCACATTAATTATATTCCGTCTTTTACATGTGGAAAAACAAAGTTCGCAGTGTACTAAAAGCCATAGCCACTGAATTCTACGAACAACCACTTAGTATTCCAAACGCAACACGTACGACACCATCATAGTAAGAAACACATTGCTACACTGTATTAAGTAACTAGAAACAAATCCAAAGCTCCCTTTGAGGAGCAACTACAAGCATGTGACACAACTGTTGATATTAGCCAGTTAGAATAGTTGTTTTAGAATTGATGAACTAATAAAAACCAATAGAAACATTGTATTCCCGTTCAAGGGCGGGCGTTACTGGTGTTATGCAAATTAGGTAAACGTCAGATACGAGGGCGTTACTGTTCTGCGAATTAAATACTCGGGCAGGTGGAAGTAACATTTTATTGGTAGGCGTAGGGACAGTCCCCTGGGAAGTACCGAGGACATACCTTTCGACTATTCCTGAATTTTTTTTACTTCAGTTTTAGTTCTGTCCTTAAACCCACGTAGAACTGTTGACGTTTAGAGAAAATTAAGGGAATTACACGTAATCACAATAATTAGATTTATAGATGCTTTTTACTTCCCAAAATGTATATTGCTTCACACCTTCGTATTCTGTCACTATGTAACTCAAATTAATATTTCGATTTTTTAATGGCCGTGATCATACCTCTCAAACTCTTAGAGCAAAAAATTTGGACAAAGCCTAAAATGATGGGGGACAAACAGGGACAGATTTTAAACATCGCTCTTAAAAACTTAGAAAGTTAATACAATAATAGGTTTTCCATTAGCATGAATTTTCTGAAGGATGTGGAGTCTTAAACTCAAATGTTTGTCTTTATTTAATGACTTCGATCCTCGCCTATTTGCCAGAAAAGTACAGATTTTCGGAGGAACACACCAAAAATATGAGGCAAAAATCTGGACATTCTATGAAAATCTGTTCACTTGAGAGGTATGGCCGTGATTATTTCCTGATTTGTCTCTGATTTTGTTGAGATTTGTCCTAACTCAGTTGACTCTATCTCGGAACACTGTGCTTAGCTTAAGAGAATATAGAAGGTATTGTTTCAGAATAGCGAACCTTCTGTATGGTTTATTGCGCTCAGCTTTAGGGCTAAATTGGAGAAATAAGTCATGTCAAAGATGATTCTTTCTTTAAACGCCAGAACACCTTAACCTCCATAAATAAAACTTGAAAACGTAGTTTAGTTCTAAATGTATACATAATATGTGTGATATATATCTACACACGCACACACACACACACACACACGCACGCACGATAGAAAAATAAGACATAACTTGTCTTGGCTGCTGAGTTTACAATTTTTAATATAAATCAAAAAAGATCACAGGTGCCATAACCTGAGGTCACCTGGGTTAAATGGTCAAGTCTTAGCCCTAATATATATTTTGAAACATCTTCAGCAGATTATTGTTTTCATATATTTATTGCCAACGCCTGCATTTAGTGTTGTAGTTTTCTCTGGCACATACACCATCACAGTGGCCAAAGCCAAAATGTTCCTAAATACTCACAAAACATCTTATAAGTGAATTGCAGTTTAGGGACTCTAGCCACCACGGGTATTCTGTCTCGAACGCATATTTTATTTTTTATTTATTTATTTTACATTTGATGACCGGGAAAGTCCGACTGGACACAGGTCCATTTTCAGCGGAGGCCCAGGGAGATTAGCTCCACTTAAAACAATTTCTAAACAGATACATTTATAAGAAACAGCCCTGTATTCTTAATAGACACATAAAATAATATCTAACATTGCTTCAACATGCTTATGTACATCACATAGCTGTGTTTTTAAGGCAAACAACTAGCATATAGGAAAATATTTAGTAATTAGTTACATACATATAAGTCACTACCATTGGAATAAAGCATTTTTAGGAAAGAAAAGAAATCTAAAGGCTAGGCAGTACCGAGTCATCCTTGACAGTATCCTTGTATGACTGCAATATAGTGGATTAGCCTGAGGAGTCACATGGGCACAGCCAGTTGCTAAAATAGTGGGTTTTGAGTGGTTTCTTAAATTGTTGGGCAGAGCTTGTAGAAGTTATGTGATTTGGAAGTGAATTCCAGGTTTTTGCTATTGTAGAGGCAAAGAGAGTTTTACCAGCTTCATTTTTATGTTTGATGACATTTACGAGATTTTGGTCTGTTGATCTTAAGACTCGGGTGGTGATGTAGGGTTGTATTAGATTTTGTAGTATGGGGGTTTTGTCAGGGAGGTAGTACAGTTTGTGGGCTGTGGCTATTACCTTATCTACTACACTATAGTGGTAGCCATTTAGAATGCCAATTAGAATAAATACTGGCTAGAATAAAATGCCATTGCGGTGGTGGTGCTGCGGTAGCGTTGTCGCCTCACAGTAAGATGTTGTCCTGTTCGATTCTCAGCTAGAGCGTCTTCTGTGTGGAGACATGCGTGAATGGGCGTACCCTCGTTGAAGGTTGTGCGTCAGGGCCGGCAACTCGGCACGTAAAAATCTACTGCCAATCATTAGCGTACCGGAGTTTTGCTGTGGCGACCCCTAACCGGGAAAAGCCGAAAGACACAACAACAACAACAATGCCAGTTAATGTAAAAGAAAATAATCCATAAAAATAGTGAATCAGTAGATATGTGCAAATGGCAGGCTTTGGAAGAGAGTTCATTAAGCCAATATAACAATCGTCTTCTCATAAAATGAAGGAGCAGCCCCAAGAAATTATGCAGCTCAACTCATGTGGCAGAAATTACAACACAAGTCACAAAATAAGTCTCAAAAAACATGCGAGAGCTAGACCTTGGACTCAAGCTTGCCGCTATACCACAAAGCATACAAGGGCTCTACCTTTCTGCCAAGGGCCATTAAGCTGGAGGCTGCAGCCTGCCTGGGTGAAGGGGACCAAACTGTCTGAGCCTCTGTCCTCACTTGCATGCCCTCCAAATTTAGCTTTCCAAGATTGGCCTTCCTCCAAACAAGGATAACTTGGTCATCTTTCCCTTCTCCCAGTACATCTAGTAGGATCTCTAAAAGAGCACTGTGTGACTCCTAGACAAACAACAAATACTGATGTGCTTCATTCTGATAGGTGAACCCCATTCTGTATGTACATCTCAACTTTTTTCATACTGATGCCTGGATGCTGTGCTACTGTCCCACCTAATGACCTAACCAACTTATTCAAGAAGATTCTGACCTTTTCTATTGCTCTAACTGCACTAGCTGTCCCCATGTTTTCACTATATTATTTCTGATCATATGTATGTATGCATGTATTTATTTATTTATTTATGTATTTATATGTATGTATTTATTTTACATTTGTTGACCAGGGAAGCCTGGCTGAGCACAAAGGCCTCTTTTCAGCTTAGGCCTGGGGAGAAAAGCTCCAGTACTATTATCTATTATATCACTTTAACTTTAAGCCAGTTCTGTACAATATGCAGTAAAATGCCCTAAGTTTTCTTTTTAAACAACAGAAAGTGGCAAGCAGTAACCCTTCTCCCTATGTTGATTATTAAGATATCTGGCTCTGGCAGGCTCCTGGTGTGTCTCTCCATGATGCTTTATAACTGTTTCCATTATAGATATCTCATGCCTTACCACTGAATACATGCCACCTCTTGACTCAATCCCAGATTGTTCACACCCAACTTACAAACTCAGAATCCACAGATCTCCACTTGTTATAAGGTTCATAGGCAAGTACTATGTTAGCTGCCCCTGCTGACCATTTTAAGCCTGGCCAATTTCCTTTTTTGCATTCGAAATAACCTATCCCATTTGTTATAGATTGGCCTTACCCATCCCATGGTCAGTAATTATATATTACCCCTAATGAGAATATCTGGGATCATACCATAGATAATTTGAGGCCCATGCATGGGATAAAGCTTTAAGAACTGTCTCTGTCCATTAGTAGTACAGGGGGTAATCCTGGGGTAAATATTCTGCTTTCCATCCATCGATCTAAGTTCTGCTTGAATATGGACAGAGATGAACTTTGTTTTATGTGGACAGAGAGTTTGTTCCACAGCAGCAGTATCCTCTGTGAGATAAAACAATTCCCTCAAACTGTTCTGTTGAGGTTGCAGAAGAGGTTTAGATCCCTAGGCTGAGTATCTCTGACTCCATATGACTTGCTGATGTGCAGTAAATCCATCAGTTGTAGCACTCAAATCTGTTTCCTTGAGCTCAGCACTTGTTTAGAACTCATTGTAAGCACTAAATAAGCTACAAATTACTACAGCACTCAACTTTCCTCACTTGTCTAGACGAAAACAGGTTTTAGTACTTAATAAATATGCACCTATCCAGGCATGTCTAAGGGTCAGCTCCTGGTGTTTTCTCCTGTCTACTTGATGAATCTGGGTATCTTGGGTAAATGCAGCAATTGCCTCATGTACACAGACAACCCTCTCCCCCTATCACCCAACACTACAACCTGTGAGAGATGCACTTATATAGCCAAACTGGAAGCAAAGCTCTTTTCACCCAAGACTGGACTAGACAGTCAAGAGGAGAGGGTAAACAATTGCACCACACCACACTCATTACATAGTCCCGCAAAACGTACACCACCAAAACACACACATAGAAACACAAAACACACACCTACATTCACGGAGGCTCTCAATAAAAATCTGCCCAAGCAACAGGGACCTCCAAAGCAGAAACGCAAGCAACCTCCACCCCCCCCAACACAACCCAAATGACACATAGCCTACAAACTCAGTGTGCCACTCAACCACAGCCCATAAGGTACAACGTACTCAACACTCTAGTCATAGGTGACTCTATAGTCAGGCACACTGATGTTCTGCTAACCAGGCTAAACAAGGAGAAAGTTACTGTCAGCTGCCTGGCAGGTACCAGGATCTGCCACATAATGCATGCACTCAGGTCACTCCACAAAAAGTACAGATATGACTCTGTCATTGTCTATGTTGGTGTGAATGACCTGAAATGTACCTCCCTGGACTACATGAAAAGAGACATGAAGAAGCTGTCCGATCTTGTAGCCCATTCAGGTATGACCCTAGCCCTGAGTAGCATCCTGCCATCACCCAGAATGATACAAGGACAAAATGATTGATTTCAACAATTGGCTAAGCTACTGGTGTCATTCTAAGGGGATCCAGTATCTGTCTGCCTGGTATGACATGATCGACAGACCACAATGCTTTGCCAGAGATGGCCTGCACCTGTTGCCCTTGGGATTCGGATACTGGCTAAGGCTCTTGCTACCTCTATAGTGCCTTTTGTAGGCAAGGTTCAAATTAGAAAACTCACCACCATAACAAGTACAAGCAAGCAAAATCTGAGGGTAATGCTACTCAATGCTACAAGTCTAAACCTCAAAATGTACTCATTCGAGCCATTCCTTAAAATGGAGAACACTGACATATGTGCAGTGACAGAGACCTAGTTCAAGGCTCCAGAGAGCACCCCTGCATTACCAGGCTATAATTCATACCACACCTTTTGGCCGTCTAACCTGGACCGAAACACTAAAGGTGGAGGCATGTCCATATTCATTAAGGATATCCACACCTCCAGGCTAGTTGCTCAGCATAATGCATCCAAGATTATCCAAGTGCAACTAACTCTGGGCAAGACTGCAATCCAAATAGTAGCTTGCTACAGATCCCCCACCATGCCCCAGGATTCCCACACCTCATTTCTTGATACACTGGAAAATAATAGGGTACAACATAACACCACACCTCATTTCTTGATACACTGGAAAATAATAGGGTACAACATAACACCCTAATAATGGGTGATTTCAACTACCCCACCATTTACTGGGAAAACTACTCATGTACCAACTCTTTTGCTCAACGTTTTCTAGAATTCATTAATTCCAATGCCTTGGATCAACTTATACACACCCCTAGCAAGGGTAGCAATATCCTAGACCTGGTCATTACCAACATGGGCAACTGGTGTTCCACACCAGAGGTCAATTCCTCATTGTTCAGATCCGACCACAAGCCAATTACCCTAGACAGCCACATCCTGCCCCCACCCCCCCATTAGGGAAATCACCGTAAAAAATTTCTCCAAAGCCAACTTCATGCTCTTAAGACAGAAGTGGCAAACTTCACAACACCCATGCAGATGGACAATAGAGGTATGACTGCTGAATCCTACACAAATGAACTTTATAAGCACTTACACAAGTGCATGGATCGTGCAATCCCTAACAAAACCAAGATGCTATCTTCCAAAAAAAGGAAGCCAATCTGGTGGTCCCCTGCCATAAACAAACTCTACAACAGAAGGAAGAAGCTGTTTCAAAAAAGAGTAAATTTCCATGGTTGGAGGAACTCCCTGGTCAGCCTCAGTAAAAAGCTGAGATCCCCTCATAAAATCCTCCAAAGCTAGTTATGAAAACAAAATCGCCACTGACTCTAAAGACAACCACAAAGCATTCTATAGCTATATCAAGAATCCCAATGGCAACACTCAGATCTGCTCTGAGTTACAGCACAATGGCACTAAATATACAGGACCAACTGATATTGCCAAAATCCTGGCAGATAGGTTCAGTGCTAACTTTACCCCCCTCTCACCCCCTAAAGGGCCCATCTCTATACCGGAAGAATGCAAAGTTCCTGTAATCATGACTTCACAGGTAACAACCACACTCTCCAAAGCCAAGAACACAGCATCCATGGGACCTGACAACATCCCATGCTGCATTCTACATGAACTACAGAATGAACTGGCACCCCACCTAAGTACCATGTTCAGTCATAGCCTCACCTCAGGCTTTCTGCCCACTGAATGGTGCACAGCGACAGTTATCCCACTCCATAAAGGGGGAGCCACCACGGACCCTGGGAACTTCCGCCTCATTAGCCTGACGAGCCTGGTCTGCAAGGCTATGGAACGCATCATCATGGAACTTATAAACAATGACATTGGTAATCTCCAAACTCTGGACCCCACCCAGTTCAGGTTTGTAAAAAGCAGATCATGTCTCCTAAACCTGATAGACTTCTTTAAAGTGGTCACCAAAGCCATAGATGAGGGTAAGGTGGTTCACACAGCCTATCTAGATCTCGCCAATGCTTTCAACACCATCCCCCACTCTGGAATTATAGATAAACTCACTAAACTAGGTATAAATCCCTATGTCACAAGATGGGTTGCCAACTGGCTCACTGACAGAACCCACACTATGAAAGTAACAGACTCCAAATCTGACTTCAGACCAGTGACAAGTGGAGTACCACAGGGTTCAGTCCTGGGTCCTCTCTTGTTTGGTATCCACTTCTCAGAAGTACAGGCTAACACAGAAGGTCTTTGGATAATGAAGTTGGCAGATCACTGCAAGCTAGGAGCCATAATCAAAACTCCTAATGATGTGAACATCCTACAAAAGGGCCTCACTGAGACAGATGCCTGGTGTCAAAGCCATGGCCTCAAGCTCAATGACAAAAAGTGCATTGTCATCCCTTTTGGTAAAAACTCTGTACCCATGAACGTCCACATAGGCAGTAGTCTACTTTACACCGAAAGTGTGATAAGACACCTTGGGACACAGTTGGACAGTACTCCCTCCTTTGATAATCGCATTGCCACAGTAGTCAGGAAATCCTTCTACGTGGCACACCTCATCACAAAAGGTTTCTCATCCAGGAAAAAAGAGGTCCTTGTTCCCCTCTACTCATCACTCATTAGACCCATTATAGAGTACAACACCCCTTTTGGTATGTATCTACAACAACTAGAAAGGCCGCAGAAATACCTCCCAAAGAGGATTACTAGCCTCAAACAGATGCCCTACACAGACCGTCTCAGAAAACTTTACCTTTACTCCGTTGCATATCACCTACTCAGAGGCGATCTATGCCTAACATACAAAGCTATGTCAAACCCAGAGCTGTTGGACATGCTCCACTTAAAGAAATTCCAATCCCTCCAAGCTACATGCTTTAGGGACCTAAACCTTGTCACCACAATAAACAGAACATGCTGGAGGGATAGATTCCTGTCCCAAAGACTTCTCATACACTGGAACAAACTACCTATCGATAGGAAACAAAGCTCCTCATTAGCACTTTTCAAGAAAAATCTTGATGATTGGATGGGAGATAGGAAATTCACCCCAGGGATCACTTCTGTGGCTCTGCTTGACAGGGGCACAGGAAAATAATTTTCTTGGGTGGCAAAAGCCGGGGTAACTTTTTGGCTAGGCTTACATAGGCCCTAGGGCCAATAGCCTAGTACCTACCTATGAACCTATAATGAGTTGGAGAATGCCTTGTATGCCAGACATAGGTCACCTCTTAGCAGTCTGTAGGATGCAGAGTATAGCGACAGTGCTTTGAGTCAGTCCATGTAGGACATGTTGTTTAGGCCTTGTATCCTTTTAGTAAGGTGCTGTCCTGGCTTTAGCACCTGTAAAAGAAACTTTAGTTAGCACTTAGTGACTCTAGCATGTCTTTTATATGCCTATATGCTCTTAAACTCCTTTTGCCTAGCTGTGTTATTCCCCTTTCTGATACCCCTTTTAGATGTGCATCTAAGCCTGCTCTTGTCCTAATGCAATGGTATGTGATTCTCATACTAATTAGACCAAGGCTGGCCATACCTTTCGTAAAGGCTATCCTAAACTGATAATCAAATAAGGGAGAACCATCACTTGACACATGGATGGTCGTGGTGAATCAACTTATGTGCACAATGACTTCTATCAGCATTACTGTTCTCCATTCAGTGTCTGATGGAACCTCTAGCAATTGTTATCTACTTCTCCCCTTTCTGATCTATCTTGCACCGTTAAATGTGTGCCCATATGCTATACTTGTATTTCCTGCCCTCACCACTTCCCAACATTGAGACAGTTTTATATGTTTGTTTGGGTGCAATGTCTAATATCCTCTGTACCCCACAAAATGCCAATAAATACTATCTCCAAAACCAGCAAACCTCATATTTACAGATGCACATACCTGTCAATGCCTCCCACAGGTGCTTGAAATTGCTGGTTCCATGTGTAAATACCCTTTGAACTCCATCCTGCACCTCCTTTTCACCATCCTCCATACAGTGTAAGTCTGGGCTGAATCATGCCATTCCTGTGCCTTCCGGTACTATCTGATTGCTTCTATGTGGAACCCTGCAATACTCCAAGATTCCTCCATCTGCTTTCAGAGTTAGAGTAATCACTACCCCACTGACACTGGCCAAGGTAATGCCCACCCCTTGCTCAGCCTTTTCCTGTATATACATCGCTCTCATTCTTCGATATAAAGCCATTCTATAGTTACTCAAATTAATTTCCTCTTAATACCAACAGATGTTTCAAGATCTTATTTGGTTTTCTGTCCACATTTGGCACTAGCCTGCTGAACTTGCCCCACTGACAATAATGTCAACTGACAATATTATTTTCTATACCTTGAATGTACTGGACTCTGAACATGTTGTTATTCTGCCTGCAAGATAAGACAAAAAACATCACTAAACACCCAACATTGCCCATTCCCCTTAAATGAAATCAAACAATCCCCCCGCTATTTTCCTAAATAGTATGTGTCTGTTTTGCATCACCTTGACCCAAATGTGTTCTGAAACCACTAGTGGAAAGAATTGCACCTCCACAATGAATGGTTGTCTGCCTAGCTGTTTCCATTGTCTGGGTCACCTTTCTGCAAACCATTTTCTTTGGAAGCCATCACCACCACTACTAGCCAATACTTATATCTGCATATGTTAATAACTTACACTCCAAGTTGCTGGTCTTGTCCTGCCACAACTGTCTGCTAAACCCCTCAAGATGTTTTACCACACCCTCAAATCCTCTTGCATTTTTTTTGTGACTATCACCCCATGATGTGGCTTAGTGCAACCTTTACCCTTAGCTACCAGCCTGTACAAGAAAGATTTTCCTGTCAGAATGATAGTCTATGTGGAGTTCATCATCCTTACTAAACTCTGTAACTCTTTAGAGTTAAATTTCCTTGCCTGTTTTACTTCTATTATTACCTCTGGAGTTTATTTTTTTCAAAATGGACCACTACTTTTTTAAACCCATTTCAGTGCATGTTAAGCCAACAAAAATTTTGTTGACCCTTCTGCCTTGTCTCCAGCCAAGGGCACCCTAACTTGATTACAAATGCCACTAAACCTATCTAAACTTAGTACATAGATGTTTAACACTGCCATCATGACAAAGAAAAAAATCATACAGGTAGTGGGTAGCTTACTATATCTGTGGCCCTTGTCATACTACATATTCCAGGACTGAGATGAATTTCTCAAAAAGCAAAATAACAAAAAAAAAGCTGCACAGCCAACTGCACATCACATAGGCATGCAGCAGTCTACATGGCAGTGCCCCTCCACTTTAAAGCCCCAAAGTTCCTGATCTTATTACCTGATGTACAATAAGCAGAAGGCTGACTTGATGTCTGTCTTGCCATATATGCCTCTCTGCATTTTGGTCTCACCATATCAAGCACCTTGTCAAATGATATGTTGAAGATGGAGGTGTCGTCTTCCAGCAAGCCATCATTGACTAATGCCCATATGGGGAAAGAGAAATGATGATGAATAAGCCTAAACTCCTCTACTGTCTTTTGCAATGGTCCCAGCAGTGAAATGCTTAGGTTCTTATATTTCAGTATGAAAAATGACCATTCCTATGTGCAGCCCTCTGCCCACTTTCTCCCTCAAAACCCCAGATCAAGCTACAGTCTTCATCAGGCCAATAAAGTAAAACCTCAGAAACTTGACACCTACCATTGACACTGAGATTAGCAACAAGCAATCAATCTGCTATTTTATCTGAAGCACCCACTGCCTGTAACTGAAAAAAAGTATAATTTTTACTTCATCTGCACTTCTTGCATTGTATTTTACTGTGTACTGTTATTTTTGAACTGTATTGTACTGTATTTTTGGCAGTTTCCTGACATAGACATGGTTCAGATTTGCTGGATCCAGTCTGTTTCTACAGCTTCTGAACACTAATCGAGATTTCCTCCACAAAAGAGCACCTCCCCCTACACCATACTGAGAGTAGAGTATAGCAAAGGAGCTATCTGAATGGAGATTTTTGCATAGGGCCCAGTGTAGTGTAGTGTGCAGCTATTGGTTAGAGTGTTTGATCAGATTAATTTTGTTTACCAGAGCTGTACAGAAGTTAGCAGCAAGCAATCAGTCTCCTGTGGTATCTGAAGCATCTACTACCTGCTACTGAAAAATATGTATAATTTTTACTTGATCTGCAGTTTTTGTATTATATTTTACTGTGTGCTTTTATTTTTGAACTGCAATTTTCTGTATTTTTGCTGTTTCCTGCATTTTTAGCCTAGCAAGGACTTGGTACAGATTTGATTGACCCAGTCTGTTTTTACAGTTTCTAAGCACTAATCCAGTTTTCCTGCACAAAAGAGGGCCTCCCCCTACACCCTAATGAGGGTATAGTGTAGCTAAGGACCTATCTGAATGGTGATTGTAGGCCCAGGGCCCAGTCTAATGTGCTAATATTAGTTATAGTGTTTGATATCAGTTTAATTTTGTTGCTACTTGTTGCCCATGTTAGCTCAGGTTTGCATGCATAGCAGCACACTACCTCCCAGTGGAGGATACCATTGACTGTTATAGACACAAACTCTTAGATAGATAATTTTCCCTTAGTCAACTGCTTGCGCTCCATCGGAGGTTTCTTACTGTTGTGCTTAACTGCCTGGTTAGACACTTAGCTGAGCCTCTGAGGTTCCTCCACCTCCACAAGTCTTACCCATTAAGTCCCTTACAGTTTAGGGCTTTTTCTTGTCTGTTAGCCTTACCTGGTCCTTCTAGTCCCCTCCTTGTTACTGACTGCAATACTTCACCTAACATCATGAATGGACAATTTCTCACTATTTATCCAGCCAAACTGATTAACATGGGCATCTTAAGACAATGTAGCAATTGCCTCATGTACACTGGCAACCCACTTCTCCTAGTTCACACAAATTCAAAAGTGAGAGATGCATCTATATTAAGAATCTAGAATCTAGGCTTTCTCGCTCACAAATCAGTATATAAGATACTAAGCAGGTTATCAGCTCAAGCACTTCACTTACTGCACCATCCACACGTACAACACCTAAACCTACATATGCAGAGGTTCTCAGTAAAAGCCTATCTAAAGATCAGAGACCTCCCAAACATAAACACACTTCGCTTAATACATTCCCAGCAAATTACAGTACACATACAAATGCATGCACCAGTGTCTCACCAAACCTGCCCCTTACGCAAAACATAAAATCAAATGTTTTAATCATAGATGACTCCATTGTGAGACACACAGATGTCCCATTCACCAGGCTGGATAAGGAAAAGGTCACAATCAGCTGTCTATCAGGTGCTAGGATCGGCCACATCACACATGCACTCAAGTCTCTCAACAACAGGCACTGTTATGACTCTGTCATAGTCCATGTTGGTGTGAATGACTTGAGACATACCTCACTGGACTATATGAAAAGAGACATGGCTGAGCTCTCTGATTATGTGTCCCAAGCAGGTATGTCCCTAACCTTAAACAGCATTCTCCCTTCATGAAGGATTATGCCTCACTACAGAAAAAAAAATAAGATTGAGTTCAACAATTAGCTTAGTTTCTGGTGTCATTCTAAGGGGGCCATTACCTGTCAGCATGGGATGGTATGGTTGCTAGACCATGATGCTTTGGCATAGATGGACTCCACCTGTCACCTCTGGGCTTTCGGCTACTGGCTAAGGCTCTTGCCTCCCCCATAGTGCCTTTTTTCGGCAATGTCACAAAAACAAAATTCCCGAAGTAAAAATATCGTCAAAAAACAACCTTAAAGTTATTCTGCTAAATGCTAGGAGTCTAAATCTGAAACTTCACTCACTGGAAGCACTCTTCAGTGCTTAGACATCTGAATGCACGCACTAGTCCCAGGGGCCTGGCTACATAATAAGCCAATTTTTATTTATTTGTGCAATATATACTTACACATATTCCAAGTAAGTGCAATATTTATTTATTATATCCATAGTCAGTATTATTTAACTCACTCAAGTACAATATTAGACAAATAAGTTAGGCATTTCAATCTGTAGTGTGTTTTGTTTTACTTTAAATAGGGTAGTTAATTTAACTTAGGGGAGGGTATTCTTTTCATATATGAGTGCTGGTAAATGTCTCTACTCTTTCTCGAGTGTATTGGGAGTAGTATTGTATTTGTTAGTTTGATTTATTCCTCTACTTGTATGTGTTGTTTCACTTTCCTTTGTAATCTCTAGAATTGAGCTGATACATGAAATTTCATTTAGGCTACACGTGTGTAGTCCTAAATGAGAATAAAGTTTACTCTGACTTTGACTTTGTATTATTTTATATCATGTCATATTCTATTAGTGTTAATGCTGAGAACTACTAGCCCTCAAGGTTGTGGGTCTTCTTTATGCATATTGTTTTATCATAGTAATAAAACAAAAAAAGTGCTGTAAGCCTAACTGGAAAAAAAGTCTCTCTGACTTAAAGATGACTCTTTTATGATTAACACTCATGAGTGCAACCACAAAACATCTGAAAAATCAAAAGTAAAATGACTTTTGCAAATAACAAAAACACTTAAAAAAAGAGGCTTTGTGGGGGGGGGGGTCATGCCTTTCACCATCCTGCTACATATATATACATGGGTCTACTTCACATGACTTAAAACTCAAAATACTGAATTTCATTTGCCTAATTTTCAAAATACTGAAAACTCATTTGACTGAGTCTAATTATATTGAAAGCTTGCAATGCTGAATTTCAAAATACTGAATTTCAAAATACTGAATTTTAAGCCATAGACGTGATGTGTGTTTCCCTTCACCTGTGACTTGCTTGTGATAAAAAAAAAAAAAATACTGTAACTTAAACTGCCGACTGTCAGAATACCAATAGTAGTGTAGTAGAAAGTGATGCTGTAGTGTTTCTAAATGTGGGTATGTCTCTCTGCATTTTTGTGGGAAATGTTTAAAGTAATATGGTGGACGTTTCATGTGCTCCCAGCAGTAGTGGCAGTGTGTACAGCACTGTAAGGTAAGTAAAAGGTATATGCCCTTTTCCCCACTGTAGTGAGATCCTGGAGTTAGTATATATAGTTAGGAGTGTGTGTGGAGGCACAGCCCCCCAGATTGTGGGGTGTGGTGTGTGTAGTCCCCCACCTAGTTTGGTTTTATATCATCCAGTTTCTGTTAAGAGGGTAAGTAAGTAGTTTTTAAGTTTTGGAAAGAGTTAGTTGTTGGTGTTGTAAATGTGCATGTCTATGGCTTAAAAAATCAGTATTCTGAAATTCAGCATTATAAGCTTCCAGTATAATGAGACTTAGTCAAATGAGTTTTCAGTATTTTGAAAATTAGGTATTGTTGTCTCAGTCAAATGAAATTCAGTATTTTGAGTTTTCAGTCATGTGAAGTAGATTTATTTATATATATACATATATATATATATATATATATATATATATATATATATATATATGGGTATGTATCACTTCAACTAAAACTCATTTCACCAAGACCAAATCACCTAAAGTTCATTTCACCTAAAACTCATTTCACCGACAAGTAGTACAATAAGGCAAGTCAAAGGTATATGTCCTTTTCATCACTGTAGTGCGATCCTGGTGTTAGTATATATAATTAGGGGGTATGGGGGTGCAGCCCCCCACATTGGGGGTGTGGGGTGAGAAGCCCCCCACATACTTTGGTTTTTATGGTTCCTGATTTTGTTTTACATCATTTGGTAAAAGCCAACTAGGTGGGAGGCTAGGCCCCCACATCCCCAATGTGGGGGGCTGTGCCCCCCACTCTCCCCTTAATATATATACTAACACCAGGATCACACTACAGTGGAGAAAAGGACATATACCATTGACTTGCTTTAGAGTACTACTTGTCAGTGAAATGAGTTTTAGGTGAAATGAACTTTAGGTGATTTGGTCTTGGTGAAATGAGTTTAGGTGAAAAGAGTTTTAGGTGAAGTGATATGTATCTATATATATATATATATATATATATATATATATATATATATATATATCAACTCCAAACTCATTGCATCTGTGGGAAAAATCAGAAATCCTTGAGACAACTCAGTCTTTAAAATCTATAAAAACCAAACCCTGGAATCACATAATAGTGATAGCATATTAGAGTGTCAATCATCATTAGACTCTCATTCACAAGCTTGGCTCCCAAAATTTTTAGACATTATATTTCTGCAAGAGCAAACCAGTGGTTAGGATTCATAGACAAGCAGTGCATTCCTGTCTCATGCTAATTTTCTAAGGTACTGCTGCATGAAGAGCAGTACAGCTAATCAGATGTGTATTAGATATCGAACAGTTGCAGCAATCCAAACGATCACATATTTAACAGAAAGTGTAGTGCTAACAAGAGAAGCAACACCAGGTTGCCCTATGGCTGGAGTAGAGCTATTGTCAATCACATGACCGACTTAAAGTTATGTCACCAGAATGAAGGCAGACTGCATCCCACCCTCATCTAACACAAAAATAGCAGCAAAGCAGTCATCATATAGACCACTATGAATGCCTATAGCAAACTGCAAACCTGTTCATCATATAAATAGAGAGAACATAAGGAAGACAAGGAAGCAGAAGACAATGTACAGTTTTGCTGGTGCATCTCTCTCAGCATTCACCAACCCCCATAAGTGATGCCCAGAGAACAGGACAGACCTCTCTGGACCACTTTCAGAAGAGGAGCCTTGACCCTTCTCTTGTGAAATGGTCAAGTGATCCTTCCAGGTCACCACCAGTAAGGGTGCCATTGTCCCCCTGCTGAGAGGCAGAGATAGTGGACACTGCTGACCCAGCACCCGACACATTAGACTGTATAAACCAAGCTGGGTGTGACCTTACCTCCTCCTCTTCCACAACTAGAATTACAGAAGGATGACACAAATTTATCTTGGCAGCTGTTAAGAATGCAGGAACACATACATTCCATTCTGTGATCACAGCATAGCAAATGCACTACATGCTTCTGGATGTAAACTGTATTTTCTGTAAAAATGTTTGTAAGGAGGGGGCCAACCTCCCCTTAACCTCCAACCAGACATTAAGGGGGATTCAGATGTGCACCAGCCCCTTCACATAGCAAACAGTGTTATTTATAATATAGTTTGCAGAAAGGAAACTATTAAGAACATTAGTACAATGATATGCTTCTGTTTGCTGGTTTGTGGGATCCATGTCAACTACTGGATCAAGGTTAAACACAGACCTTAATTCTGCATGATTTTATACAAGTGAGTAGAGTAACCATTGCAAGTGGAACTGGGTTTCAAGATCATTATAAAATCAATATTTAAATGCTTTCACTATTAGCCTGAAGTTGCTTCACAGGCTACTAAGCAGTAAGGTACAATTATGTGGTTAATGTATCCTGACATCGGTTATGATGCAATATACTTAAGTTTAGTATTTTAACAGTTATCTTTCTCTGCAGGTCACAGTAATTTCTATTACCCATGCAGACAGCTACATTTTATTAAAATTCATCAAACCATAACTGATAATGACAAGAGCTGATAACTTGCAAAAAATTATATTTATCAGTATCTGTTAGGGAGGCTAATACATAAAGGCATCAGAAGAGTGGAATGTTCTTTACACACCTGACCATTTTGGTTATACTTTGTTTTATTTTAATGGACGTGTTGCTGTTACTACTTCAACGGCATAGCACAGAGCTGTAAACGTTTCTGTTATACTTTGTAAGGGACACTAGGACCTCCTTTATCCCAAAATATTTTTATCATAGTGACACACAATCAAAGTTGGGGTTAAGGGAGTATTATCTCTCTTTACAAAATTTAACAGAAAGCAGTTATGAAATGCTAATATACTGCTGTGTTGTTCTCATGTTGCAGTAACATTCCTAAAATGTATTTGCGTGGCTTTGCTATGAATGTCAACAAAATACACTTAAGCCCATTTTTTTCCTGTCTTTTTCATGCAGGATGAGCAATCAATGCAAGTCATAAGTCACAAAAAAGTATTTGCATGAGTATTTACCTTTTCTATAACAAACTATAAAAGTTCTGCAGGTGTCATCAGTGCAATTGTAAATTCAGCTACAGTCAAGTGTCAGCAACATAAGACTGGAAATTTTGCACAGACAAGGGAAACCACAGATCTCACAGATATAACAAAAGCAAAAGAGATCTGCAAATGCACATGAGAGAGGTGCCAGACAAAAAGGCATGCATTTATGAATAATACTCTAGAGGCTATGGCTAGCTTCAAAGTGTGAAATCCAATTTCATTTGCTGGGTTAAAAGAGTGATATTCACTTAATTGCATTGGTTAGACAGCTGTGTGACTGACTGTGTTGTTGTTTAGTTACTCAGTGAAATCCAATTCTTTCTGACCTTCATGACTTAATCACACCAGGCCTATCTGTCAACAGCTACTTCATTAAGTCCTTACAAATTCATATTTATTATTTCATTAATGCTGTCTACCAGTCTTAGCCTCTGCTGCATTCTTCTATTGCCTTCAATCTTTGCCAGCATCAGTCTTCTTTAGTGAATCATGTCTTCACATTCTTCAAATTATATAGTCAAAGTGTTGAATTTTAATTTTACTATCAAACATTCCAGTGAACAGTTCTATGTTTATTTTTTAATATTGACTGATTTGATCTTCTAAGATTCAACTGAATTTTCAAGTTTCTTCAACAATGTGGGTCAAAAGTATAAGTTTCAGGTGCAAACCTTATTTATAATATAATTCTCACAGTCACATGTTATTATTGGGAAAACCTTATTTTTACTTACATGAACCTTTCTTTGTTAACAATGGGAAACTTTTGCTATTTAAAATCATATCCAGATTTGCAATAGCTTTATATCCAGGAAGCAAGTGCCTTTTAATTTTATGTCTGTAATCACCATCTGCAGAGACCTTTGAGCCCAGAAAAATAAAATCCATGACCTCTACTTCTTCCCTAACTGTTAGGGCTAGATAACATAATTTTCTCTTTCTTTCTTTCTTTGTTTTTCTTTCCTTTTTTGAATGCTGAGTAACAAAACAGCTTTTGTGTTTTCTACTTTCACCTTCATCAACAGGCTTTTGAGCTTTTCCTATCAACCATCATAGTTTTATAGTTTCATAGTTTCATAGTTTAGTACTAGGCTATCTGCCCTGGGGCATTTATAAGCCTAGCCCTAGTGATGTGGCTTTCGCCACCCCATGTTGTGGTACTAGAGTGTACAGAATAGATTTAGAATACTGTGCCTTTGTCTAGTAGTGACACATTGAAGACCCCCTTACTTATTAAAATTAGTTTACTGTGCCTCTGTCTAGTAGTGACACAGGGATGACCCCCGGGGTAAACCTACGATCTCCCATCCACTCGTCAAGATTTCTCTTGAAGAGAGTCAGTGAGGGGCTCTGCCTAACATGAACTTGGATTCTGTTCCAGAGTATGGGAAGCCTCTGAGTTTTGAATCTGTCCTTCCAGCATGTCCTATTCATATTTGTGCTGAGGTTTAAATCTTTAGCTCTTGTGGTTCTAATGGATTTGGATTTTTTGAGGTGGAGCATGTCCATCAATTCCTGGTTGGACATGGCCTTGTACGTCAGGCACAGATCACCTCTGAGCAGGCGGTATGCTACTGAATAGAGCTGGAGTTTCTTTAGCCTAGCAGCATATGACATATGTTGGAGACCCTTGATCCTCTTGGTGAGATACTTCTGGGGTCTCTCCAGCTGTTGTAAGTGCCGGGTGAGGTACATACCAAATGGGGCATTGTACTCAATCATGGGCCTGATAAGGGAGGAGTATAGGGGTACAATGACCTCCTTTGATCTAGATGTGAACCCCTTCATGATAAGGTGGGCAAGGTAGAAAGTCTTTCTAACCACTTTGGCAATGTGGGTGTCGAATGAGAGGTCACTATCGACTTGGGTCCCCGGGTCTCTGAATCCTTTTTCCGTACTCAGTGGGTTACTGTCTATGTGATAATTTGTGGGTACTTTGTTTTTCCCAAAGGGGATGACTATACATTTCTTGGCATTCAGTTTAAGGCCATGATTCCGGCACCAGTTGTCCGTTTCGGTGAGGCCTTTCTGTAGGATGTAGGTGTCAGCTGGTGTATCGACTATGCCGCCTAGCTTGCAGTCATCTGCGAACTTTGTCAGCCACAACCCTCCCATGTTTGCTTTCACATCTGAGAAGTAAATGCCGAACAAGAGGGGTCCCAGGACAGAGCCCTGTGGGACACCACTTGTGACTGGCTTTGAGTCTGACATGGCTCCCGCAATTTTGACTTTATGGGTTCTGTTCTTTAGCCAGTTTGCAACCCATCTTGTGACATATGGATTTACATTTAAGCTGTTGAGCTTGTCTATGATGCCTGAGTGGGGTATTGTGTCGAAGGCTTTAGCCAAGTCCAGATAGGCTGTATGGACTGCTTTGCCCTCATCAATGGCTCTAGTGACTGTTTCGAAAAAGTCAACCAGGTTCAAAAGGCAGGATCTGCCCTTTACAAAGCCGAACTGGGTGGGATCAAGTGCCTGTAGGTCCCCAATGTCGCTGTTTATGAGTTCCATAATGATTCTTTCATAGCTTTGCAGACCAGGCTGGTTAAGCTTATGGGGCGGTAGTTCCCAGGGTCTGTAGCGGAGCCTCCTTTGTGGAGTGGGACCATAGTTGCTGTACGCCAGTGTTCAGGTACATATCCTGTAGTAAGGCTAAGGTTAAATAGCATTTTTATATGTGGGTTTAGCTCCTCTTGGAGTTCACGATCACGCAACCGGGATACCATCAGGTCCCATTGATGCTGTGTTTTTGCTTTGCTGAGGGCTCTCATCTGGACATCTGAGATGACAGGGAGGTTACATTCAGCTGGGATAAGTATTTCTTTTTTTGGGGGTGAGGGAGGGGAGAAATTTGCACTGAACCTGTCTGCCAGAATGTTGGCAATATCTGTGGGTTTGGTGAATTTTTTGTCATTGTGTACTAACTCTGAGCATATCTGAGGGTTTCCGCCCAGGTTTCTAACATAACTGAAGAATGCCTTGTGGTTATCTTTAGTGTCCTTGGCGATTTTTCTCTCAAAGTTGGCCTTGGATGTTTTTATGAGAGCACGTAGCTTTCTACTAGTGCTGATCAGAGATGCCTTCCCTTTATGGGATTTTGCTCTGTCTTGCAGTAGCTTCCTTCTTTTGTTATACAATTTGTTTATGGCTGGGGTCCCCCAGACAGGACGCTTTCCCTTGGCGGAGAGGGTCTTGGTTTTATTTGGGATTGCACGATCCATGCATTCTTGGAGATGTCCGTATAAAGCATTTGTGAAGGATTCTGCATTGTGGGATGTGGTTTCCATTGGCCCAGTGGGCTTAAATGATACCATCTCAGTCTTAAGAAGTGTAAAGTCGGCTTTTGAGAAGTGTTTCACTGTAGTCTTTTGTGCTGGGGGTGGAGGTGGAAACTAAGAAACTGCTTGCTTGCATAAGCAAGTCTAATAACCTGGCCGGAGACTCTCTTTTTTGTAACACAGTGGGAAAACACTGGAACCTACTGCCCAACGAACTAACATTACTTTCTTCCTTGCCTCTCTTTAAACATAACCTCAAAAAACACCTCCAAACACACTGGTTATGCCCCTGTAGCGTTTTTAAGCCTGACTATTTTTTCTTTACCAAGTATAGCTAAATTTAAAATTTTCCTACTTTTCTCACTTAAAACTTACACTCCTAATACTTTTTGTTACATACTAATTCCTAGTAAGATAGACTAACTGATACTCCCAAATTTATATGCCAATAAACTCTCTCTAGTAGATTGATTACTCTCAATTAACTAACTTTTTTCTATCTTATTAATACTGGTTGTACAGCATACTTTCTATCTCTAAGCACAAGTCCTTGTTGTATTTTTATTAAAACCTTTTCTGTAAATTTCTACTTTTAATTCTTTAAATTTTAAATTTTTAATTTTTAATGTTGTAATTTCTATAATCCCCGGGCCTCTACTGAAAATGGAAATATATCCAGTTAGACTAGCCCGGTTAACAAATGTAAAATAAATAAAAAAAAAAAATAAAAATAAATAAATGTATATCCAGGGTGATTAGTTTGTGGTCAGATCTCACTAGTGAGGGGAATACTTCCGGTGTGTAGCATTTTGTCCCCATGTTTGTGATGATCAGGTCTAGTATATTATCTCCCTTTGTGGGAGAGGTGACTAGCTGTTCCATTGCATTTGAGTTTATGAATTCCAGGAACCTTTGGGCTATGGTGTTAGGGTGTCAGATTCATATTATTTGCTTATCTGTGGTTGTCAACATTTCTCCTTTTGATTGCAGTAGCTGATTCCTCTGGCCCAGCATTCTGCATGATATATTTTGCATATAAATTAGGTAAGTGGGGTGACAATATGCAGCACCCCTTCCCAATCTTGACCCATACAGTTGTTCTATATTCAGTTATAACTGCTGCTCCTTGTTCTACATACAGATTTTTCATGCAGCAATGATAACACAGTATCCAAATTACTATGAGAACTTGCCACAATGTATTATGATGCACAAATTCAAATGCTTTAGTATCATAAATAAAGCAAAAGTAAATGTTTTCTGGAGTTTTTTTTTTTTGCTTTCTCTGTTATCCATCAGATAGTGGCAATTTGATCTCAGGAGCGTCTGACTCTTCTAAAACCATCATATACATATGCCAGTTCTCAGTTAGTATATTTTTGGAGTGCAGCTTGCCGGATCTTGAGTATCACTTTGCTAACATCTGAAACAAGTGCAATAGTTTGAAAATTAGAGCACTTTTTAGCCTTGTTGTTTCTAGGAATTATAATATAAATTGACATTTTCCAGTCCAACGGCCATTGCTGTATGTTCCAAAATTGCTTCCAAATTCCAAGCAAAACTATAAGAGCATCATTTTGCAGACTTTTAAACAATTTGGTTGGAATTCCATGACATCACGTAGCCTTGATATTAGCAAGGCTTTTTAGAGCTCATTTAATATCATTCTACAAGATGCCTTGCTGTAGATCAGAGGAAATAGCATTGTTGGTATTTGTGATGTTGGGTCCATATGTAGTTCTGTATATTCCTGCCATAACTTCTTAGTATCTTCTGCGAAGTACCTCACATTTTATCTTTTATCATACCATTTTTCCCCTGGAATTCTACTTTAATATTTCCAAGTGTCTTGGAAACATATGTTATCTTTCCCATTCTACTATTTTCTTCTTCTTCTTCCTCTAGGTCTTTGCACTGCTCAGTTAAATATGCCCCCTTAACTTTTTTGTTATTTCTCACACTCTGCATTCATTTTGAGATATTTTCTCTCTCTCTCTCTCTCCACTGCCTTTTACTCTCTCTCTCTCCACTGCCTTTTACTCTCTTTCTTGGTAACGTACAAAGCCTGCACAGACAGCAATTTTTTCTTTAATTATCTTCTTTTTAACTGGAATATTTTTGTCACTTTCTGAACATTATCACAAACTTCTGTCTGTTGTTCTTCGGGGGCTCCTTTCTTCTTCATCTGCACTACATATTTATTGGAAATATTGTTGCATTAGTATCTCATTAGACATAGAGAGTTTCCTTGTTTTCTTAAATCTAATTCTAAACTCGGTGATAAGAAACTAATTGACTGAAGCCACATTCAGCTCTGGATCATGTTGTTCTTGATTGTATTGATCTCTTCCATATCACACTGCAAAGTCTATAATCAGTTTGATTTTGGTGCTGTCATCATCTTTTAGGCTGTTGAATGAAAATGATTGCTATGATCAATGAGTTATCTTTGCAGACTTTTACTTGTCTATGTCCTGTTTCATTTCAATTTGTACTCCAAGGACAGACTTACCTGTTTTTCCAGTTGTACTTTGACTGCAAAGTTTGACATATATATATATATATATATATATATATATATATATATATATATATGTATGTATGTATAGAGTTGTCATTCATCTGGTTGAAAATTCTTTTGGTTGACAAGATTTTCTGGATGCACAAATGAATGACAGCACAAATGTGTGACTGCAGATTTGTGTGAATTACATTT